>NC_072391.2:64997500-65331000 GCF_028885625.2 Pongo pygmaeus | reverse complement strand
TGTGCGGCTTCGTCTATCTGGAGGGCACTGCCTGGGCGGTCCCTGAGGACACCGAACCCTTGGCATCCTGCACATTGGGTACTCCGGAAAGACCAGGAAAGGGACTGGGGCGTGGAGGTGATCTGGGGGCGGGTCAAAGGCTGGCCCCGCCCCTCTGCAGGCCCCGTCCTTCAGTGTCCATACGTGCTTGTGCTAGGGCGCCTGCGCCCTCACCTGGATTCCCTTCACTGGAGGGAATGATGTCCCAGGTTTTGGTCACTGGTCACTCTCTGGCTATCTCTGGCCCTTCAAGGGCATTAGCACGGTGCGATATGAAAACTGAGTTGCAACCTGGTGACACTGCAGCTCCGAAGTGCTCCACAGAAATGATTTGGGGACTGGCTTTCTGGGAAGGGGCCCGGGCTGGGGGGCTCAGGAAGCAGGCCCTGATTGTCCCTCTCTCTTCACAGGACATGGCAACCACAGAGAGAGCAGCCCTTTTCTTTCCCCCTTGGAGGCTTCCAGAGGAAGTGACTACTATGACAGGAACCTGGCACTGTTTGAGGTAGCTGAGGAGCCATTTTGGGCCACAGGTTTGGCACACAGAGGCTTTAGCTAAGCAGGCAGGCTGGACACGTGGGCCTCCTCTGTCTTGCTCTTCCTCTCATCTCCTCTTGTGTTCCTGGTTCTCATGGCAGCCGAGCTGCAGTTCCCTTGGCCCTTTCAACTGAAACTGCCTTCCCAGAGGCCACTCACAATCCCACCCCCGTTGCTACCTCCAGGGCAGTTCACCTCTGACTTCCTTACAACCCCTCAGCAAGGAAACACCCGCTTAGGATTTCCCAACTCAGGATTTCTCCTCTTGCCTCCACTCCTGGTTCTTCTCCAAGTCCAAGGTTCTTCGCTCTCCAGTGGATTCTTCCTTGTCTTTCTTGGTTGGCCCTTCCAGCTCTGTCCCTCTCTAGTTCCCTGAGTCCTGGTCCATTTGCAGCTTTAGGGGATACCTCTCTGGAAAGATTCCCAAATATCTGCCTCTGTACTTGAGTTTTATCTTCTTCAGACTCAAGCTGAGCAGTGAGATCTAGATTTAAGACGTAGTTTAAGCTCCTAAACTCTGACCCACACATTCAGCCACTGCATGGCTAAATAATGGAGACTCCTTAATCTCTCTTTTTTTTCTCTTTTTTCGTTTTGAGATGGAGTCTCACTCTGTCGCCCCAGGCTGGAGTGCAGTGACGCGATCTCGGCTCATTGCAACCTCTGCCTCCCAAGCTCAGTGATTCTCCTGCCTCAGCCTCCCGAGTAGCTGGGATTACAGGTGCCCGCCACATGCCTGGCTAATTTTTGTGTTTTTAGAGACGGGGTTTCACCATGTTGGCCAGGCTGGTCTTGAACTCCTGACTTCTAGTGATCCTCCTGCTCGGCCTCTCAAAATGCTGGAATTACCACTGTGAGCCACCACATCTGGCCGAGGCTCCTTAATCTCCACATGCCCCCAAGGGCCCTCGTCTTCCTTTCTCACACCAAAGCAACTTCTCCCTGTGTGTAGGTCAGAAGGGAGCTGACAGAGGGAAAAGCTAAATGTGGGCAGGAGGCAGGTGGAGGCACAGCCTTGAGAAGGCTGCAGGAGTAGGGATCATCGCCTAGATCCCAGTGGGTCTGGGGGGCCTGAGCTCTGGGAGTCCTCCTGACCTGGGAAAGCAGCAAGGTTCTGCGCTGAAGGCCTTGGCCCAGCCCCGCCTGAGGATGGGCTGGAGGATCAGGATCCCATCTCTGCGATTGATGTGGGTACTCGCAGGACTGGGGTCAGGGGAAGACCATCCAGGGAGATCAGGGTTTGGGCAGACAAGAGAGACTTTACTTGTCCCAGACATCACTCTTTTGCCCTCTTTGGTTCCCTGAGGTGACTAGAGTGGCTTTTTCGTGGGGAGGGTAGGCGTGAGTCCTAGAGGTGCAGCCATAGCCAGGAGGTGGCTGGGCAGAGCAGGCAGGATGAAGTGTGCCATTGCCTTCCTGCCAGTCGTGTTCTTCCCTGCCCTCTCTCTCCTGAGGCAGGTGGTTTTCATAAATGGGCTGGCAGTGATTGTAGCTAAGGTGGGGTAGAGAAAAGCAGCTGCGGGGCTGGGCGTTTGAGTGCCACATGCTGGGGTGTAGTGTCCACACCTGTCCAGTTGGATGGCTTGGACTTCCCCAGGCAGGAACTGGGATCAGGCCCAGGCCTGTCTCAGGGCTTGGAACAGGGCCAGGGACCAGGCAGCTGGCTCTACACAGCTGGCACCCGCCTGGCCCAATGCCATCTTGCCCTGTGGCTCTGTTTGCAGGAAGAGCTGGACATCCGCCCAAAGGTATCGTCTCTTCTGGGAAAGCTCGTCAGCTACACCAACCTCACCCAGGGCGCCAGAGAGCATGAGGAGGCTGAGAGTGGGGAGGGCACCCGCCGGAGGGCAGCCAAGGTGAGCTGGTTGGGACAGCAGAGGGGCCACATCTGGGAAGACAGACACAGCACCATGGAATTGGCTGTTTCCCCACATGGTGGTGAGCACACCAGGGGAAGTGGGTGCCAAGCATAGTGAGCAGGGAGGATGGGCACTGAACGCCTTGGATCAGGAGGCTTTAAGAAGTGAGCTAATGAGAATCCCCCAGGAGGGCAAAGGGCCAGGGAGCCCCTCAGGAATGACAGTGGGAGACACAGCTGCCTGTACTCAGCCTTTACTGTGTGTGAGATACCACACCAGGCCTGGGTTCTCACATGTCATCTGTACAACAAAACCAAGAGGCAGGTGCTTACTATCATCCCCATTTTTCAGATAAGGAAATAGTGTCAGGGACATTAAGGAACTTGTCTAAGGTGACTGAGCTAGACAAGATCAATGTGTAGTGCTGGGATTTGGATTCGTAGATTTTATGGGAGACAGATTTATGGGATATGTAACTATGCAAAATGCCAGATCAATGACATTGTGTGAGGGTGGCTAAGGGTGTTGCCCTTGGAGCCAGGAACCAGGTTGTCTCTCGGAGGTCATGCAATCCAGAGCAAGTCACAAATCCTCCTGCTGCTCGCAGTGTTGGCCCAAGGCTCCATTGGCAGAACCCTCCAACAACCCCCTGGGTTCCTTGAGTGCCAGGGTTGGGGGACATTTGTATGTGATCGGAGCCTGATGCTGCCTTGTGGGGCTTCCCTGTCCCACTTTTTGGTCACTGATCCAGTTCTCTGGCCCTTCAGCCCTCTTCTCTTTGGGATGACTGTTACCTCTTTGCCTAGCTCCTCTGTGTCACTGCAGCTCAGTGTAGCTGAGGGCTGGGGATTTTTCTACATTTTTCATTTGGAGGCTAGGGACCCTCCCTCTCCACATACTGACTCCCTGAGGTTTGGGAAGCAGCGGTGTTTTAGGAGGAGCTGACATCTGGCACTGGCTGTAGTATTCTCAGAGGTTGGCACAAGCAGAAGGTGCTCCTGGCTGGGATAAGCCAGGCCTGCAGCCTCACACCTGGTCGTGAGATTTGGGCATTTCTGGGGTGGGGCCAGCAGAGAAGGTGGACCCCACTGAAGCGTGTCTCTCACCTTGCCCTTCAGGGAGGCAAACCAGTCCACACTTCAGAGAGGGCAGCTGATACCTTGAGGTCACACAGACCTGACCCTGACCCTGTGCAGCCAGGTGTGACTAGATAGCGGAGAACCCTAACTGCGTCTGGCCATGTCTGTCCAGCACTGCAGGGGTGTCTCAACCTCTGAGAGTGCTCTGCCCACAGTGGGTGACAGCATCCTTAGGTCAGAGCCTCATCCTTGTCCCTTCAGGCCAAGCCAGGGAGCTGGTAGTGGGGAGTGAAGAGGCCCCTGAGAACGGCTAGTGCACATCTCAGCAGGAATGTGGGAGGGATGCCTGGACCGGAGAGGGCCCATCATCCCTTGGCCCAATGGGGAACCCGTGAGGATGCTTAGCTTAGCTATCCAGCTTACCTGGCCCCAGGGTAAGGATGGGAGAGGGTGGCTGGGTGTCCTAGCTGCAGTAGTTTTTTCATGGAAGAAGGAGGAGCCGGGTCAAGTCTTTAAGGAGTCAGTAGGAAGTTAGGGATCTGGGGCTGCTGAGCCGTGGTCCTCACCCAGGGCAGGCCCAAGCAGGGGCCTCAGAAAAGGAAGGCATGAAGCAGGAAGGGTGGGCCTCCGACCAGACCATCCCAAGACCCAAAGCAGCCTCTCCCCAGCAGCTGCTCCAGCTCCAGCATTGGCCTGATGACCTTCTGAGGCTGCCAGAGGTTATTTGGGGATGTAGAAAGCATTTCCGGCCCGCCCTGCCCTTTCCCACACTGCCCTTTTCTTAGAGTGACTCAGCCTGGGATGGGGGTGGGACTGGGAGCTCTTGCTGTCGCTATTCTGTGGGTGGCATCCTCTGAGAAGGGCTCAGACAAAGCCCAGATGAGGGGGATCCGTCCCCTGCACTGCTCCACGCAGGACAGGTTGAGGAGCCATTTGTTTTCGCTGAGGCTCTTCTGAAGTCCTTTAGGTCGCTCACAGGTCTTGCCCCAGGCCAGGACCTTTCAGGAGGGGCATTAAGGAACTTGTCTAGGGTGACTCAGCTAGACAAGATCACGGCCATGGAGTTCTCTTCTCCCTAGCTTCAGGGCAGCACAGACATTGTCTCGTGGGGCTTCCCTGTCCCCTCTCCCCAAACGATTTTCACTAATCTAGTCCTTTGGATCAGTGAGGAGGCTTTGCTGGGGCTCCAGTGGAAGCTCTCAGGGCCACACTGCGGAGGCTGCACTCTTGGGGGCTCAGTGCTTCAAAAAGATGTCAGCCAGCCTCTGTGCTCTCAGCCTCTGCCCGGGCCTCCTGGCTGGCCCCTACTCTGCCCTGAGTTGAGAAAGCCTGCCTAGATTCGCATATTAGATCTTCCTCACCTGCCCTACAGCCTGAGCACTTTCTCTGTAGGATTTTCCCAGCAGGATGTCCCAGGGGCTTCCAAAGCACCACTCACTGGCTTCAGAAGCACCTTTTGGGTACCTGCAGGGCCTGCTGGTGATAGAACCATAAACAAGCCAAACCTGCCCTAATATAGTAACAAAATATACAAGTACATTCTGTTACCGTGACCTGTAGTGACCACTGTGATAGGGAGTATCAGATGCCAAAGCAATGTGAGAGGGAGAACCAACTCCACCTGAGGCAACCTTCAGACATCTTCCTGGGAGAGGTAACAGTTTCACTGAAGAGGAGTTTGCCAGGCCATGAGGCAGGGCCGACTCTCCCAGGCAGAGTCCAGCACATTCTCAGGTTCATAGAATCTGAGGGACCCATGTGGTCAGGGGCTGGAGCTAATAAGAGAGGTGATGGGACACATCTGGTGGCCCAAGCCAAGGAGTTGGACAGCACACTGGATTACAAGACAACACAGAGGGTTTTCAGCGTGGGTGATGAGATTAGACTTGCTTTCAGAGACCTACTCTAGCAGCAGAGTGGGCTGGAGTGTGAAGAGGTTGACAGGCTCAGGAGGGTACCACCCAGGTGCCCCAGGTTCAAGAGACTAAGTCTGGGACAAGGCAGGCTGATCTCAGGGCAGCAGGGAGACAGACTGGGTAGGAGTTAGTGTCTACCGGAACTAGAATTGGGGGTTGAGAGGGAGGGCCAGGGATGACTTCTGGGACTTTGGCTTGGGTGACTTAGGGCCTGCTGGGTGAGAAGGTGGAGATCTGAGACAAACCCCTCTTTCTAGAAGTTTAACAGAAAAGAGGAAGGGAAGGAGGCAGTACCTTGAGAGAGAGTTAAGCTTCCAAAGCTCAACGTGGGTTTTTAAAAAGAATCAGGTTTTACACCTTCCCAGACCCAACTGTCTTCCTATATGAAAGTCAATAGAGACATCCTAGCTGTCACCCCTACTCTGTGTGTTCCCTGGGGCCCCCCTGGGGAGGGGGCCTGCTGAGTGACTAGGGCTGACCCTCCATGGTGCATGCCTCTGATGCTCTACTCACCCCCTCCCTTTGTGTTCGCATAGGCACCCAGCATGGGCACCCTCATGGGGGTGTACTTGCCCTGCCTGCAGAATATCTTTGGGGTTATCCTCTTTCTGCGGCTGACCTGGATGGTGGGCACGGCAGGTGTGCTACAGGCCCTCCTCATTGTGCTCATCTGCTGCTGTTGTGTGAGTGTCCTGGCATGGGAGGGTTGGGCTGGGCGTGGGCCACGGCTGCCCCCACAGAGCCCACCCAGCTGAGCCGCTCACCCAGGCCCTCCTTCCCACAGACCCTGCTGACGGCCATCTCCATGAGTGCCATCGCCACCAACGGTGTGGTTCCAGGTCAGTGAGCGCCACCCAAGGCCTGGTGGAAGAGAAAAGGACCCAGTATCTGCCTTAACCTACCTGGGAACCCCCATAGCACACCCCTGCCCCAAGCAGTTCTGTAGTGTGCTCCCAATCCCTGATGCCAGGACAGTGCCCACGTAGGAGCTTTCCTGCTTGACAGAGTTGGAGAGTGCCATTGTGGTTTTTGTTAATATAAAAGCAATACCAAAAAAAAAAAAAAAAAAAAAAGGCAATGTATGTTTACTGTCAGAGGGTTTGAAAGTGCAAAAAACGCTGGGCGCGGTGGCTCATGCCTGTAATCCCAGCACTTTGGGAGGCTGAGGCAGGTGGATCATGAGGTCAGGAGATCGAGACCATCCTGGCCAACACGGTGAAACCCCATCTCTACTAGAAATACAAAAAATTAGCCGGGCATGGTGGCGGGTGCCTGTAGTCCCAGCTACTCGGGAGGCTGAGGCGAGAGAATGGCGTGAACCCGGGAGGCAGAGCTTGTGGTGAGCCGAGATTGCACCACTGCACTCCAGCCTGGGTGACAGAGCGAGACTCCATCTCAAAAAAAAAAAAAAAAAAAAAAAAAATTAGCCAGGCATGGTGGTGGGCACTTGTAATCCCAGCTACTTGGGAGGCTGAGGCAGAGAATAGCTTGAACCCAGGAGGCAGAGGTTGCAGTGAGCCAAGATCATGCCACTGTACTCCAGCTTGGGTGACAGAGCAAGACTCCATCTCAAAAATAAATAAATAAATAATAAAAAAGTGCAGAAAAGTGTAGAATGGAAAATTAAAAGCACCCATAATCCCACCATCCTGAAATCATTACTATTCACCTTTTGGTATATATGAGTCTTAGGGTCTTATGAAGTATTGCACACGCACACTCTATATAAATTATATATATATATATGTATATATATATGTATTTCCCAAAAGTATATGTGTGTGTATATACATATGCATTTATGTGTATATGTTTACGTGTGTACGTATGTGTGTATGTTTCCCAAGTGTTGAAAACGGTTTTTTGATTTTGGTTTTTTGGTTTTTTTTGAGACAGAGTCTCGCTTTATCACCAGGCTGGAGTGCAGTGGCATGATCTCAGCTCACTGCAACCTCCACTTCCCAGGTTTAAGCAATTCTAAGTGATTCTCATGCCTCAGCCTCCTGAGTAGCTGGGATTACAGGCGACCACCACATTTTTGTATTTTTAGTAGAGACAAGGTTTCACCATGTTGGCCAGGATGGTTTCGATCTCCTGACCTTGACTGATCTACCCACCTCTGCCTCTCAAAGTGCTGGGATTACAGGTGTGAGCCACTGCACCCTGCCGAAAATGGTTTTTTGAAAACAGGATTCTCCATGGTACACCATAACCTAATTAATGTGATTATTCTCCTGCCTGTGGGTTCCACTTTTTCACCATTGTATACATCGTTGTCATGAACATCCTTGAACATGAATCTTTGTTCATGCCCCAGCAGTTCCCTTAGGAGAGGGTCCTGGAGGTGGATTACGGCATGAAAAAGATTGACTTTTCATTTATTTATTTATTTATTTATTTATTTTGAGATGGAGTCTGTCGCCCAGGCTGGAGTGCAGTAGCACGATCTCAGCTCACTGCAATCTCCACCTCCCAGGTTCAAGCGATTCTCCTGCCTCAGCCTCCCGAGTAGCTGGGATTACAGACATGCGCCACTATGCTCAGCTAATTTTTGTATTTTTAGTAGAGATGGGGTTTCACCATGTTGGCCAGGCTGGTCTCGAATTCCTGACCTCAAGTCATCTGCCTGCCTCAGCCTCCCAAAGTGCTGGGATTACAGGCGTGAGCCACTGTGCCCAGCTGACATTTTTTTTTTTTTGAGACGGAGTCTCACTCTGTTGCCCAGGCTGGAGTGAAGTGGCACGATGTCGGCTCACTGCACCCTCCGCCTCCCAGGTTCAAACGATTCTCCTGCCTCAGCCTCCTGAGTAGCTGGGACTACAGGCGCACACCGCCATGCCTGGCTAATTTTTTGTATTTTAGTAGAGACGGGGTTTCATCATGTTGCCCCAGTCGCGAACTCCTGAGCTCAGGCAACCCGCCCATCTCAGCCTCCCAAAATGCTGGGATTACAGGTGTGGGCCACTGCACCTGGCCTTTTTTTAAAAATGTATATTTTTATCATTTCCCTTTTTTAGTAGAGACGGGGTCTCGCCATGTTGCCCAGACTGGTCTGGAACTCCTGAGCTCAAGCAATCCACTCACCCCAGCCTCCCAAAATGCTGGGATTACAGGCATGAGCCACCGCGCCCAGCCAAGATTGACTCTTTGAAAGAATTTCTTGATCCCTGTTCCCAGATTTTCACCAGAGACATTGTCTCAGCAGCAGATACAACCAGCAATATGAGATGACTCTTGTCCCCCTGTGCTTGTCACCCTGGGGCCTAGTCATGACTCTCTGAGTCTTTTAAGGGTGTTAGACTTTGATAGAAGCACAGATTCAGGGCAGGAGCTGTGGACACTCACCTGGTGGCAGGCCCTGTGCTGGGCCTTAGGGCCAAAAGGCTGGATGAGACAGTCCCTGCTCTGGTCTGGAGGAGTCAGACTAACAAAGGCACAGGCCTCAGGAGGGTGAGGTGGGCTGAGATGGGACACACCCAGCCAGAGGAGGCTGTGGGCTGTGCACAGGACATTGGAGGACGGTGGCCAGTCAGCCACTGCTGCAGACCAGAGCTGCTCCTGCAAAGCAGTCATTTCCACGGGCCATGCTGGACATTCGAGTCAGATGGGGATGGGATCGTATGTCAGCCTAGATGCTTACCCACCGTGCAACCCTGGGTAGGTCTCCCAGCCCCTCTACTCATCCATAAACAGGAAAAGCAGTCCCTGTCCCTCTGGGCGGTTGTGCAGGCTTGTCACAGGGAGACCCCTTAAAGAAGAACCAGCCTTGACCTGTGCACACTTTCATTTCTCTGCTGTAGCTGGGGGCTCCTATTTCATGATCTCTCGTTCACTGGGGCCAGAATTTGGAGGTGCTGTGGGCCTGTGCTTCTACCTGGGAACAACATTCGCAGCAGCCATGTACATCCTGGGGGCCATCGAGATCTTGCTGGTGAGTCAGGCTGAGCCCTGGCCAACTCTGGCCATGTCCAAACAGTCCCTTTGGACTCTAAACAGAAGGCTCAGGCTGTTCATCCCCACACGTCTGGCCAAGGCCTGGGCATTATAAAGTAGGAAGCCTCTTCGAGAGACAAAGACCTTTGCTCAGGCTGGTCTTCCTTTCACCTCCATGCCAGTTTGGGCTAGGCAAGGAAGAGGCCTGGCTGCCTTCACCTCAGCCCTGGATGTTCGTCCACCTGGACACCATTGCAGCCATGGCAAGGGTTCCAGGAACTGTTGTATTTAGCTCAGTGACAGATCTTGGTGGTGATGCAGGCTTCCTTCTGGGCTTGTGTGGGCTCTGGCCAGCTCTGTGTCCTCCGGGGCTCTGTGCCAGGGCACTTCAGATCCACCTTCTCCTTGTCCTTCAATCAGGGTAAGCAGCCACAGAACCCTGCTGGAGGTCAGTGCTCCCTCCATGAGCCCCATGGGAGCTCTGTCAGCCTCAGCTTCTCATTCCCCAGTGAACTGCCGTACCAGTGGGAGAAGAGGCAAGGAGCTGCGGGAGGCACGGGGTGACAGGTGCCCGCCCCTGGGGATCCAGAGGGTGGGAGCTACCTAGAAGGACTGCCTGGCTGTTCTTGCCTCCAGGTCCTCTACCTGCAGCACGGACCCTGTACCTGAATCTTCTGATTTTGGGGGGCTTAGGTTTGTTTTCATTTCTCCTATCGCTTCCACATTCGTTATGTGGGATTTGTCCCTTCTCCTGTTTATCTATTCAGCCATGTCATTATATCTGTATGGACTTCTGGATATTTACTTTATTCTTTGGGTTGTAATCCAATAGTATCATTATTTATTTTCTTGCTCAAAGTGTTCCACTTTGGCTATTTAACGATTCAGGTTGGCATCTATGTTTGGATCCTTTTTGTTTGCTTGTTTTTAAGTAACAGCTTTATTAACATATAATTTACATACCATGCAATTCCCATACCAATTTATATACCATTGAAAGTGTACAATTCAGTGTTTTATAGTATATTCACAGAGTTGCACAGTCAATTCTAGAACATTTTCATCATTCCAAGAACCCCCATTAGCAGTCACTCTCCATTCCCCGCCAGCCCTGGCAACCAGGAATCTGCTTTCTGCCTCGGGATTTGCCTATTCTGGGCATTTCATATAAACAGAATCATACAATATGTGGCCTTTTGCGACTGGCTTCTTTTACGTACTCTTATTTTTATTTATTTATTTATTTTGAGATGGAGTCTCACTCTGTCACCCAAGCTGGAGTGCAGTGGCATGATCACAGCTCACTGCAATTTCCGCCTCCTGGGTTCAAGCGATTCTCCTGCCTCAGCCTCCCGAGTAGCTGGGATTACAGTCTCACACCACCACACCCAGCTAATTTTTTGTATTTTAGTAGAGATGAGGTTTCACCAAGTTGCCTGGAGTTGTCTCGAACTCTTGAGTTCAGGCAATCGGTCTCCCAGAGTGCTGGGATTACAGGCATGAGCCATTGCGCCCAGCCTATTCATTTATTTTTTTGAGACAAGGTCTCACTCTGTCATCCAGACTGGAGTGCCGTGGCGTGATCTCTACTCACTGCAACCACCACCTCCGAGACTGAAGTGATTCTCCTGCCTCAGCCTCCCGAGTAGCTGGAATTACAGGCATGTACCACTACCACCAGTTTTTGCACCACTAATTTTTGTATTTTTATTAGAGACGAGGTTTCGCCATGTTGGCCAGGCTGGTCTCAAACTCCTGACCTCAAGTGATCCACCGCCTCAGCCTCCCAAAGTGCTGGGATTACAGGCGTGAGCAACGGCATTGGCCTATTTTTTTTTTTTTTTTTTTTTTGAGACGGAGTCCCCCTCTGTCACCCAGGCTGGAGTGCAGTGGTGTGATCTCTGCTCACTGCAACCTCCGCTTCCTGGATTCAAACGATTCTCCTGCCTCAGCCTCCAGTTGCTGGGATTACAGGCACGTGCCACCAAGCCCGGCTGATTTTTGTATTTTTAGTAGAGATGGCGTTTCCCCATGTTGGCCAGGCTAGTCATGATCTCCTGACCTCAAGTGATCCCCCTACCTCATCCTCCCAAATGCTGGGATTACAGGCGTGAGCCACTGCGCCCGGCCTCTTTTAGGTACTCTTAAAAAGAAAACCAAAACGACAAGTTTCACTTTCCAAATAAGAAATAAAACCCTCCTTATCCATCTTCTTGTTTCAGACCTACATTGCCCCACCAGCTGCCATTTTTTACCCACTGGGTGCTCATGACACGTCGAATGCCACTTTGAACAATATGCGTGTGTATGGGACCATTTTCCTGACCTTCATGACCCTGGTGGTGTTTGTGGGGGTCAAGTATGTGAACAAATTCGCCTCGCTCTTCCTGGCCTGTGTGATCATCTCCATCCTCTCCATCTATGCTGGGGGCATAAAGTCTATATTTGACCCTCCCGTGTTTCCGTAAGTAACCCAGGAATTTATCTGGGCATTGCATGGACATCCCTCCCATGTAGCCAGCCTTTGATGCCCCAGATCCCAGAGACTGCAGGGTGGGCACAGGCAGGGGCTTCGACCTGAGCAAGTGCCGGTGCTTCTGTCCCTCACAGGGTATGCATGCTGGGCAACAGAACCCTGTCCCGGGACCAGTTTGACATCTGTGCCAAGACAGCTGTAGTGGACAATGAGACAGTGGCCACCCGGCTATGGAGTTTCTTCTGCCATAGCCCCAACCTTACCACCGACTCCTGTGACCCCTACTTCGTGCTCAACAATGTGACCGAGATCCCTGGCATCCCCGGGGCAGCTGCTGGTGTGCTCCAGGGTGAGTCCTCCCTCCCGTCGTCCTGCTCTTGAGCCCACAGGCTGAGCAGGGGCACAGAGCACAGAGCTGTCCTTGTGTGGCCAGCTTGGGAACGGGGGCAGGACTGGCCGCCTTCCCAGCCCCCCAGTGTCCTCCCAGCCTGGCTCCTGGCAGCCGAGTTTGGAGTGAGTAGAGCCTGTCTGGCCAGCATCCAAGGCCTGCAGCAGCCTGTCTTCCCCAGCCACCAGCCCCTGACATTGCCTGGGGATGTTCCCACAGGATCCATAAAGGCCTCTGTGGGAGGGGGGCAGTGGGGGGCTCTGGGTGATGGTGGTTCAGCCACCTTTGTCTGTCGACTTCTAGCTGGGCAGCTCCTTCTCTGTGGTCAGGGTAGCCCTGTGGCTGATGCTGCAGTCATTGGGCTGAAGCTGTCCCCTGAGTCCCCAAAGTTGCCCTGCATCTGCGCCTCTGGCTAGGCTGCCCCAAACTGCCTGGGGTAGTGGGGGGCGGCTGTGGTGGTGACACAGCTACACCTGCAGAAAACCTGTGGAGCGCCTACCTGGAGAAGGGTGACATCGTGGAGAAGCATGGGCTGCCCTCCGCAGATGCCCCGAGCCTGAAGGAGAGCCTGCCCCTGTACGTGGTTGCCGACATCGCCACATCCTTCACCGTGCTGGTCGGCATCTTCTTCCCTTCCGTAACAGGTGAGCCCCGCTTGCCTACCCACCCAGCCCTGTCCCTGATCCCGGGGAGCCCCTGAGGGAGTCTCATCTGTTTTTGGAGGCATCATGGCTGGCTCAAACCGCTCTGGGGACCTCCGTGACGCCCAGAAGTCCATCCCTGTGGGGACCATTCTGGCCATCATTACAACTTCCCTCGTGTGTATCCTTTCCCAGGCCTGGGGCAGGTGGGGCAGAGGACGGGAAGCGCTTGGCCTGTGTACGTCACCAGGTCACATGCACAGACACCCCACACACTCATATATAGCTCCCCTTCTCATGCACACATGCACATACACACCACGAGACTCCCAGCTGTAGGTGTCCTGGCAGTCTGGCTGGGGTGGGGGCACGTGGTACTGTTCAGGGACAGTGGGGTGGCAGAGGCCGAGTTTTCCTTGACGCCGCCGCAGACTTCAGCAGTGTGGTTCTCTTTGGCGCCTGCATCGAGGGTGTGGTTCTCCGGGACAAGTGAGTGAGCTGGGCCCCCCTCTGTAGCAGCGGCTGGGCTTTGGCCTGCCCTCACACCAGCTCCCAACCCCGTGGGTGGTCCTCAGCCTGTTGGCTGCCTTTGGTGGTCTGTGCCATCCTTCCGGACCCCTGACATCCCTCACTCTGGTGGCCCCTTCAGGTATGGCGATGGTGTCAGCAGGAACTTGGTGGTGGGCACACTGGCCTGGCCTTCACCCTGGGTCATCGTCATCGGCTCCTTCTTTTCAACGTGTGGTGCTGGCCTCCAGAGCCTCACAGGCGCACCACGCCTATTGCAGGCCATTGCCAAGGACAACATCATCCCCTTCCTCCGGGTGAGCCCCTCTGCACTCCCCCATGGCCTGGCTGCTCCCAGGCCCTCGCCCGGCTGGGGAGAGAGATAGGGAACACAGATGCAGCACGTTCTGCCCTCATTGGCCCCTGGGGCCAGGCAGCCATCCATGAGGAGCTACTGAGAAGTGCCCTGGGCCTGGCACTCCCCTGGGCGTGGATCTGCCTGGACCCAGAATCTTCATGGCCTGTTTAGGGCTCATCCAAAGGAGAGGGCCTGGCGAGGTGGAATCAGGGAGACTGGTGACACCCATAGAGATAGACACAGGGGCGGCCTGAGCCCCCTAGGCGGGCCCTGGGGGTGAGGGAGGCCAGGCTGGGGTCTGGGGCCCAAGGTGTGGAATGGGGGTGACAGGACCTGGCTGCCTTCCTGGTGCACACAGGTGTTTGGCCACGGGAAGGTGAATGGTGAACCCACATGGGCACTCCTCCTGACGGCGCTCATCGCCGAGCTGGGCATCCTCATCGCCTCCCTCGACATGGTGGCCCCCATCCTATCCATGTGAGCTGGGGCCAGGCAGGGCAGGGGGATGGTCTGGGAAAGGCTCCCTGAACCCCAGCACCTCCCCGTGGCTGTGTCTGGTGTTGGGGGCTCAGCTGGGAGATGTGGCAGGCTGCATGGGGATATGTGGCCTGGCAGGGCTCAGCCCACCCCTGCATTTAGGAGCAAGCCTGGCACCTATGCCAAAGCTATAAAGTGACCAATAGGTCCATACCTCCCTGAGAGAGCCCCCAGAGCAGGTGGCCGGCAGACCTTCCCACTGGACAGGGCAACCACCACATCCCTCATGCCTCCATGAAGCCACTGCTGCCCCTTCCATCTGTTGGTTTTTTTTTTTTTTTTTTGAGACAGAGTCTCGCTCTGTCACCCAGGCTGGAGTGCAATGGCGTGATCTTGGCTCACTGCAACCTCTGCCTCCTGGGTTCAAGCAATTCTCCTGCTTCAGCCTCCTGAGTAGCTGTGATTACAGACATGCACCATCACGCCCAGCTAATCTTTTGTATTTTTAGTAGAGATGGCGTTTTACCATCTTGGCCAGGCTGGTGTCGAACTCCTGACGTCAGATGATCCACCTGCCTCGGCCTCCTAAAGTGCTGGGATTACAGGCGTGAGCCACCATGCCCAGCCCATCCATTTTCAAAGTCATTTGCTTTTAACATTCTGGAATTAGCCAGGCAAATCTGCGTGCCAGTGTCTTGCAGGGAGTGGCCAGCACGTGGTGACTCCCACGGACCCCGAGGCAGCGCTTGTTTGGTTGACTCTGTCCAGGCTGGGGTCCTCGCCCACCCTGCTCTGTGGCTGATGCTCCTTCTTGCTTGTGCAGTTATGAAAGGCCTCCCCTTCCCTGCCCTCTCAGCCTGCAGACTTAACAGGGGCCCTATCCCCCTGAGCAGGCACCATCCCAGCTACAGCCAGGCCTGCTGGAGCCAGCGCCCTCTTGTCCACCCCCGCACACCCCTCCCTCTCACCTAAGAGCACACCTGAAACTGTTTTGCCACAGCCATCTTGGGTGGTGACCCCTTGTGCCCAAATCAGAGGCTACATCTCAGCCTTTATCTCGGGCCTCCTGCTGGGAGCCCCTGCCCCCTGGCATGTCCTGTGTGGGTCCTCCTGCCTTCCTGCACACCCGTCCTTGGCTGCCTTCCTGGAGGGCTCACGCAACTGGGCCTGCCCATGCGTGGGACTCCCACACCCACTGCAGTGACTCTTAAGTGTCTCTGACTGGTTGCATTCAAATGGTCCGGCTTATCCTCCATCCTCCTCTTCATGCATGGCAGCCCTTCATCCCGCTGGTCACCCAGGCCAGAGGCCTGAATATGGCCTAGAGTCTCCAGGCACTGAGCTCTTCCTGCCGCCCCTGCACCACCCTCTTCAGCTCTGCCCCGTTACTCCCCTTCCCACCTCCTCCAACGGTGAACCTTTGCCCATCCTCTGCGATCTGGCTCCGAGGACTCCTCCACAGTAGTTTTATCGCCTCAGGCCACGGAAGTAGCAGCAATGAGGTTGAGAAGACCTGGATGAGCCATGCAGGGCAGGGCCACGCCCCATTTCTGGGCCAGGCCCAGCCTGACATCAGGTCCCCGGCTGCCGAGGAGGCTGCTCTTCGCCAACCGCCCCCTGTGCCACAGGTTCTTTCTGATGTGCTACCTGTTCGTGAACCTGGCCTGTGCGGTGCAGACACTCCTGAGGACCCCCAACTGGCGGCCCCGGTTCAAGTACTATCACTGGTGAGCCACGCCTCTGACACGGGAGGCCCTGGGGAGGCCAGGAGCCTCATTCTGGGTGAGGTTTGGGCTTCCTGGGTAGGGAGCTCTTGATGAAACACTGTGGGGAAGGAGATTATGGGGCTGAGGGGGACTAGACCTAGGTCTTGCACCCAGTGACCTGACCACCCACCTGGGACCTCCCACCCGGGACCTGACAGGGCTACCAGGGTATGGGCCAGGCTGTGGCCAGGGCCCTTCCTGGTCCTGCCCTGACTCTGCCCTCCCCTCTTGTCCAGGGCGCTGTCCTTCCTGGGCATGAGTCTCTGCCTGGCCCTTATGTTTGTCTCCTCCTGGTACTATGCCCTGGTGGCCATGCTCATCGCCGGCATGATCTACAAATACATCGAGTACCAAGGGTGAGTGAGCACTGCCACCTGGCCTCTGCCAGCAGCCTGCACAGCCCTGAGGGGGCCCAGCCGAGCAGGCAGGGTGGTCTGACGTTGGGGTGGGCAGGGAGCTGGGCCACCGTGGGTGCCAGGACTGGGGACTATAACTCAGGACCCCTGGGTGGTCTTGAGGGGCAGAACCCCTCCACCTCGCATCCACATAAGACAGAACCCCCTGGGTGGCACCAGGGGCTCACCCGCTGTGGTGGAATCTGCAGGGCTGAGAAGGAGTGGGGTGACGGGATCCGAGGCCTGTCCCTGAGCGCCGCCCGCTACGCGCTGTTGCGGCTGGAGGAGGGGCCTCCTCACACCAAGAACTGGCGGTGAGTTCCCGCCAGACCCTGGCCAGGGTGCAGAGGTTCTTAGGGGTCGCTGTCGGGGTCAGAGGGTCGAGAGGTGCTGGCTCCCCATCCTGGGGCTGCCAGGGGCACCCTCCTGGGCCATGCTACCCAAACCTGCAGGGACCACGACATGAGAAGGGAAGAAGAGGAGGGGCTCCCTGGAACGGCTGGCCCTGGTCTCAGGCTCCCCCACCTGGCCACTGCAGGCCGCAGCTGCTGGTGCTCCTGAAGCTGGACGAGGACCTGCACGTGAAGTACCCGCGGCTCCTCACCTTCGCCTCCCAGCTCAAGGCCGGCAAGGGCCTGACCATTGTTGGTTCTGTCATCCAGGGGAGCTTCTTGGAGAGCTATGGCGAGGCTCAGGCCGCCGAGCAGGTACCTGCTTTGGGGAGTGAGAGCTGAGCCAGACTACAGGGGTCTGGACTGCAGCTGGCACGGAGGGGAGGGCCCAGTCTTGGCCAGGGTGGCCAGCCAGGCAGCCAGCACTGCTGCCACCTGAGAGCTGGCACAAGGGGGAGCCAGCAGTCCCATCTTGAAAACTTGGCCTCTGGGTAGGCAGCTTGTTGCCCCCAGGCCCTCCTCCACCCAAAAGTCATTTTGTTCCCAAGGGGCCTTGGGAGGGAGCCCAGAGGCAGGAAGCTGATGGCCTCCCGTTGGCCCTGGGTGTGTTCCCCACAGACCATCAAGAACATGATGGAAATTGAGAAGGTGAAGGGCTTCTGCCAGGTGGTGGTGGCCAGCAAGGTGCGGGAGGGGCTGGCCCACCTCATCCAGTCCTGCGGCCTGGGCGGCATGCGGCATAACTCCGTGGTGCTGGGCTGGCCCTACGGCTGGCGACAGAGCGAGGACCCCCGTGCCTGGAAGACCTTCATTGGTGTGTGAAGGCCTGGGGCCTGGGCTGGGCCCGGTGGGCAGGGGTGAAGTGAGGTGGCAGTGTCCGGAGGGCCACAGGCTGGTGATCAGCCATGCTCTTCCTCCTCAGACACTGTGCGCTGCACTACGGCCGCCCACCTGGCCCTGCTCGTGCCCAAGAACATCGCCTTCTACCCCAGCAACCACGAGCGCTACCTGGAGGGCCACATAGACGTGTGGTGGATCGTGCACGACGGCGGCATGCTCATGCTTCTGCCCTTCCTGCTGCGCCAGCATAAGGTAGGCGGGGGGGTGGGTGCGGGTGAGAGGGGCTAGGCCCTCGGAGGAGCGGCTGTGACCAAACCGCCCACCTGGTCCCTTGTCTCAGGTCTGGAGGAAGTGCCGGATGCGCATCTTCACAGTGGCCCAGATGGATGACAACAGCATCCAGATGAAGAAGGACCTGGCTGTCTTCCTGTACCATCTGCGCCTTGAGGCCGAGGTGGAGGTGGTGGAGATGGTGAGCCCCCTGCCCTGTCCTGGCCCCGTGGATATCATGTCCCGTCCAGCTGAGTCCTCACGGCCAACCCTGTCCCCAGCATAACAGTGACATCTCTGCATACACCTACGAGCGGACGCTGATGATGGAGCAGCGGTCGCAGATGCTGCGGCAGATGAGACTGACCAAGACTGAGCGGGAGCGAGAAGTCAGTGCCCTTTGTGGTTCAGGCCAGGGCGGGTAGCAGGGTCAGGCCTTTGGAGACCGCATGGGTGGGTGCGGAGGAATCAGAATGACTCACTGCAGCCCTACCCAAGCTAGTGCTCATTTCCCGGAGGCAAGGTGGTCACATTGGGCCAGACAGGCCCCGTCCCCCTTTTCCTATGGGACCAAGGCTATCTCCTGCAATTGTCCCCAGGCCCAGCTGGTCAAGGATCGGCACTCGGCCCTGCGGCTGGAGAGCCTGTACTCGGACGAGGAAGATGAGTCTGCAGTGGGGGCTGACAAGATCCAGATGACGTGGACCAGGGACAAGTACATAACTGAGACCTGGGACCCCAGCCATGCCCCTGACAATTTCCGGGAGCTGGTGCATATTAAGCCGTGAGTGCAGCAAAAACAGCCCCAGCGGCACTGGAATCTAGGGGTGGAGGTGGGGTGGGGCAGACGAGTAGTGTTAGATGGGCCACGGGTGGGAACCCTCCTTGCAGGATGGCTCATGGTGACCTGTGACTGGCTACACTATGTGTAGGGACCAATCCAATGTGCGGCGCATGCACACTGCTGTGAAGCTCAATGAAGTCATTGTCACGCGCTCCCACGACGCCCGCCTGGTTCTCTTAAACATGCCTGGCCCACCCAGGAACAGTGAGGGCGACGAGAACTGTATCCCTTTGTGGAGAGGCAGGCAGTTGGGAGGTGGATAGCATGGGAGGTCAGGCCAGCAGCTCCTCTCCCGGGCACCCCTGGGTGGGCATGGTCCGGGTTGCCCGTTGATTCTGTCATTGCCTCCTTGACTTGAGGCCCTGCAGACATGGAGTTCCTCGAGGTGCTGACCGAGGGCCTTGAGCGGGTGCTGTTGGTGCGCGGTGGTGGCCGTGAAGTCATCACCATCTACTCCTGAGCCCAGTGTCATCTTGTGGCCTGGAGTCGAGGTCTTGGCCAGGACATCACAAGCTGTGGTCTGGGGTAACAGCCTCTTCCCAGCACCCACCTGCCAGCCCTGCTTGCCTGGCCCTGTCCTGGACCCAGCTTTGCTAGGTCTCCTTGGAAACCAGGCCTGGGCCTCAAAATGGAGATGGATCCCAGGTCTTGTGGGACCCTGGGATGTTTGGGGACTTTACTGTCTAGCACCCCAGTAGGCCTGTCCTGGCCAGAGAAGACTGGTAGGGGCCAAGTGGGGTTTGAAGGCAGCCGGCCCAGCCCAGCCCAGCCCAGGAGCGCTATTTATTGCATATTTATTATTTGGATGTCACCATCAGAGACGAAGGGAAGGGTAGCCAGGGAGGGAGTCCAGCCCAGCTGCCTGCAGGAAGATCTGGCTCAGTCTACTATGGGCAGGGCCCCCCACCAAGCTGAGCCGAATGGAGACAGCTGAGCTGAGGCCTGACTTTTTCAATAAAACATTGTGTACTTCTGGGCCTCCTGCTGCCCCGGCTCTGTTTCCCCTGGCGCCAAGAGAAGAAGGCGGAACTGAACCCAGGCCCAGAGCCGGCTCCCTGAGGCTGTGCCCCTTTCCGGCAATCTCTGGCCACAACCCCCACTGGCCAGGCCGTCCCTCCCACTGGCCCTAGGGCCCCTCCCACTCCCACACCAGATAAGGCCAGCCCAGTGCCGCTTCCTCTGGCAGTAGGCACCGGGGCTGGAATGGGGCCGCCCGGCTCCCCATGGCAGTGGGTGCCGCTGCTGCTGGGGCTGCTGCTCCCTCCTGCCGCCCCCTTCTGGCTCCTCAATGTGCTCTTCCCCCCGCAAACCACGCCCAAGGCTGAGCTCAGTAACCACACACGGCCCGTCATCCTCGGTAAGCCCCCACCAGGCCCCTGGTGTACCACGCCAGACCCTGGGGAGCCTGGGTCCCAGCCCCTGGCAGCTGACCCGGCCAAAGCCCTTCTGCCCTGTATAAGCCCCGACATAAGTACCTGCCCTGGTGTGGGGAGGGGCCAAAAGATTGTCCCATAGAGGAATGACCTCCCTTCTCCCACCACACTGTGTCTCTCAGTTGTCTAACCCAGGGGGGCAGAGTGGGGGACGGGGTGTGCCTGAGGTCTTGGTTGGGGCATCACAAGCTGTGGTCAGTCACAGCCACACCAGACTCTGGGCCAAGCCCCACCACTCCTTCCTTGGCCCCCACCCACCAAGGACAAGATGCCCAGCCCAGGACCGGTGAGCAGGAGAGGCCCATCCATGCCCAGCCCCTATTAGGCCCAGCCCCCATGCCCCCAGACCTATCTGTTCCCACCTTGGACTTTGGCAATAAAGGATCGCCAGGCTGGGTGTTTGCTCTGCAGAGGCAGGGGTCAGCGGCCTTGGCCTCAGCACCTCAGTGCCTTCCCTTCCTCAGGGAAGCCTGGGCTTTGGCTACTGGGGGGACAGCGGGGAGAGGGGATGTGAGCAGGGGAGGGTAAGTGTGCTTTGTACCTGGGGGTTGAGGGTGTGGGAGGTGGGGGTGGGTCTGGTCACTGCAGCATCTGGGGTGACTGGGGTAAGGGTCACGGGGGGAATCCAGAGTCCAGAGTGAGGGCCGCTGCTCACAGTGCCCGGCTGCCTGGGGAATCAGCTAGAAGCCAAGCTGGACAAACCAGATGTGGTGAACTGGATGTGCTACCGCAAGACAGAGGACTTCTTCACCATCTGGCTGGATCTCAACATGTTCCTACCCCTTGGGGTAGACTGCTGGATTGATAACACCAGGTACAGCCATGCGCTCCACCCCAGCCCCGACACGCTGCCCCTTGGCTACTGGCTGCTGAGTGGCACCCCCACCCCGCAGAGTTGTCTACAACCGGAGCTCTGGGCTCGTGTCCAATGCCCCTGGTGTCCAGATCCGCGTCCCTGGCTTTGGCAAGACCTACTCTGTGGAGTACCTGGACAGCAGCAAGCTGGCAGGTTTGTGTCAGAGAGCAGGGCTGGGGCTCCAGGCTGGGGTGCTGGCCCGCAGCAGGCATGGCCCAAGCCCCCGGTGCTGCTGCTCCCCCCACAGGGTACTTGCACACGCTGGTGCAGAACCTGGTCAACAACGGCTACGTGCGGGACGAGACTGTGCGCGCCGCCCCCTATGACTGGCGGCTGGAGCCCGGTGAGTGTCTCTGTGGATGACCGGCTTGGGGTGGGGCAGGTGACCCAGACCCCAGCTGCCCTGACCCCTTCCACCCGCTGCAGGCCAGCAGGAGGAGTACTACCGCAAGCTCGCAGGGCTGGTGGAGGAGATGCACGCTGCCTATGGGAAGCCTGTCTTCCTCATTGGCCACAGCCTCGGCTGTCTACACTTGCTCTATTTCCTGCTGCGCCAGCCCCAGGCCTGGAAGGACCGCTTCATCGATGGCTTCATCTCTCTTGGGGCTCCCTGGGGTGGCTCCATCAAGCCCATGCTGGTCTTGGCCTCAGGTGAGAAGGCCTCGAACACTTAGGCCCAGCGATGGGTGAGACCAGGCTGATCCTGGGCCTGCCTTCATTGCAGCTCCTGCTCACAGTGGCCTCTAGGGGTGCTATCTACCACTCCTGGGCTGGCATGCTCACTGTCACTGGCCCCCAGAGCAGTGACCCTGGCCTGAGCAATTAGGGTGGCTCCTTCCAGAGTCTGTGGCAGTGATGGCAAAGGGGCAGTGAACACAGAAAGTGAATCCCAGCTATCTGCCCCCAGGGTTTGTTCCTTGTAGCCCCAGAGCCTGCCTACCCAGCCCTTGCCTGCCTTCCGCTTGCTCGCAGGAGCACCTTTGCCCAGGGATGTGCTTTACTGAGGATGGATCTGCCAGAGCTAGGGCCAGACCCCCCGAGGCCCCGCCTGCCCTTCCCTAGGGAGTGGCACCAGGGCTCAGCACTGACACAGCTACCACCTACTCCCCACCCCCTGTACCCTGGGAGCTGGTCTGGAGAGAGAAACACAGTCTGGACAAGAGAAACACTCATCAGACACCACCAATAAACATCAAACAGACACCATCTTGTTTCCCCCTTTCTGGAGCACAACTCTGTGGCCGCCATTGCTGCATAAGCCACACAAGGAGCAGAAAGACACATGCCTGAGGGAGGACAGCCAGCACCGCCCCCACCATCCCCACACACCCTGGTCCTCAGGAAGCCCTGCCTACATTTTTTTTTTCTTTTTTTCCAGATAGGGTCACTCTGTCGCCCAGGCTGGAGTGCAGTGGTGCGATCATAGCCGCAGCCTCAATCTCCCTGGCCCAAGCAATCCTCCTGCCTCAGCCTCCTGGTTAGCTGAGACTATAGGCACGCACCACCACACCTAATTTATTTTTGTCTTCTAGTAGAGACAAGGTCTTGCTATGTTGCCCAGGCTGGTCTCAAACTCCTCAGCTTAAGTGATCTTCCTGCCTCAGCCTCCCAAAGTGCTGGGATTACAGGCGTGAGCTACTGTGCTGGGACCTTTAAAAAATATTTATTTGTTTATTTATTTATTTTGAGATGGAGTCTCGCTCTGTTTCCCAGGCTGGAGTGCATTAGTGCAATCTCTGCTCACTGCAACCTCCGCCTCCCCAGTTCAAGTGATTCTTCTGCCTCAGCCTCCCTAGTAGGTAGGATCACAGGCATGTGCCACCATGCCTGGCTAATTTTTGTATTTTTAGTAAAGATGAGGTTTCCCCATGTTGGCCAGGCTGGTCTCGAACTCCTGACCTTAAGTCATCTGCCTGCCTCGGCCTCCCAAAGTGCTGGGATTACAGGCGTGAGCCACCGTACCCGGCCCTACTTATTTATTTTTTAAGCTGGGATCTCGCTGTGTCACCCAGGCTA
Source organism: Pongo pygmaeus (assembly GCF_028885625.2). Taxonomy (NCBI): domain Eukaryota; kingdom Metazoa; phylum Chordata; class Mammalia; order Primates; family Hominidae; genus Pongo; species Pongo pygmaeus. The sequence continues at coordinate 65,307,978 of NC_072391.2, read as the reverse complement.
CAGTGCAGTGGTGTGATCATAGTTTACTGTAACCTCAAATTCCTAGGCTCAAGCAATCTTCCTGCCTTTGCCTCCTGAGTAGCTAGGACTAGAGGTGCATTCCACTATGCCCAGCTGATTTTTTTTTTTTTTTTTTTTTGTAGAGACAGGGTCTCACTGCGTTGCCTAGGCTGGTCTCGGACTCCTGGCCTCGAGCAATCATCCTGCCTCAGCCTCCCAAAGTGTTGGGATTACAGGGGTGAGCCATGGCACCTACCCCTGCCCTCCTTTTGAAGCCCTACAGCTCCACCCAACAGAAGTCTTATCAGGGCTTCTCATTGAGTAAGCTGACACTGAGCATCATTGAATATCAGGCCTGCTCAAGCCTGTGGCTTAGAGTCTGTGTCTAGATTGGGCAGGGACAAGACTGAGCATCTAGCTGAGCCTACACTCAGCAGGTTGTGGGCCAGGGGTAACCAGGCCTGGCTCCCTGTCCCACCTTGCTCCATATCCACAGGTGACAACCAGGGCATCCCCATCATGTCCAGCATCAAGCTGAAGGAGGAGCAGCGCATAACCACCACCTCCCCCTGGATGTTTCCCTCTCGCATGGCGTGGCCTGAGGACCACGTGTTCATTTCCACACCCAGCTTCAACTACACAGGCCGTGACTTCCAGCGCTTCTTTGCAGACCTGCACTTTGAGGAAGGCTGGTACATGTGGTTGCAGTCACGTGACCTCCTGGCAGGACTCCCAGCACCTGGTGTGGAAGTATACTGTCTTTATGGCGTGGGCCTGCCCACGCCCCGCACCTACATCTACGACCACGGCTTCCCCTACACGGACCCTGTGGGTGTGCTCTATGAGGATGGTGACGACACGGTGGCGACGCGCAGCACCGAGCTCTGTGGCCTGTGGCAGGGCCGCCAGCCACAGCCTGTGCACCTGCTGCCCTTGCACGGGATACAGCATCTCAACATGGTCTTCAGCAACCTGACCCTGGAGCACATCAATGCCATCCTTCTGGGTGCCTACCGCCAGGGTCCCCCTGCGTCCCCGACTGCCAGCCCAGAGCCCCCGCCTCCTGAATAAAGACCTTCCTTTGCTACCGTAAGCCCTGATGTCTATGTTGCAGGTTGAAGGGAGGCACTACAGTCCCACACCAGGTTTCACTCCTCACCAGCCACAGGCTCAGTGCTGTGCGCAGTGAGGCAAGATGGGCTCTGCTGAGGCCTGGGACTGAGCTGGGCACCCTAGATGTGCAGCTGCCCACTCTCCTGGTCGAACTGTTGAGGCAGTGCGCACCATGCCTGCCTCTGTGCTGGGCGTGGGGACTGGAGCTGGCTCCACCCACAGCTCTGTCAGAGGAGCACAGGGCGGTGGGGGGGGGGGGCACAATTTGAGCTGTCTCTCCCAGCTCCCAAAAGGGCAGTGAGATGACCTTTTGAGTGCTGGGTGAATGACAGGGCCACAAGAGTTTAGAGGCCGGGCACGGTGGCTCACGCCTGTAATCCCGGCACTTTGGGAGACCGAGGCAGGCAGATCACCTGAACTCAGGAGTCTGAGACCAGCCAGGCCAACATGGCAGAAACTCCTGTCTCTACTAAAATACAAAATATTTGCCAGGCGTGGTGGCATGCACCTGTCGTCCCAGCTACTCAGGAGGCTGAGGCACGAGAATCATTTGAACCTGGGAGGTGGAGGTCACTGTGAGCCGAGATCACATCATTGTGCTCCAGACTGGGCGGCAGAATGAGACTGTCTCAAAAAAAAAAGAGACTGGGTCTCAAAAAAAAAAGTTTAGAATTAAAATCTGGGAGTGACAACCATTAATCAGATCATTTCACTAATGAAAGTTTAATTACTAATGAAGCTAAATGCTCTGAGGAAAGCCTAGGAAGCACAAGAGGCTGAGCCTTTTGGGTCAGCAAGGCTTCCCAGAGGAGGCAGTGCCTACACTGAAGTCAGAGGGACAAGAAGAGTAATGGACCACTGTAAAGACTTGGGTTTGACTTGATTGAGCCCAGGAGTTCGAGACAAGCCTGGGCAATATAGTGAGACCTCATCTCTACAAAAATTTTAAAAATTAGGCTGGCGCGGTGACTCACGCCTGTAATCCCGGCACTTTGGGAGGCCGAGGTGGGTGGATCACTTGAGGTCGGAAGTTTGAGACCACCCTGACCAACATGGAGAAACCTCGTCTCTACTAAAAACACAAAATTAGCCGGGCATGGTGGCGCATGCCTGTAATCCCAGCTACTCGGGAGGCTGAGGCAGGAGAATCGTTTGAACCTGGGAGGTGGAGGTTGCGGTAAGCCGAGATCACACTATTGCACTCCAGCCTGGGCAACAAGAGCAAAACTCCATCTCAAAAAAAAAAATTTTTTTTTAATTAGCCAGGAGTGGCCACAGCTGGAGTCAAATCTACTAGGCAGGCTGAGGTGGGAGGATTGCTTGAACCTGGGAGGCAGAGGTTGCAGTGAGCCAAGATGGTGCCACCGCATTCCAGCCTGAGCAACAGCAAGACCGTGTCAAAAAAAAAAAAAAAAAAAAAAACGTAAAATAGGCCAGGCACAGTGGTTCATGGTTGTAAGCCTAGCACTTTGGAAGGCTGAGGAGGGTGGATCGCCTGAGCTCAGGAGTTCAAGACCAGCCTGGGCAACATGGTGAAATCCCATCTCTACCAAAAAAAACAAAAAAACAAAAAAAGCCAGGCATGGTGGTGTGTGCCTGTGGTCCCAGCTACTCAGAAGGCTGAGGTGGAAGAGTGCTTGTGCCTGGGAGGCAGAGGTTCCAGTGAACTGAGATCACACGACTGTACTCCAGCCTGGGCAACAGAGTAAGACTCCATCTCAAAAAAAAAAAAAAAAAAAAAAATTAAGATAAACCCTTTGGCAGCTGCGTGCTGCTCTTAGCCTCAAACCCAAGTCTTTTTTTTTCCCCCTTTGAGACGGGGTCTATTGCCCAGGCTGGAGTGCAATGGTATGATCCATACTCATTGCAGCCTCGAAATCCTGGGCTTCCAAAGTGCTGGGATTACAGGTGTGAGCCACCAAGCCCAGACTGCTGAAGGGTTTAAACCAGAGAAAGAGTGTGACCAGATGCCAATTTAGAAAGACCCACTCTCTGCAGAGTAAGGAGTAGCCTGAGGTGGGGGGCAAGAATTGCAAGGTAACCAGGGAGGCCAGTGCAATGTCCAGGTGGGAGAGGATGCTAGCTGAGACTAGAAGTGCTAGGAAAAAGATGTGTGCAGACAAGAGGTCACTGGGGAGGTGAAATAACAAGGCTTGGCCGTGAGTGGAACCCAGCACCCATGGGTGCCCCTCTTGAGAGAGGGAAGATGGCACCTGAGATGGAAGATGGAAAGACCAGGGTCCCTGTGACTGAGGACTGAGCCTCTGTAGGTTTCGCGGAGGAGTAAAGGCAACAAAAGAGGCAAGAGTTGGAAGAAAGGTGACAAGGAACAAAAGTCAGCTATGCCTGATGCTACTGGGTGGCCAGCAACAATGCAGACTTGGCCAAGGCTCTGAGAGCTTTACTATGCTGGGACTGGAGGTCAGAGTTGAGGCTAGGGTAAGAGCAAGGGGCTCAGATGGAGGGGGAGGAGGACCTGAACAAGTCCAGAAGGGAAGAGATTTGTCCCTCTATCCAACAGAGGACCCAGTGAGCAGCACAGAGGGCACAGCAAGGGACATCACCCGGTTCCCCAAATGCTCAGAGCCACAAGTGAAGCCGAAAGTGAAAGACAAGATGCAGAAAACCGCCACTGGCCTTTGAGGAAGGGTAAACGCGAAAGCGAAAGCAGGAAGTACAGACGTGAAGCCTAGCAGAGGACTTTTTAGCTCCTCACTGGCCCCGCTTGTCTGACCGACCCATCCGCCCGCGACCCCTAATCTGCTCTGCCTGCCCCAAGATGCTGAAGCCAGCCCTGGAGCCCCGAGGGGGCTTCTCCTTCGAGAACTGCCAAAGGTGAAGCGGGGGCGCGGGGGGCGGTCACTCCTGAGCCGCCTCTGCTAGGTCGTGGCCTTTTTTCCTGGCTGAGGGTGGGGGAGGGTGTGTTGGTCGACTTGGGTTCCAGGCTTACCTCGGAAGATGAGGGAGACGGGGACCAGGTTAGGGGAAGCAACAGGGGTCTTGAAAGCAGAGCCGAAACCTGGGCGCCCTCCTCCGTTTCCAGAAATGCATCATTGGAACGCGTCCTCCCGGGGCTCAGGGTCCCTCATGCACGCAAGACCGGGACCACCATCGCGGGCCTGGTGTTCCAAGTGAGCAGCGGGGAGGGACGGGGAGCTGGAGGGGAGCCGGGAGTACCGAGCAGGCAATGAAGCTGCGGTCCCTCCCTCTCCTCAGGACGGGGTCATTCTGGGCGCCGACACGCGAGCCACTAACGATTCGGTCGTGGCAGACAAGAGCTGCGAGAAGATCCACTTCATCGCCCCCAAAATCTAGTGAGACTCCCCAGCCCAGTTCCCGCACGCAAAAAAATGGCCCCCTCGTTCCCACTCCGGTAACTGCACGTCCCAGCCCTGCCCACACCGATCCTCCCTTTTCCCTCAGCTGCTGTGGGGCTGGAGTAGCCGCGGACGCCGAGATGACCACACGGATGGTGGCGTCCAAGATGGAGCTACACGCACTATCCACGGGTCGCGAGCCCCGCGTGGCCACGGTCACTCGCATCCTGCGCCAGACGCTCTTCAGGTGCGGGGGCGGGGCTAACAGGACTCCGGCAGGTGTAGTTACGGCGTTGGGGCCAATGGAAGGCAGGACAGAAAGAAGGGCGGGGCCGCGACGGGCCAGGTGACCGGAAGAGGCCGGCCCAAGAGAAGCTGAGCTACAGGAAAAGGCGATGTCAGTCATCAGGCGCCAGACCACAGGAAGGGGCGGGAATAGCACCTAGGCGCGGGGCATAGAAGGGTGGGGCCTAGGCCCCCGCTTGGGGCCGACCCCGCCCATCCTCGAGCAGGTACCAGGGCCACGTGGGTGCATCGCTGATCGTGGGCGGCGTAGACCTGACTGGACCGCAGCTCTACAGCGTGCATCCCCATGGCTCCTACAGCCGTCTGCCCTTCACAGCCCTGGGTGAGCGCTTCTGTCCCTTCTCCTCGAACTCTGCCCCGTGACCTTGGCCTCACTCCAAACGGCGTGGCAGCGGTTGACTTCAGATGCTTCTCCTGCCTTCAGGCTCTGGTCAGGACGCGGCCCTGGCGGTGCTAGAAGACCGGTTCCAGCCGAATATGACGGTGAGCGGCCTCTGTCCCCGACTTTGTGGTCGCTGGTGGATGTGCACCCGGGAGCTGGGGGAGCACAGGACCCTGGCCCAGTGAGGGTGGGTAAGGCTTGTCGGAGGAGGTGACCACTGAAGGGCGAGTGGAGTAAGGGCAGAGAAGTGCGGTCCCGACACAACACCGTCCAATACCAAAGCCTGGACGGCTGGGAGAAGTCGAAGCTCACAGAGGATCTTTAGGAGCCGAGGGCGGAGGGAAGGACCAGTAGGGTCCTACTTACATCAACGTCTGGAGCCTAGATTTTGTTTGGGGTGGGATGGAAGCAGGTGATGTTGCCTCAGAGGTGGCTAAGGCTCAGAGGGAGAAACACAGTGGGGCTTTGGGGGGCAAGACCAGATGGGGTAAGTGGACAGGCAAGTCCCCAGGCTGTAGCCTAAGTTAACAGCAGAGAGCCCGTTAAGTCTCACACACCCATCACCGCAGCTGGAGGCTGCTCAGGGGCTGCTGGTGGAAGCCATCACCGCCGGGATCTTGGGTGACCTGGGCTCCGGGGGCAATGTGGACGCATGTGTGATCACGAAGACTGGCGCCAAGCTGCTGCGGACACTGAACTCACCCACAGAGCCCGTGAAGAGGTGAGAGCTGGAGATCGGGGACCACAGGGATGTGTGGGGCTGTAGCAGGGGAGGTAGGGGGCTGCAAAAAGGGGATGGGCCACATGACAGGCCCATGTTCAGAGGCTGTCCCTCCTCCCTCCCAGGTCTGGCCACTACCACTTTGTGCCTGGAACCACAGCTGTCCTGACCCAGACCGTGAAGCCACTAACCCTGGAGCTAGTGGAGGAAACTGTGCAGGCTATGGAGGTGGAGTAAGCTGAGGCTTAGAGCTTGGAACAAGGGAGAATAAACCCAGAAAATATAGTTAAACAGATGGCTGTGTCATTCTTGAATGGGGTGGGCGGGCAGGCAGCCAGCAGGGCTCTGTAGCTAAGGCGTCCCTGCAGGGGCCATTACCTACCATAGCTCTAGTGTCTGGCCTAAGAGATGCCCTTCACCCATAACCTTAGGCACCTACAACTCCAGAACCCCAGCCCTGGCCAGCATTGCAGGCTTGGTCTCCACCCAAACCTTCCTTCTGACTCCACACCTTGGAGGCTCCCCCACCACTCCACTGCCTTGCTCTTGCCCTCTAGTCCACTGGACACTTGTAAAACATGAAATACCCCATGTATTACACCCTCCTAGAGACTTTCCATGGCTCCTCAGTGGCCCAGGACAAAGCTCGTACCTTTCAATCAGGCCCCCACAGGCCCCACTGAGGGCTAAAGTGCTGACAAGAGGAGCCGCTCCCTGACTCCAAGGCAAGTTCTCACCAAGCACTCCTCAACCTCGCAACATCCTTACCCGTGACACCCCTCAGGTGACGAGGCATGCCTGCACTGCTCACATGAAGCTCAGCTTCTGTCTGCACATGCTGGGCTTGTGACTCCAAGTTTTCCAGGCTAATAAGGGTCACAGGACTCACATGGGGAGAGATGACACGTTTCTCCAACCAACCTTTGCTGGGCCCCTACTGAGTCTCAGGCCTGGCTGCTGGGTGCCAGCAAAAGCATCCTGCCCTCAGCAAGAACGGCTGAACTCCGCTGGAGCTTCAGAAATGTCAGGGAGAGTCTGCCCAGGGCCCAGGGAGGGTCTATACCGGGCTGGACATCTCTGGGCCGCTGAGTGTGCTCCCTGCACCCCAACATTCTATTATGAATATTTGTAAATGTAACAGAAAAGTAGAAAGAGTTGTATATTGAATACCCTTATACTGTCAGGGCACCACAGACCTGACCGTATTTTGTTATATTTGCTTTATCATCTATCCATCCCTCTATCCATTAATTCATCTTTTTTTTTTTTTTTTTTGAGACAGAGTCTCGCTCTGTCACCCAGGCTCTGGAGTGCAGTGGTGCAATCTCAGCTCACTGCAAGCTCCGCCTCCCAGGTTCACACCATTCTCCTGCCTCAGCCTCCCAAGTAGCTGGGACTACAGGTGCCCACCACCACGCTTGGCTAATTTTTTTTTTGTATTTTTAGTAGAGACGAGGTTTCACTGTGTTAGCCAGGATGGTCTTGATCTCCTGACCTCGTGATCTGCCCACCTCAGCCTCCCAAAGTGCTGGGATTACAGGCGTGAGCCACCGCGCCCAGCCAATTCATCTCACTTTTTGACCGATGCAGTTTCTTTGAGATGGGGTCTAGCTCCATCGCCCAGGCTGGAATGCAGTGGTGCACGCATGGCTCACTGCAGCCTTGAACTTAAGGGCTCAAGTGATCCCTCCTGCCTCAGCCTTCTGAGTTGCTGGGACTACAGGTGTGTACCATCATGCCCAGCTCATTTCTTAATTAAAAAAATTTTTTTTTAGTAGAGACAGGGTTTCATCATGTTGCTCAGGCTGGTCTCGAACTCCTGGAATCAAGCCTCCTACCTCTGCCTCCCAAAGTTTTGGGATTACAGGTGTGAGCCACCACACCCAGCCCTGATCTGTTCTTGAATCAGTTAAAGCCCTCACACTCCCGGAAGGCCGCCAGCCAATGCACCTGTTGGAACTTTGCACACAGGGTGGCTTCTCCCTTCAACCTTGGCCTGCAGCTCAGTAACAAATGGGCTGCAGACACCAGGGGCTTGCCCATGGGAGCCCCAAGGCCTAAAGAGGGTGGCAGAGATTTGATGTCTGTCATTCTCCACCTGCAGCCTCAGTCCACGGTCGGCCAGGCACCAAGAGCTCACACTTTGCCCTCCTAAATGCCAGGCCCTTCATAAGTATCATCTCATTGTTAAGAGTGGGGGCTTCAGCGCCAGACAAATGCGGGTTTATGTACAACTCAACCACGTGCTGGTGGGAGAGTCACCATCTCTGAGCAGACCTGTGACTCCTGTTCCAAACGGACGAGGAACCACTGAGATGATGTGTTAGGACTCCCAGCCTGCCAGAACCTCACAGCCCCTGGCCCTTCACAGCAAAGTCGACCACAGTGAGCATTCCCTCCACCAGTCAGAACACCCTGGACGCTGAGCGGCCTTCTCTGAGAGCCTGGTGCCTTTCATAGCCCTGGGTGACTCCTCTGATCCCAGCCACCAGGTTGTCACTATAGACCTAATTTAACCATCTGTCCTCAGTATGCAGGGCTCAACATTTGGAACGGGAGGTGGTTCTGGGAGCCAATTAGAGGCCAGGCTTTGGGAGGTGGCAGAGGTGAGAACCTCACACCTGGGCTCTGTCTGATAAGTCTAGGCCTGGGTCAGGGGACCTTGGCCTAAAGGGCCTGTCTTGCCCGGAGCGTGGGAGGGGGCTGAGTCTACACAGCTGGCCTGGCCTCAGGCCTGGAGCTTTAGCTCAAGGACGAGAAGACCCATAAAGCCAGACCCAGCTCCCAACCTCACATCTGCCACGATGTTGCTGCTCAGCCTGACCCTAAGCCTGGTTCTCCTTGGCTCCTCCTGGGGTGAGTGGGTCAGGACCAGCCCTGATTCAGCCCTGGGAGCAACTCAGCTCCCAGCACCAGCCCAGGGAAGGAGCTAGGCTGGCTGGAAGGGACGAAGGTGGACAGAGTAGGCAAAAGAAACAGGATATGCCAGGGCAGGGGAGCAGGAACAGGCCTGCAGGGCTGGGAGGGGGCAAGAGGTGGGGTGGTCTCACGAATAGGACCAGAGATTGAGCCAGGCCCTGGAGCCCGGGAGGGTTTAGGAAGCTGAGACAGGAAGACCTGTCCATGTCTTTTAGAAAGAACCTTCTGGCTGCATGAAGGGTATGAACTGTTCAGGTCGGGAGGGGCAGAGAGATCAGGGGTAGAGATGGGGAACAGCGGGGACTAGGCTGGAGAAAGATGTAGGAGAACAGCAGGGCTGGGGGACTGGTTGGATGGGGATAACCAAGATAGCTGTGGGGCCCGAAGGTGCTTGCATGTACCCGGTTGGGGAAGGGGTAGTGCTGTATCCTCTCGACAGACCTCTCTGGGGTGAACAGCCTGGGGCACCCAAGATGAGGTGGAGAAAGGTGGGCTGAGGCATGGGAAGCAGGTCCTCATTAGCCCAATGGCCAGGCTGCGGCGTTCCTGCCATCAAACCGGCACTGAGCTTCAGCCAGAGGATTGTCAACGGGGAGAATGCAGTGTCGGGCTCCTGGCCCTGGCAGGTGTCCCTGCAGGTACACCACCGGAGGAGTGGGCAGGGTCCTGGGTACGTCATGCCTAGGGGCAGCCTCAGCAGCCCACTCGCACTCTGACCTCTGAGCCCTGACCACAGGACAGAAGCGGCTTCCACTTCTGCGGTGTTCTCTCATCAGCCAGTCCTGGGTGGTCACTGCTGCCCACTGCAACGCCAGGTGAGTGCCTGCACTCCACCTGCCCCGCCCCTCGCCTCTTCCTGCCTCCTCCCCTGGCTGTCCCCCCTCTCGCGCTGGCCTCCCTGCAGCTGCCTAATCCCACGCCCCTGCAGCCCTGGCCGCCATTTTGTTGTCCTGGGCGAGTATGACCGATCATCGAACACAGAACCCTTGCAGGTTCTGTCCATCTCTCAGGTGAGTGCCTGGGCTGCAGACATGGAGGAAAAGTGGGCAGTGCAGGTGGGTGGGTGCTGGGAACGAGGAATTCAGGACATGCCCTGACCTACCCTGCTCAGCACCCATCAGAACAACATGGACTGTTTCTGACCCCACAGGCCATTACACACCCTAGCTGGAACTCTACCACCATGAACAATGACGTGACGCTGCTGAAGCTCGCCTCGCCAGCCCAGTACACAACACGCATCTCGCCAGTTTGCCTGGCATCCTCAAACGAGGCTCTGACTGAAGGCCTCACGTGTGTCACCACCGGCTGGGGTCGCCTCAGTGGTGTGGGTAGGGACTCAGGCCAAAGCTCAGGGTGGGAAGACTGGGGTGGGGACCAGTGTTCTGGGCCCCGCGTGACCACCCCTCCTGGCCCACAGGCAATGTGACACCAGCACGTCTGCAGCAGGTGGCTTTGCCCCTAGTCACTGTGAATCAGTGCCGGCAGTACTGGGGCTCAAGTATCACTGACTCCATGATCTGTGCAGGTGGCGCAGGTGCCTCCTCGTGCCAGGTAAGCCCCAGCACCCGCTCCTCTGCGCTGTCCTGTGGTACACCTCCCCAACCCCCCCTACTCACTTCTCCCTCCCTATTCCCTCTCAGGGTGACTCCGGAGGCCCTCTTGTCTGCCAGAAGGGAAACACATGGGTGCTTATTGGTATTGTCTCCTGGGGCACCAAAAACTGCAATGTGCGCGCACCTGCTGTGTATACTCGAGTTAGCAAGTTCAGCGCCTGGATCAACCAGGTCATAGCCTACAACTGAGCCCACCACAGGCCCCTCCCCAGCTCAACCCATTAAAGACCCAGGCCCTGTCCCATCATGCATTCACGTCTGTCTTCCTGGCTCAGGAGAAAGGAGAGGCTGTTGAGGGTCCAACTCCCTACTTGGACTTCTGCCATAGAAGGGGCTGAGTGACTCCGTGAGTAGCAGTGGCTCTTCCTAGAGTAGCCATGCCCAGGCCGGGGCCCCCACCCCTCCTCCAGGGCAACCCCTTGGTCCTACAGCAAGAAGCCAGAACTGCTGGAATGAATGGCAGCCCTCCCTGGAGAGGCAGCCTGTTTACTGAATACAGAGGATACGTTTACAAACTGAATACGCATAATAAATAACTGCACATTCTCCATCCACAGTCCACGGCATGAAGGCCCAAGTGGGTCTATCAAAGGCCCACATCTCCAAAACCCTGTCCTGCCCTCAGGACCAGGCCCACCCTGGGCAAGAGAGAACATAATCCCCAGGGCTTCAGGTCCCCAGAGACACTTGGGGAACGGGGGGGAAATTCTGAGGCCACGGGGCTTGGTTCTCCACTGCCTCCTGCCCAGGGGGCAGTGGGGACGGCAGGAGGATGTGTCTAAGGCATAGTCGACTTGGCACAGAGTGGTCTCTTTAGTTTTGTTTCCCACTGGAGGTGGCACATGCAGGAAGAGGGCCTGGCCCAGGCTGCCGACCGGCAGAAGCTGAGTAGGAACCAAACCTTCCCCCAATGGCAGGGGCCCTGCCGTCGAGCTAAGGCCAAAGCTGGGCCCTGGCCCCATTCTACCCACTGAAGGCAGCTGTGGAGGAAGGGGCTTGGGTTCCAGCCTGGTTTGTGGTAGGGGGAGATACCACAAAAGAAATGGGGATGGTTCTGGCTCAGGCCTCTGGGAAAGCAGCCACCCAAACCCACCCACCTCCCGCAGGGGCTCCTTCCAGCTTGAGGCTCAGCGGGACCCAGACTGGAAGGTTAATGCTGTGAAGGGAAGCAGCACAGGGTGGACGGGGCAAGACCAGCTGTGAGAAGGCAGTGCCCCAGGCACCCAGGTTTCAGAGGCAGGTCACACAGTATGGCTAAGTTCCAGGGAGGGGTGCGCAGAAGCTCAGCAGAAGAGGAGAGGTGAGCAGCCCGGGACCCTCCCCCAGGGCGGCAACTCCTACCTTCCCATGTCCTCGTGGAGGACTACAGGTGTGCACAATGGGCGGGTGTGCACGATGGGCGTGCAGTGATCACTCCCAGGCTGCCAACACCCATGCAGACACCAGATGGCGCCTTCGTGCAGCTGCAGAGGAGGGAGCAACAGAGCCTGAAGGGAAAAGGCAATGGGCTGCACCAAAGGATAGAACCCAGGCTGACACTGGACCCTAATTGGGAGGACCCCCCTTCCCCCCTCTGCCTTAGCCCCCAGGTGCCCCATCCCCCAGGTAGCAGCAGTGGGGCTCCCTTTAACCACCCCCAGTTGGGAAGGAGGCACCTGGGGAATGGAATGGACATCCAACGGGGAGAGGGAGGTAGCAGTGGGCTCTACAAAGAAGGCACCAAGGGCGGTGGGCTGAGACCCCTCAGAATCTGGGGATGCTGGAGCCTGGGCAAGCCGACGACCAGCATGGCCACACAGTCCAGAAGGGTGAAGGTCCACGCCATGGCCCTCCACCAGAGGTCCTGGGACCAGGAAGGCTTCCCGGGGGCACCATGAAGGAAGACTGATCTTGGCTGGGAGGTGGAGGGCTGTTTCGATCTAGCCAGAGGCTACGGGTCCAGTCAAGGCACAAGCTTTGTGCCTACCAGGGTCTCCCACTGGAGCATAATCTTAAGGATCAGGATGCATGGGAATGTGTGGAGCCAGGGAGAAGGGCTCTGTGGAGGAAAGGGGGTCCCAGAAGTAACTGTCCCAAAGGGTCCTGAGGCCACAGGACACTCCACCCAGCACTGCAGGTCCCTTTGATTTGGGAAAAGTCAAAGGGCAAGGGAGACAGTGAAGGCCAGGTCCTATCCCTTCCCAACTCCACCAGAGCAGCTGCCCACCAAGAGGGGTATCAGTGCCACGCCAGGCTCCCAGTTCAGGGGGAGTCACAGCCCCCTGTGCTACCTCCACTCTGTCAAACCTGGCCCAGGCCCATGGTGAGGACAGGGGCTGCTGAAGGCACAGAGAAAGGGCTGGAGTCAGACATTCTTCACCCACTGCGGGCCACATAGGCCTATCTCCAGAGAGGGCATCGGGCCCAGATGGCACCGCAGTGTGTGGCCAGGCTGGGCCGTGCCGCATGTGTGCACAGCCAGGCGGCTCAGCCATTGTACTGCTGCTGGTAGCGCAGGTTGAGCTCCCGCAGCTCCCGCTCCCGCACACGGCGTGACTTGTTGGAGCGTGTGGAGCGGCTGGAACGCGTGGACTGGGCAGATTTGGTGCTCTGGCAGCGCGAGGAGGCACGTTTAAGGAGGTTCTGGGATATGGAGCGGTGCAGGTTCTTCATGGATGAAGAGGCAGCCATGCTCACCACCCACGGGTGCCTCAGGGCCTGCAGTGCAGTCATACGGGCTCCAGGGTCCACTGTCAGCAGGCGGTCAATGAAGTCCTTGGCCAGGTTGGACACACTAGGCCAGGGCTAGAGACCAAGGACAAGCATTAGAGTGAGAGCATCTGACACTGCCCACCCCATCTGGATGAGGCCACTACTCAGCATCCCTCCACTTTCCCAAGAGAGGTGCTGCCCCTCCTCTCATGTAGCGCTTGGGGCCTCCCCGCCCAACGCTGGCCCAGGCTGAACAGGGGCTGCTCTCCAGGTGATGGAGTCAGGAAAGGACCTGTCCACTCTCCCAGGGAGCAAATTATATGGTGCACTGGACCCAAAGCCTGGCTCAGGGAGATGGCCTCTGCCAAGACCCCCCAACTTGTCCCAGGAGTATCATAACTCAGGGGACTGTAAGAGAATAACTCAAACTTTCCCACCACATCCTAAGTCAGATTGAAGCTCCAATCTCTGGATGACCAGGATCAGGCTACTTAAAGGGGAACTTCCTAGTCCTTACAGAGAAGATCCAACCTCTCGCCAACTGCCGAAGCAGTGGTAGGAGACCACTGCTCCCTGCCTCCGCCTCCCAGCATGGGGAGGAAAGGAAACAATTCAAAGGCAACTAGATTTCCCAGTCGGCTGAGGGCAGGCGCTCCCGGAACCAGGAAGGAACCAGGACCCTTCTCAGTGGCACCCTCCAGCCCGCATTACTTCTCTAAGCCACAAAGGGCTCCTGGCAGTGCTGTGCACCAGCCTCATTTTAGTACATTCTGTCCCCTGGGAGGAACTCCATAAAGCCCACTCTGCCACATGCACCCCAGACTGCCTCATCTCAGCCCCAAACCCAGCAGCTGTCTGTCTCAGGGCCTCAGGCTGCACGGCTGTCTTCGCCTGACTGGGTCCTCAGGTTCTCAGGGTAAAGGACACTTGCTCAGACTCCCTCTTAGCCCCCAGTGCTTCCAGCAATTATTCCAGCTGTAACTTGAGACTGCAATTTCATGTTCGTTTATTATTCCCATGAGATCACGCTGAGCTGGATGAGCCCGTGCCTGGTGCTGCGCATACAGGAAGCACTCAGTAGGCACAGGCTCAGACAGTAAACAACCCACGGTGCTGCCGGATGGGTGCCCTTTCCTGGAGCTGCTTCCAGGCCTTGGGGCTCAGCCAGGTGAGTCCTTGCATCCCTGCATCTCCTAGGAGCATTTTTGGCATGGGCTCTGACGCTCCCCCAAGGATAGGCAGCTACGACCTTTCCTGAGCCTGCTGCAGATGACTCAACAGGGATGCTAACAATCCCGTCACTTTCCCTCCTGCCAGCTGAGGTCTGCCTGTTCCACCCATGGTACCCTTCACCTTGAGGAACCCCTGAACATGCCCTCCAGGGGGTTCAGGAGGATCTGAGAGCCCACCTTCAGGGCAGGTGCACAGCCAGATATCTAGCAGACACACACACTCACTGACTACTGCTACTCCCAGTCTGGCTCGCCTGACCTCCAACTCTTCCCCTACCCCCTTCCCCACTGCCACAGAGGGGTGAGGCAGGGAGAACACGCTTCCACTGTCCTGAGGAAGGGCTGGGGCTACCTGCAGCTGCTGTCTTCACCCACTCTTTGGAAGGTTATTCCAAGTTTTACTGAGCTGAAGTGGGAGCAACAGGAGAACCATATTCCCAAACACACCTAACAGGGTCATCCTCATCAGTGGGCCAGCAGCACCCAGTGACTCCTGGGGAGATGCTGGCCCTCAGGAGGAGGAAAGTCAGGGTCCAGGAGCATGCAGCCAATGGAGGCCCATAGATGCCTTACTATCCAAGGGCTGTGGGTGGGCGCAGACAGCAACAGCCCTCCCCGACAGGCAGGTAAGTCTCCTGGGGGCTTGTGTAGTTCAAGATTCATATTGAGGGCCAGGCGTGGTGGCTCATGCCTGTAATCTCAGCACTTTGGGAGGCTGAGGCAGGTGGATCACAAGGTCATGAGATCAAGACCATCCTGGCCAACATGGTGAAACCCCGTCTCTACTAAAAATACAAAAATTAGCCGGGCGTGGTGGCGTGCCTGTAGTCCCAGCTGCTCAGGAAGCTGAGGCAGGAGAATTGCTTGAACCTGAGAGGCGGAGGTTGCAGTGAGCAGAGATCGCATCACTGCACTCCAGCCTGGCAACAGAGCGAGACTCCGTCTCAAAAAAAAAAAAAAAAAAACAGATTCATATTGAGGTATTAAGGCCGATATGCAGGGCAATTAGACTAGACAGCTGCCACAATAGCTTTTGGATCACAGCTCAAGAAAACCCCAAAAACCAGGAGCAGTGGCTTCCGCCTGTAATCCCAACACTTTGGGAGTCTGAGGCAGGAGGATTGCTTGAGCCCAGGAGTTCAAGATCACCCTGGGCAAGATGGTAAGACTCCGTCACAAAGAAAAAAAATTAATAAAATTTTTTTAAAAAAGAAAGCTCCATGGTTGCCCCCTGAACACAAGGAACCACTACTGGGGGCAGCCAGTCCAGACCACAGACATTCACTGTAGCCCCCACCACCCACTGAAGAGACAGAAAGAAGCTTGATGGAGACAGCACACACACAGCTGAACACAGTGGGTCAGGGGACACCTCTGCTGCCTGCTGGCTTTCTACAGTCTCCAGGAAGAGGAGGACTCACTAGGAAGCACGCTGCAGCTCAGTCTGGCCTGTTGCTGGAACAGCCCCAAGACAGGGCTGACAGCCCAGGGTGTCCCAACAGGGCTGGGACATGGATTCTGCCCCTGCCCCTTGGTCCAGCCAAGAAAAAAGAGGGGCAACTCCCCTACAGAGGCCAGGAGCCTGAACATGGATGGACTGGAGGTTTCACCACTTCACATCCACACCCAGCCAAACCGTGGACCTGAAACTCCAAACCAGTCACCAGTGCAGTCTTGGAGGGGCCTCTCCCCAGACCAGCCCCATGGCCTTAAGTGTCTCCATCTTCAGAGTGGCACAGGCTCACACCAGCAGGCATCAACCCCTGCTGCTCATGGAGCGGCCGGCCTGTTAGTGCCAAAGCGAGCCAGATCGATCCCTCTCCCCCTGCTCCCCAAGATTCTCGCCTCACCAATTACTGTGGGCGTGTGGCTGTGTGCAGAATGCAGATGGACTCATTTGTCTGAGAGCTGGCCTGGCCTCTCTGGCAGGTCCCAGCTCTCCCCATCTTTGAAGAGCTGTGAGCAGCTGGGCCAGGTGGGTCCCTCAAGCCAAAGTGACTCAAGTCGTCCTGACCTGGCCCACAGCCTAACCCTTGTACACAGAGGAAAGTCAGGCTGAACACAAGGTGGTCCTCATCCAGCTGACAGTGAGGCAGGGGCTTAGGGTGACCTTCAGAATAGCAGCCTCTGGAAGCCCCTGCTGAGGCCTCCCACAGGGCTCAGAAAAGTAAGGCTTTCCACACTCGCCCACAGCCAGGCTTCAGGCCTCACATCAACTCAGCACCTCCTAAGAAAGCACTCAACACCAGCAGCCCAACCCACCTGCTTCCCCTGGAGCCACGTAAGTATGTGTGTCAGCCAAGGGCTGACTGGCTGGGAAGCATTCTAAGCAGGAGAAAAGGAAAAATGATGAATAGTCATGCCCTTCAGTCTCCACAACTCTGTTTGTTCTGGGTGAAGAACGGAACTTGTGCCTCAGTATACTTATTTGAGCCACACCAGGGACACACATGGCCTCAGTTGGCTGACAGATGGCACAGGGGCCAAGACCCACCTGGGCAGTCTCTGAGGCTTCCACCTGCTTCTGGGCCGACGTGGAGCACGAGGCACAGAGGGAAACACTAAGATGTCAGCTGGCTCTACGCCCAGACTCTCAGGTCTTCCCTTGCTCTGGGATCAGAGAACAGCTTCCATACCCAGGGTGACAGCCTCCACTCTCTCCTTTCCACAGTCTCTGGGCAAGTCAGTGGCTCACACCTCTAATCCCAGCACTTTGAGACGCTGTTGCATGAGTGAGGGCTGGGCCCTGCTTCAAGAGGAAGACAAGCAAGGGCTGTGGGAGGAGGGCATCACCTCTACTCTGATTCCGACCATCAAGCTGGCTGCCTTTCTCCTGAGTCCATGGCCCTCAAAGAGTCCTTTTCCCCTTGCAGTTAGGGTACCTGCTCCTGACGTTGGAACAGCAAAGATGCCAATAGTGGGTATGGGGAGCGACCTCTTCCATGAGCACCTCCTTACCAACTAGCCTTCCTCATCCCCCTACCCATGCTGGGCCAAAGCCACTCCCAGGTAGTGGAGGCCTACTCCCCCTGGAGAGGGAGAGGCAGCAGAGCAGGAAGGGCTTTCCGCTCCCGCCCGAGGATCCCCCGCACCAACCCTTTTCGTTTGCTCTAGCTCTAATGTCTGGCACAAGGGCCTGGCATGAACACTACCCAAGCCACTGCCAGCGGTCTCACCTTGAGCCGAAGGGCTAAGGAAACAAAGAACAGTGCCAGCTCTCTAGCAGAGGCTGCAGACAGAGGAGGAAGCTGCTGCTTTCTGGCAGCAAACACAGCTTACAGGGCGGCCCTAGACTTCCTCTGGCAGGCAGGGCTGCCTATTGGCAAGTGAGGCTGGGAGAGAAAGGCCCCTTGGTGTGTCTTCTGAGTGGCATCTGGGATAGGTTAAAGGGTTAGATTGCAAGCCCAGCAACCTGAGTTCTAGTTCTACCTTCTCTGTCGGCCTTAGAGAAATCACACCACCTTCACTTTTAACACGAGGAAGGGGCTGAATGTCATGAACTCTAAGTCCCTTCCAGTTTCTAAACTCCTGGATTCCTTTTTCTCCACCTTTTCCTTCACGTGGCCACATAAGAAGCACAGAGTCTAGCATTTAAGCTGACCTCTTGAGCCCTGGGTTCCTTATCTAACTGATGATGATTCTGGGGCAGGCTGGCTGACAGAAAAGGTGGCCCCACCACAGTGCTGCTAGAGAAGGGATGGGAAGGGAGGAAGAAGCCTGGGCTTTGCTACCATGACTCAGTTCTTCCCTCAGCTCTATTTCAAGATGTATTTTCAGACCCACTATTCCCACCTTCAAAGGCCTCCTTTCTGTACTTACGTGGGCCCGAATGAGAGCAGAGAAAAGGGCACAGAGGAAATTCTGGAAACAGAGCTTTGAGTTTACTCAGGAAAGCAGCATGACAACAAGAACAGCACCCTGTGATGCTGCCCACAACGAAGAGCATCAGCAGAATTAGACACTGTGTGGCAACAGAGCCAGCATCCCCTCCTCTGGTCAAAAACCCATCATCCGGGTGCCTGGGCTTCCAGACCAGACAGAATCTACCACCCCGGGACCTGGCAGAGGGTGGGTGAGGGGCGAGAAACAGAAAAGGGAAGGGTGTGGGGGAGAGAGCCTGAGGAGAGAAATAGAGGGAAAAGAATGCAGTTTTAAAAACAAGTAGATAATTAAAAAAAAAAAAAAAAAAAAAAAAGCAGAGAATAAAGATTAAAATGAGAAAAGGTGTGACAACTTAAAGGTTAGTAAAGCTGTGTTCTGAAACTTGAAATGGATAACAAAATGAAATCGTGTGCCCCCACCTGTCCCTGCCCAGAGCCAGAGTGGCGGGGAAGGAGAGGAGGGAGACAAGGCACAACTCAAGATCGAGAAGGATGCTATTTGCTCGCTTTGCAATAGGCCTGTGCCACCAACATAGCGATGTCTGCTTTTAACAATGCCCTGGAGTAGCCCTGGAAGGTTCCACATTTAGAAGCCTGCTGCAGCGTGATCTCTTTTATCTACACTCATCAAGGGTTCAGCTGAGGCCAAGTGGTTCCCAGGGCCCAGGCTGGTTTTTTGATTTTTGTTTTTTTTTTTTTTTTTTGAGAGAGACAGAGTCTCGCTCTGTCACCCAGGCTGGAGTGCAGTGGCGCGATGTGCAATCTCAGCTAACTGCAACCTCCGCCTCCCAGATTCGGGAGGCCGATTTTCCTGCCTCGGCCTCCCGAGTAGATGGGACTACAGGCGCATGCCACCATGCCTGGTTAATTTTTTGTATTTTTAGTAGAGACGATGTTTCACCGTGTTAGCCAGGATAGTCTCGATCTCCTGCCCTCAAGATCTGCCCGCCTCTGCCTCCCAAAGTGCTGGGATACAGGCGTGAGCCACAGCACCTGGCATTATTATTTTTTTTCTTTTTTTGAGACGGAGTTTTGCTCTTGTTGCCCAGGCTGGAGTGCAATGGAACCAGCTCACTGCAAACTCTGCCTCCTGGGTTCAAGCAATTCTCCTGCCTCAGCCTCCCAAGTAGCTGGGATTACAGGCATGCACCACAATGCCCAGCTAATTTTGTATTTTTAGTAGAGATGAGGTTTCACCATGTTGGTCAGGTTGGTCTTGAACTCCTGACCTCAGATGCCACCCACCTTGGCCTCCCAAAGGGCTGAGATTACAGGTGTGAGCCACCGTGCCCAGCCTTTTTTTTTTTTTTTAAACTTCCTCCCATCCTAATTTCTATGGCAGTTTGGAGGCTCAGTGACTGTGACCATCTCATCCACACTGTAGTCTCTGTCCCTGGAACCCCAAGCATATAGGACTTGGCTTAGGGCCACTGGTAGGTCAACATGGGATGGCAGGA
The DNA here is from genome assembly GCF_028885625.2 of Pongo pygmaeus. Classification (NCBI taxonomy): domain Eukaryota; kingdom Metazoa; phylum Chordata; class Mammalia; order Primates; family Hominidae; genus Pongo; species Pongo pygmaeus. The sequence continues at coordinate 65,288,343 of NC_072391.2, read as the reverse complement.
AGAATGAAGAGATGAATGTGACTAAGCCTTCTGCTCCAAGCTGGCTGGGCCACAAGGGAGCAGAGCTCTCTGGGCACCACACATCTACTGAGGGACGTCAGGCATGATGGAGAAGGGTAACCTTGTGTGATGGGAGGACTGACCAGGGAAGGTGAGCTTGGAGGGGCACAGCCAGTGAGGATGTCTGGCCCAGGTCACCATCAGCTATGCCATGCAACTGAGAGCCAGCCTCCACCTCAGTAGGTGCGGGAGGAAGATGAGCATGGGAGGCTATGAGTGGATCTAAAGAGGTCAGGGCTGGGCACAGTGGCTCATACCTTTAATCCCAGCACTTTGGGAGGCCGAGGCAGGAGGATCACTTGAGGCCAGGAGTTCAAGACCAGGCTAGGCAACATAGTAAGACCCTATCTCTACAAGAAACCTAAACACCACTACAGGTGTGGTGGCCCACACCTGTAATCCCAGCTACTCGGGAGGCTGAGGCAGGAAGATGGCTTGGGCCCGGGAGTTTAAGGTTACAATGAACTATAATCACACTACTGCACTCCAACTCTGGTTCCTCTACAACAAGACCTTGTCTCTATTAAAAAAATAATAATAAATAAATAAAGAGGTCAGAATGTGGGAGAGATGACAGTCCAGCAGCTCCCAGAGGAACTTGAGGGCCCAGAAGCGACAGACAGCCTGTGAAAGGCAGTGCTCTCCAGGTGGAGACAGACAATGAAAAGACAGGAGAGGGAGGGGATGGCTGACGCACCAGGGATGGCTCTGAATGCAAGCCACCACACCCTGCTCTTTGTTGGCCAGGCCTCAAGGGCTGGAGGTGGAAAAAGTGATGAAAGGCAGCTGTGATCCAGGCTGACGTGATGCTATGGATGGTCAGCAGGAACGGCTGAATGCAGCAGCGTGGCGGGTGGGTCTGCTCCTGCCACTACAGGGAAGTTGCTGCTTTCTGGGGTGTATGCAACCAGGGCAGCAGTGACAAAGGGAAACCTAGAGGACAGGGCTCTGGGGAGCCCAGTGGTGGCACAGAGGTGACACAAGATGGGGCTGCTGCTCTTCTCCACTCAGAGCTTCCTCCGGCCTCACATGGAGAGAGCTTCCTCTGCCTTCCTGCCAGAGGTCTCCAACCAAGGGCAGGTCCCCAGCCACAGTGACCAACTGAGGGTTCACTGCCTCCATCCAGTGGCCCAAACCATGCCACCTCCCAGTGACCAGTCAGGAATCCTGCCTGAGGGCACTGGCTCCTGCAGTGAAGGAGGGACACTTAATCTGTTCAACACTTCGTGTTTTGAAGTGGGGATGGCTTTTCCCAAGGGAACCTTCCTGGCCAGGTATGGGGGCATCTGATCATCCTCATGGGATCCTCACACACAGACAGCACAAGCATCCGGCACTTGACATGTAGCAGCCCCAGCACGCCGGCAGGGAAGAAGGGCTTAGGGACAGATGCCTCATAGCAAAGAATTCTAAACTGATTTGTGTTTGCTCATGCTGTCAGCTATTGAGACAGTCGTGGGAAAGCCATCCTCTGACTCTGGGAGCAGGGGTCAGTGAGAAGAGAGGTGAGCTGATGGGTCCATCACAGTCCCCACCCACACTGAAGGTGAGAAAAGTCAGGCAATTAAAGCATCCAGGAGAATCCAAGCATAAGCCAGGAAACACGCTCCCCGCTTCCCTGCCTCCACTCTGCCACCAGCATATACATTTGGTCTCCTGCTCTCCAGACACCCGGACAGCACTCCCCATGACTCTGGGATGAGGTCCTATCCCTGCTCACATGGCTGTTCCTTGTGACATATGAGGGGAGATGACGGGCAGGGAGGACGACAGAAAGTCAGAGCATAACCAAGCCCCGCCACCTAGAGAGCACTGAGACATGCCACATTCTCTGCATCTCATTTTATCTTCTACATCCCAAGGCATGTTAGAGTCACTTTGAGAAGTGGGGAGGCCGAGCGTGGTGGCTCACACCTGTAATCCCAGCACTGTGGGAGGCCGAGGCAGGCAGATCACCTGAGGTCAGGAGTTCCAGACCAGCCTGGCCAATGTGGTAAAACCCCATCTCTACTAAAAATACAAAAATTAGCCAGGTGTGGTGGCTGGCACCTATAATCCCAGCTACTTGGGAGGCTGAGGCAGGAGAATCGCTTGAACCCAAAAGGTGGAGGCTTTGGTGAGCCGAGATCACACCACTGCACTCCAGCCTGGGTGACAGAGTAAGACTCCATCTCAAAAAAAAAAAAAAAGAAGAAGAAGAACTACAGGTGGTCAAGCTTATTGCCCCTTCAGGTATACTTAGCCCCAGATCAATGTATGGTCAACCTGCAGACCAGACACCCACCCCTGGGAGGCCACCTCCCACCAGCCCTTGTCACCCAGGTAGCAGCAGAGTGGCTATGAAGGTGGGCTTCCTCTCCCAACAGTACTCTGTCCCCTGCCCAGCAGCACTCACAAGGCTCTGTGAGAACTTCTACCCAAGCCCACCTGCTCCTGGTACAGTCACCTGGGCTCACCCACAGCTCAGAGACTGGCCAAGCAGAGGAGGGTGATAATTCAGGATGCTGAATGCAGCAGACAACAAAGCTCCTAATGGCATCACTCTAATATCAGTCCTACAAGAGCACCTTCATCCGTCGTCCTGCCTCTAGGAATAGAACTCTTGACAAAAGCACTGACATCAAGGATGTCACATTTCATGTCAAGTGAATCACACACTCTCCGCATTGGAGGACCCTGACAGTTCTCTAGCATGAGTCTGCAGCTGATGACTCACCTTCTGTGCCATCCTTTAGAAACAGCTCCTCCAGGCCTCCTGTGATAGGAAGCCGCCTCTCAAGGTGACTGTCCTCAGACTGCTCTCACATTCACACAGGCCTTCCCTACCTCTCCCAACCTTTGTCTCCCCACCACTTCCAGCATGCCCTCTCCACTCCAGCGTGCCCTCTCCACGCCAGTGCCTCTGGGTGCTGGGTAAACATTCAGATTTCTCCTTTCCAGTCATCTCCTCTTCAACATTTACTCCTCTTCCAAGAGTCTTGTATTTGCCCTAAAAGTTGACAAGCACACACCAGCCCTGGGCCTTTAAATCCTCCCCCTGCCTGTGCCCACAGGCAGCTGTGGCCAGCAGCCTCCTAAGCACATCGCCAGCAGGCTCCGGGCTTCCTCCTGGAGTCTGGCCCCTTGAGGGGAGCACTCCACTGGCTGCACAGCCTGTCTGCCTGCCAGCAGTCACATTTGGGACGCTTCCCAGGGCGTCACCAATAGCCACTGGTGCTTCCCTCAGGAGAAGCCAAGAGAAAGTTCCCCTACCAGTTATCACTTATAAATACTCCAGTTCAACCCAGCATACAGGTACCACTGTGCACTAAGCCTGGACACGACAGTGGACAGCATATGTACTGATGTATGTGCTGTCCTCAAGGACCCTACAGGCTAGACAGGAGAGATGTGTCCACTGATCAGCAGCCAGAAAGCACTGAAACAAGAAACCAGCAACGTGCTGAGGCACACATACCAGGAAGAGCAGACTGCAGCGCTAGACAGGCCAAGAACTCTGAAGCCAAGACAGCCTGGAATCAAATCCCAGATGTGCCACCCTCCGGTTGGGAGACCATGGCCAAGTTATGTAACCTCATCATCCTCAGTTTCCTCATCTGTAAGGTGGGGGATTACGTACCACCTGGCAGAGTTGTCATAGATTGGAGATGGGGGGTGTAGAACATTCAGCCCTGGGTCTGCTACTCAGTAGGCACCACACAATGGCAGTAGACAGCATTATTTCTAAAGGAAACAACTAAGACCGATACTGGGAGCAGCGTGAACAGTTGAGGCAGAAGCTTGATGTGGAGAGTGAACGGGGGCAATGGCTCAGGCCTGTGGTGTGCGGGGAGTGGGGTGGGGTCTAGGGCATGGGCTTCAGGCTGTGGGATCTGGAGTGCCAGGATGGTAGGCAGGACCCCACATGCTCTCCAGGTCAGAGGGTAGCCCGGAATCCTCTCCAAGTCTGCCCATACAAGCTGATGTCCCTCCTGCAGAGCCAGGATTCTGCTCCATACTCCTTCACCTCCTATACTGTGGCTTACATATGCCATGTGGATCCCACTCCCTGGGATCCCTGATCTGCCCCAAACAATCCCAGGAGGACAGGATGGAATTATTCCAATAGCCTCCAGTTAGCCTTCCTCCTGCCAGGCTCCATTCCCACTTTCTGCTGCCTTCCTCCTCCACTACCCAGAACCCAGAGGGCTGTTCCCACAGTGCAGAGGGCTCCCAACAACAAACACCAGACCTGCCCCAGCCTCTTCAACCTCTGCTCTGTCACTCCCAATCTCCTGTTTATTCTGGAGCACTCAGCAATGCTCCCTTCTCTGGGCCTCCTCCTTCTCAAAACTCATCTTCTGCAGGAAGCTTTCTATTCAAGTCCATGGATGCCACTGAGCCTGACAGAGGACTGGGGCTGCATGGACAGAGCTCGCAGGAAACAGGCACACCAGACCCAGGCTGGTGTACAGGGGAGAGCACTCTATGGGGTCAGGGAACAGGAAAGGTGCCCCTAGAAAGGCACCAAGCACCAAGAGACACTCGCTGGTGAGGAATGCATACCTCTAAACGCTGCTGCATCAGAGGTCCTTCATTCACACAGCAACAACCCCCTCACCATGGAACACTCTCTCTCTCACAGGTTATCCTGGCAGAGCCTTGCTCACTTACATGGCCTTCCTAAGGGCAAACACCTATTACACATACAGGACAGATGGCTGGAGTGGGTGGGGTCAGGGCCCAACCACCTGACCTGAGCACCACAGTCCATGTTCCAGACTGCCCAGGCCCAGTGGCTCTATGCCAAGGCCTGTGTTCACATGTGTCTGCCAATGCGGGTTCATCCTATCGCCATTCCCTATTCTAGTTCCTTCTCCCCAGGCAATCTCAACCTCTATGGATAGGAAGAACAGGCCTTCACATCTCTTGCATTTTCCCCAGGTATGAGTAGGTGTGCTTGTGGGTGGGCAGTGGCCAGGAGAACAACAACAACAACAAATGCCTGTCCTAGTGTCCTGGGATAGAGCTATAAAAGTTCCTGGCAGGAACTTGAAGGAGGTGCTGCCTCTGCTTATCAGGAGACCGTCTAGCTGTGAAGTGAGTGGCTGGAAGGAGTGATTGCTGGGTCCTATTCTAGGGATGTCTGTCCTCACCTCCATGCAGAAAAGTAAAGAGAAACCAGGGCTCTGTCAGGGAGTAGCAGAGGCTGGTACTTCTCAGACTCGTGATGTTCATGCACATCCCCTGGAATCTCGTTAAAATGTAGATTCTGATTCAACAGGTTTTGTGGGGCCTGAGGGTCTGCTGGACTAGTCTCCAGCTGAGAGAGCCTGATCTCATGATAAGGACCCCTCCCCCAGGAAATGTCCCAGACAGATCCCTCCCAACCCAGAGCTCTCCACAGGGGGTGGTAGAATCTGATTTTTGGGGTCAGGCAAGCTCCTGGTCACAGATAAGGGCCACCAGAACCTGCCAGGATTTGCCTCTGAAGCTGGGAACTGATGCTTTTCAGCTCCAGGTAAAGGGTAGTGGGAGCAAAGGCTGAGCAGTGCCTCTCCGACACAAACACACACACACACACACTCTCTCTCTCTCTCTCTCTCACCCACTCATTCACTCACTCACTCACTGTGAGCTGCAGAGTCCTGCCCTGTGATTCCAGCAGAACAACAACAGAATCTAAGGACCCAGTCTTCCGGCTACAATAGGAGCGGGCAGGAACCCACTCCCCACCCCATTCATCATTTTCCAATCCTCAGGTAATCAATAGCCAGTTAGCAAGACTGTGCAAGCTCCAATTAGATAAACTGCCAGGTCAACGACTGCCAGAATCAGGAACTCGGGCAAACCTACAGGCTTGTAGCAGTCTTTCCTCTGTCAGCATATCTTGGGAAATCTCTCTCCCTCCCTCCTGGGCTAAGTTCAATGCCCCCTCTGTCAGCTGGACCCTCAACAGCCTGGCACCATGTAGAGCTCCCAGAACACAATCAGCTTCTCAAGCTTCAGACATTCCCAGATCTATTTTAAAATTTCAGTTTCATCGGGCGCGGTGGCTCACGCCTGTAATCCTAGCACTTTGGGAAGCCGAGGCGGGCAGATCACCTGAGGTCAGGCGTTTAAGATCAGCCTAGCCAATATGCCGAAACCCCGTCTCTACTAAAATACAAAAATTAGCCGGGCATGGTGGCACACTCCTGTAATCCCAGCTACTCGGGAGGCTGAGGCAGGAGAATCGCTGGAACCTGAGAGGTGGAGGCTGCAGTGAGCTGAGATTGTGCCACTGCACTCCAGCCTGGGTGACAGAGCGAGATTCCGTCTCAAAGAAAAAAAAAAAAAATTCAGGCTGGACACAGTGGCTCACGCCTGTAATCCCAGCACTTTGGGAGGCTGAGGCAGGCAGATCACCTGAGGTCAGGAGCTCGAGACCAGCCTGACCAACATGCAGAAACCCCGTCTCTACTAAAAATACAAAATTAGATATCTGGGCATGGTGGCGCATGCCTGTAATCCCAGCTACTTGGGAGGCTGAGGCAGGAGAATCGCTTGAATCCAGGAGGCGTAGGTTGCGGTGAGCCAAGATCACACCATTGCATCCAGCCTGGGCAACAAGAGCGAAACTCCATCTCAAAAAAAAAAAAAATTCAGTTTCAGCTACAACTTCACGTGGTTCTCCAGAGCCTGCTATCAGGACAACTGAACTTCCCAAGTACCTGCAGGGTCCTCTGACGGACCTCAGCTATATATGAACCTGTCCCTCAGGCCACTGCCCCCAGGCCTGCCTCCTGCTTTCTCCCTCCTATACTTCTGTGGGTATCATTCTCTTTTTCTTGGTCTGACTCCTCACAGCCATGCTCCAAATTCCAGGTTCCCTCTTCTCTAAGACTGTCCCTGACTACCCCAGCCCACTTTTAAGGCACTTGCCTAAAAACCTGCTCCTAAAGCATGTTCTTATAGGTCAGTGTTATCAACACCACCTGGTGTTTATTAGAAATGCAGACCCTCAGGCCCTACCTAGACCTATTAAATCAGAATCTACATTTTAACGAGATTCCAGGAGATGTGCGTGAACATCAGGAGTCTGAGAAGTACCAGCCTCTGCCACTCCCTGGCAGGGCCCTGGTTTCTCTTTACTTTTCTGCATGGAGGTGAGGACAGGCATCACTAGAATGGGACCCAGCAATCACTCCTTCCAGCCACTCACTTCACAGATAGATGGTCTCCTGGTAAGCAGAGGCAGCACCTCCTTCAAGTTCCTGCCAGCAACCTGGCATGCTTTTATAGCTCTATCCCAGAACACCAGGACAGGCTTTAAAAAAAAAAAAAATTTTTAAGACAGGGTCTTGGCCAGGTGTGGTGGCTCACACCTGTAATCCCAGCACTTTGGGAGGCCGAGGCAGGCGGATCACCTGAGGTCAGGAGTTTGAGACCAGCCTGGCCAACATGGTGAAACCCCATCTCTACTAAAAATACAAAAAATTAGCCATGCGTGGTGGCGCGTGCCTGTAGTCCCAGCTACTCGGGAGGCTGAGGCAGGAGAATCACTTGAACCTGGGAGGCGGAAGCTGCAGTGAGCCAAGATCGCACCCCTGCACTCCAGCCTGGGTAACAGGGCAAGACTCCATCTTCACACAGGCTGGAGTGCAGTGGCACATTCACAGCTCCCTGCAACCTTGAACTCCTGGGCTCAAGTGATCCTCCCACCTCAGCCTCCTGAGTAGCTGGGACTACAGGCATGTGCCCACACCTGGCTACATTTTTTTTTTAAGAGATGGGGTCTCGCTATGTTGCCCAGGCTGGTCTCAAACTCCTCGCTTCAGGAGATCCTCCTGCCTCAGCCTCCCAAACTGTGCTGAGATTACAAATGTGAGCCACCATGCCCAGCCTGGGAGAGGATTTCTTTTTGTTTCTTTTTTTGAGACAGAGTTTCACTCTTGTTGCCCAGGCTGAAGTGCAATGGCACAATCTCGGCTCACTGCAACCTCTGCCTCATGGGTTCAAGTGATTCTCCTGCCTCAGCCTCCCGAGTAGCTGGGATTACAGGCATGTGCCACCACACCTGGCTAATTTTGCATTTTTAGTAGAGATGGGTTTCACCATGTTGGTCAGGCTGGTCTCGAACTCCCGACCTCAGGTGATACACCCGCCTTGGCCTCCCAGAGTGCTGGGATTACAGGCGTGAGCCACCGCACCCGGCTGGGAGAGGATTTCTTATCGCCAGTTTATAGCCACAGACTGTGCCAACCTGATGGCCAATCCATATCTGAGAACCAAGTAAACATCAGGGCATTACCCCAATGTTACTGAGGGGATCATCATCAGGATAAAGGGGCTTATCTTTAAATTGTTCCCTCTGTCACCACCTGTGCCTGCTCCTCTCACTCTTCCCAGTGACTTCCATAGACACCAAAATCTCACACTTGCCATGATGATGCTGGGAACCAAACCCAAAGCTTTATCTGAGCCTTGAATCAAATCTAATTAGACTGGAATGGTCCCGAGTGTGACAGTTAATTCACTGTTGGGCACTCCTGACTTTTAACTGAGTACTGGGGACTATTCTCTGGCTTCCCAGGCTCTCATTCAGTACCAGTATGGTCCCATTTACTGCCAAGTGCTATAAGCATGTGACAGCCAGATTTTCTGCAGAACCCACCTGTCCACATAAAATCTGAGAATGACAGTGGGCCAGGACTGAGTTCTCCACAAGGCTGACCACTCTGCAGTAAGCACCTAGTGGTCTACAGTGGCCCCTTCACCCCTAGGCCCACAGATCCCAGTTACTGGTATCAATCTTCACCACCTGCCTGACTCCTACTCAACAATCTCCTAAGAGTGGTACAAACAGATACCCTCCCTTGTGCCTGTGACAGAGCCAGCCTCAGGAGGAAAGCTTCCCTCCCTTCCTTGTGCCACCTTTGAGAGGCATGACATGGGGATGCCCCTAGAGAATGACAGCCCCCTCCCCAGTAGGAGGAAGTCCTCGATGGACCCCATAGCCACATCCAGAAGCTGTCAGGGAAGGTGATACAGCACATGACCTCAAGTGCTAAAGGCAAAGTAAGTGGTGTGAGGCTGATGGGTGACTTTTTTTTTTTGAGACAGAGTTTCACTCTTTTTGCCCAGGCTGGAGTGCAATGGCACAATCTCGGCTTACTGCAACCTCTGTCTCCTGGGTTCAAGTGATTCTCTTGCCTCAGCCTCCAGAGTGGCTGGGATTATAGGTGCCCGCTGCCACGCCCAGCTAATTTTGTGTTTTTAGTAAAGAGGAGGTTTCACCATGTTGACCAGGCTGGTCTTGAACTCCTAACTTCCAGTAATCCACCTGTCTCAGCCTCCCAAAGTGCTGGGATTACAGGCGTGAGCCACCACACCTGGCCAGCTGTTGGGTGACTCCTGAAATGCTGGCTGGGGCCAGAAAGGGCCCAGCCCAAACCCCTGGGAGGAAAGCTGGGCCACAGAAGGGAGCTGCTTCCAGAGCTCCTTCCCCTCCACAGAAGATGTACAAGAGGCATGGATAGCACCTCAGCAGGTCCATGTCTGAGGGAAACACCCTATGGGGAGCCCCCTAGAAGAAGGGGTTCTCACTGCCTTGGCAAAATCTTGTCATCCTGCCAAGCTCACCTCCCTCCCACATAAAGCCGACACATACTCTCTTCTTCACAGACTTCCCAGCACACCACTAGGCTCCAGCTGCCATGCTTGCTGCTTCCTGCAGTCAGCCTTGTCTTCTACCTAGTCAGCATCCTTCCTAAGGACCAACCAGCCCTCACTTTTTCTGTACCTTCCTTCAGCTCCCAACAGTGCTGAAACCTCACACATTTTCGGAGGCATCAGGACTATCAATGGATCCAAAGACACAAACTGACGGCCTGGCGGTTGAATGTGACCTGCAGGTTAGTGTTTGTTGGCGCACAAGAAGCTGCTTAAATATGTGAATCAGAATATTCTAACATTTTAAGATTAGATTTTCTGGCCAGGTGCAGTGGCTCACACCTGCAATCCCAGCACTTTGGGAGGCCAAGGCCGGAGGATCACCTGAGGTCTGGAGTTTGAGACCAGGCTGGCCTACATGGCGAAACCTCATCTCTACTAAAAATACAAAAATTAGCTGGGCGAGGTGGTGCGGGCCTGTAATCCCAGGTCTGTAATCCCAGCCACTTGGGAGGCTGAGGCAGGAGAATCGCTTGGACCCATGAGGTGGAGACTGCAATGAGCCAAGATTGTGCCACTGCACTCCAGCCTGGGCAACAGAGCAAGACTCCATCTCAAAAAATAAAAGATCAGATTTTCTGGTTTCTCTTCTAAAAAAAAATCCGATCTGGACACACGAGGTCCTCATTGTGTGGTGAAACTGAACAGAGATGAGAAGCTGCTCTCTGAGATGGGCATGTTCAGTCTAGCTTGGCTGGGACCCCACAGAGCAGATGCTGGGAAGGCCCTTCCCACATCCTCTCAGCCCACTCCCTGAGCTCATCTGCAGCTGCGGCACAGTGCTTGGTGCCTGGCAACAGCTTCCCACTGCCAGTGCCTGCATCTCTCTGCTTCTCTGCCTGAAGACTTTCTCTAGCACTAGTTGGTATCAGGACAGCCCAGAAGCACCAGGGATTTAGTGTCCTCAAAGAAATTCTCAACCCATGAAGTACAAGAGTCAGTGGATTAAAAAAAAAAAAAAAAAAGCTCACGTTCCTGCTCTTTGGTGATACAACTGTGAGGCATGTTCCACATGGTTATTACCAAGGTTCCCAGGGGCCCACAGTGGCAGTCCATTTCTCAATATACTCTACTGACTTTCTCCCTTCCTGCTTCACTTTCCCCACTCCTTCACTTGTAGTTACTCAAATCACATCCCAAATAAACTATCTGCTCCCAAGTCCTTGTCTCAGGGCTCACCTTGAGGGAACCCAAACTACATTCTGATAGTCTCACTTTGTCCCTTTTACATGACCTGCCTGGCCCTCACGAGCATGGCCCTGAGGACATACCTCTGACGGAGAGCTGCAGGATATACCCGCCCCCACAGGTGCCTCCCCAACATCCCAGGACAGGGGCAGGACAGACTCACCTCCCCAGAGTAACTGTACTTGCCCCTGAGGATCTGCCGGTACAGCCGGGTACGGTTGTCATCCTCAAATGGCATGGTGCCACTGAGTAGGATGTAGGCAATAACGCCCAGCGCCCACATGTCCACTGAGTTGGTGTAGGGCTTGCGGACTAGGACTTCTGGGGCAATGTACTCAGGCGTGCCACAGGTGGTCTTCATCAAGCAGTCATCACCCTTCTTGCGAGCACTGGCCAGGCCAAAGTCGGTGATGATGATCTTGGAGTCAGTGCCTGGATGGTAGTAGAGCAGATTCTCAGGTTTGAGGTCTCGGTGTGTGATGCCCAGTGCATGCAGATACCGGACGCCATCCAGCACCATCTGCAGCACCCGCGTGGCGTCACGCTCGGTGAAGGAGCCCTTGGCAATGATGCGGTCGAAGAGCTCTCCACCAGTGGCCAGCTCCATCACCATGTACACCCGCTCCTGCGTCTCGAACACCTCCACCAGCTGGATGATGTTGGCATGACGCACTCGACGCAGCACACGCAGCTCCGACTCACATACCTCCCGCCCCTCCCGGTACTTGGTCTCAATCATCTTGATGGCATACGGCTGCCGGGTTGCCCGGTGCTCTACACGTACCACTCGGCTGAAGCTGCCTCGGCCAATTAGGGCCTTGATGTCATACTTAGCTGTAACACGTGGGTCAAACTTGGCCCTGTACTTAGCTACCCTGGCCCTGCGTGGTGGTTCTGAGGGAGGCTCCGTGTGGCCAGCAGTTGGGGGACCCGGGCAGGGGTGTGCATATTGACTTGCTGCTGGGAACCCGGCTTTGACAGGGCCAACATTGTCCACCTCTGTGATGAAGTGCTTGTACACATCACTCTTAGTGCCACTGAAGGGCTCCACCTTCTTGACCAGATCCAGCTGGACATCCTTGGGTGGCTCGGGAAGGACCTTGCTTGTCCCACAGCCCATCACGGACACGAGGGCATCCTCTCCAGCGAGGCTGGCAGGACCTGCTCTGAAGGCAGTGCCCCGTCTACACCTACACACAAAGAGAGAACAAGTCAGCACAGCCAGGACAACTCTAAGGAAACCAGCCATCCTCCTCAGCCCTCCCTCTCCAGAAACTCAGTCTCATTAAAACCAAACTCCTGGCCAGGCGTGATAGCTCACACCTGTAATCCTAACACCTTGGGAAGCTGAGGCAGGTGGATTACATGAGGTCAGGAGTTCAAGACCAGCCTGGCTAACATGGTGAAAACCCATGTCTACTAAAAATACAAAAATTAGCCGGGCATGGTGGCACACATCTGTAATCCCACCTACTCAGGAGGCTGAGGCACAAGAATCCATTGAACCCAGGAGGCGGAGGCTGCAGTGAGCTGAGATTGCACCACTGCACTCCAGCCTGGGTGACAGAGTAAGACTCTGTCTCAGACAAAAAACTGAAGTCCTGGCTCTCATTTATTTCCCTGGTCGGGAGTATGGCTTTGCTGTTCAAGAGCCCAGACTCAACACAGGGTCTAGCTGAAAAGATGGCCCGAGCTCCACGGCTTTGACTCATATCTCCCTGGGCCTCAGTCTCATGGTGCTCTTCAACCCTGAGAGGGGGCAGGAACACGCACAGCCTGAGTTGTCAGGGCGCCCACCCTCCTCACTCCTCTGCCTGGGCCCCTTATCCTGCCGAAGTCCCATGTTTCTAAAATGTTAAAATCATTCCTCTTATTACTCTTGACTCATCTTTTCTGAAATGGGGGTGTGAAGTGTTGGAGGCCTGCTCTCTAACACCATCACCCACCAGGGCTCAGAAAGCTGCTTCTCCAAGGCCTCCTTCATGGATATCTTTCCCAGCCCTTTACGCTTCCTACAGGTGTTGGTCCCTCTGCAACAAACAACAAACCACTTCCCTGGGGCTCTCCCTCATTTTCCTGGAAGGCTTCCACTCCTTTGCTAATGCACTGTCTCCACCCTGGCAGTTTAACTCCCTATTCCAGGGTCTCTCACTTCCCCAACACACTACATGGATGGCTGAAATCCCACACAAGGCCCAGAGCTACTGCAATCAATCCCAGTGAACTTGGGACCACAAGCCTCAGCACACTGCCACTAAGTGACTGCAAAACTCGCCTGGTCTTCATTCAAGAGTCTGAGGCGGGGCCGGGCACGGTGGCTCATTCCTGTAATCCCATCACTTTGGAAGGCGGAGGCGGGCAGATCACCTGAGGTCAGGAGTTTGAGATCAGCCTGGCCAATATGGTGAAACCCCATTTCTACTAAAAGTACAAAAATTAGCCAGGTGTGGTGGTGGGCACCTGTAATCCCAGCCACCTGGGATTACCAGGAGAATTGCTTGAACCCGGGAGACAGAGGTTGCAGTGAGCTGACACTGCACCACCCCACTCCAGCCTGGACAAAAGAGTGAGACTCCATCTCAAAAAAAAAAAAAGAGTGGGCCAGGCGCGGTGGCTCAGGCCTGTAATCCCAGCACTTTGAGGCCGAGGTGGGCGGATCACTTGAGGTCAGGAGTTCAAGTCCAGCCTGGCCAACATGGTGAAACTCCATCTCTACTAAAAATACAAAAACATTAGCCGGGCATGGTGATGCACACCTGTAACCCCAGCTACTTGGGAGGCTGAGGCAGAAGAATCACTTGAACCCGGTAGAGGTTGCAGTGAGCCAAGATTGTGCCACTGCACTCCAGCCTGGGCAACAGAGCAAGATCTGTCTTAAAAGAGAAAAAAAAAAAGGCTGAGCACGATGGCTCATGCCTGTAATCCCAGCACTTTGGGAGGCCAAGGTGGGTGGATCACCAGAGGTCGGGAGTTCGAGACCAGCCTGGCCAACATGGTGAAACCCCGTCTCTACTAAAAATACAAAATTAGCCGGGCTTGGGGGCACATGCCTGTAATCCCAGCTACTTGGGAGGCTGAGGCAGAAGAATTGTTTGAACCCAGGGGGCGGAGGTTAGAGTCAGCCGAGATCGTGCCATTGCACTGCAGCCTGAGCAACAAGAGCGAAATTCTGTCTCAAAAAGAAAAAAAAAAAAAATTTATGACAAATAGAACTGGAAGAGAAATGATCAATTCAGATAAAATATTTATTAAATATCTAGTAGATACCGGGGGCACAGGAATAAATAAAACATGGTCCAATGTAGATTATATTTTAACACACACACAAGAACAAGTAGAACACGGTCAATAAACTCACAATCTAAATAAAGAGAAAAGCATAAAAACAGATAATTTTGTTTTTCTTTGAGACAGAGTCTCCTTCACCCAGGCTGTAGTGCAGTGGCACGACCTCAGCTAACTGCAGCCTCTGCCTCCCGGGTTCAAGCGATTCTCATGCCTCAGCCTCCCAAGTAGCTGGGATTAGGCACCTGCCACCTCGCCTGGGTAATTTTTGTATTTTTAGTAGAGAGAAAGGGTTTCATGTTGGCCAGGCTGGTCTCCAACTCCTGACCTCAAGTGATCCGCCGGCTTTGGCCATCCAAAGTGCTGGGATAACAGGTGTAAGCCACTGTGCCCAGCCAAAAATATAATTTTAATATAACATGGTAAGTGTTACGCTTAAGAACCAATAGTAGATAATGTAGAGTAAAGCCGGGGTTAGGAAAACCTTCCTGAAGGAGGTAACCTCCACGCTGAATTTTGAAGCAAGAATGAGTCAGATGAGGAAAGGTGGGAATGGTATTTCAGGGAGAGAGAATAACACACTGCAAAGGCTCAGAAACCCAGAGTAACATCCTGCATCTAGGAATGGGCAGTTTGGTGGTACAAAGGCAGGGATGTGGAGATGAAGTTATACAAGGTCAGCAGAAGCTGGTTATGGAGAGCAACACAAGTGAGGACCCAGACCTTCCTGGGAAGTGAAGGAGAGCTACGAAAGGGTTTACAAGAAAAGAGGCATTCAGATCTGTGTTTAGAGAGAAGGATGTGGTTGACCTGGAGGAGGGTCAAAGTGGATTAAAAGGGCCAGTAAGAGCCGGGTGCGGTGGCTCATGGCTGTAATCCCAGCACTTTGGGAGGCCGAGGCGGGCGGATCACGATGTCAGGAGATCGAGACCATCCTGGCTAACACGGTGAAACCCCGTCTCCACTAAAAATACAAAAAATTAGCCGGACGTGGTGGGGGGCACCTGTAGTCCCAGCTACTCGGGAGGCTGAGGCAGGAGAATGGCGTGAATGCAGGAGGCAGAGGTTGCAGTGAGCAGACATCACGTCACTGCACTCCAGCCCGGGTGACAGAGTGAGACTCTGTCTCAAAAAAAAAAAAAAAAAAAAAATTAAAAAAGGACCAGTAAGAGTGTGGTGTTCCATTGGCCAGGTGTGGCCATCCCAGCACCGGGAGTAATCCCAGCTCTTTGGGAGGCTGAGGTGGGGGGATAGCTTGAGTGCAGGAGTTTGAGACTAGCCTGGACAATACAGTGAGACCCTGTCCTTCCAAAAGATTTAAAAATTAGCTGGGTAGGCAGGGCACGGCAGCTCACGCCTGTAATCCTAGCACTTTGGGAGGCTGAGGCAGGCGAATCACCTGAGGTAGGGAGTTTGAGACCAGCCTGACCAACATGGAGAAACCCTGTCTCTACTAAAAATACAAAAATTAGGTTGGGCACGGTGGCTCATGCCTGTAATCCCAGCACTTTGGGAGGTCGAGGTGGGCGGATCACAAGGTCAGGAGTTCGAGACCAGTCTGGCCAATATGGTGAAACCCCATCTCTACCAAAAAAATACAAAAATATTGGTCAGGCGTGGTGGCACATGCCTGTAATCCCAGCTACTCAGGAGGCTGAGGCAGAATTACTTGAACCCAGGAGGCGGAGGTTGCAGCAAGCCGAGATTGCGCCACTGCACTCCAGCCTGGGCAACAGAGTGAGACTCCGTCTCAAAAAATATATAAAAAATACAAATACAAATACAAAAATTAGCCAGGCATTGTGGCAGGCGCCTGTAATCCCAGCTAATCTGGAGGCTGAGGCAGGAGAACTGCTTGAACCTGGGAGGCATAGGTTGCAGTGAGCCAAGATCATGCCACTGCATTCCAGCCTGGGCAACAGGGCAAGACTCTGTCTCAAAAAAAAAAAAAAAAAAATCAGCTGGGTATGATGGTATGCACCTGTAGTCCCAGTTACTTTGGAGGCCAAGGCAGGAGGACTGCTTGAGCCCAAGAGATCAAGGCTGCAGTGAGCTATAATCACACCACTACACTCCAGCCTGGGTGACAGAGAAAGACCCTGTTTCAAAAAGGAAAAAAAAAGAGTGTAGTGCCCCAAACAGTGGAGTGGAATCGAGAGATATCAGCAGCAGAACTTCCACGTTAGGTGGAAGGAAGAATGAGGATAGCACCCAGTCCCTTGCACAGCTCAGGGGCAAGTGGTCAGGAGTGTAGCAGGAAGCACAGATTTGGGAAGCAGTGGAGAGAGTTCAGTTTTGGATGTGTGGGGTGCATGTAGACCATCCATGTGACATTTACTGTGGGTTACTGGATACAGAATCTGATGTCCGAAAAGACTTGGGAGGCTGAGACAGGAGAATCGCTTGAACCTGGGAGGCGGAGGCTGCAGTGAGCTGAGACTGTGCCACTGCACTCCAGCCTCGGCAAAAGAGCGAGACTCCATCTCAAAAAGAGAGAGGAAAAAATGAGGTTTATCTATGGGGCATAGTGGCTCATGCCTGTAATCCCAACACTTTGGGAGGCCAAGGCGGGAGGACTCCTTGAGTCCAGGAGTTCGAGACCAGCCTGGGCAACACAGAAAGACCCTGTCTCTACCAAACATTTTTTAAATTGAGTCAGGCATGGTGGCATGTGCCTGTGATCCCAGCTACTTAGGAGGCTAGGGTGGGAGGATCTGCTTCAGTCCAAGAGGTTGAGGCTGCAGTGAGCGGTGATGGTACCACTATATTCCAGCTGGAAGACAGAGAGAAATCCTGTCTGAAAAACAAAGCAAAACAAAACAAAACAAAAATATTGTTTATTTTTCTTCACATAAGAGGAAAAGATTCCTCCACAAGGCTCTTCAGGATTTGCTGCTGTTCTCACCCAAATGCACAGGAAGTTCCACATGGCAACTAGGAAATAATGTTAAACAAAGGCATTTAGAACCGAGATTCCTTTTCACAGAGGCGACAGGAGAGAACTATGGACTGTGGAATTTTGCAGATTTATTTCTTCTTTCAGGGAAAACACAACACCTCATGCAGTGAAGGACTGAAGCTCCTCTTGGGCTGGTATTCCTGAGGCAGAACACAGGTCCCTCGCCCCGATGCCCACGACCACTCAGTGAGCAACATCTACCACCATTCGGAGGCAAGACAAACTGCATGAGTAACCCAGCACAGCCATCTGGATGTCACTTCTTCTTGGTGAAGAAGCAGAACCCTAGATTCACAAAATAAACAGTCATCTACAGGCACATGTACTGGGTATTTTTGTTTAAATTTTTGTTTAAATGAGGACCTAGTCTGGTCCTCAGGGAAAAAACTAAGGTTTATAAAAGAAAAGGCCTGGCTGGGCGCAGTGGTTCACGCCTGTAATCCCAGCACTTTGGGAGGCTGAGGTGGGCGGATCACAAGGTCAACAGTTTGAGACCAGCCTGACCAACATAGGTGAAACCCCGTCTCTACTAAAAATACAAAAATTAGCCGCGGACGTGATGGCACGCGCCTGTAAACCCAGCTACTCAGGAGGCTGAGGCAGGAGAATCGCTTGAACCAGGGAGACAGGTTGCAGTGAGCCGAGATCGCACCACTGCACTCCAGCCTGGGCGAGAGATCGAGACTGTCTCAAAAAAACAAAAAACAAAAGGCCTAACTTTTCGATTCATTTTTTATTTTTTTTTGAGATAGAGTCTCGCTTTATCTCCTAAGTTGGAGTGCAGTGGCACAATCTCAGCTCACTGCAACCTCCGCTTCCCAGGTGCAAACAATCCTCGTGCCTCAGCCTCCCAAGTAGCTGGGACTACAGGCATGCGCCACCATGCCTGGTTAATTTTTGTATTTTTAGTAGAGACAGGGTTACAACACATTGGCCAGACTGGTCTTAAACTCCTGGCCTCAAGTGATCCGCCCACCTCCGCCTCCTAAAGTGTTGGAATTACAGGTGCGAGCCACTGCACCAGGCCTCACTTTTCACTTTAAACAAATAAAACCTGCACAGGGATCAAAAGTAAGTCAGCATCACAGCACACTCTGGGATCCTAGCACTCTGGGAGGCCAAGGTGGGAGGATTGCTTGAGCCCTGGAGTCTGAGACCAGCCAGGGCCATGTAGTGACACCTCCATCTCTACAAAAAATTAGTCAGGCGTGGTGGCATGCACCTGTAGTCCCAGATACTCAGGAGGCTGAGGTGGAGGATCGCTTGAGCCAGGGAAGTCGAGGCTGCAGTGCGCTGTGTTTGTGCTACGGCACTCCAGCCTGGGCAACAGAGCAAGACCCTGTCTCCAAAAAAAAAAAAATAGGCCGGGCACGGTGGCTCACGCCTGTAATCCTAGCACTTTGGGAGACCGAGGCAGGTGGATTGCCTGAGCTCAGGAGTTTGAGCCAGCCTGGGCAACACGGTGAAACCCTGTCTCTACTAAAATACAAAAAAAAATTAGCCAGGCGTGGTGGCATGCGCCTGCAGTCGCAGCTACTCGGGAGGCTGAGGCAGGAGAATTGCTTGAACCCAGGAGGTGGAGGTTGCAGTGAGCTGAGATCGCGCCACTGCACTCCAGCCTGGGTGATAGAGCGATACTCTGTCTCAGAAAGAAAGAAAGAAAGAAGGAAGGAAAGAAGGAAAGAAGGAAAGAAAGAGAAAGAAAGAAAGAAAGAAAGAAAAAATAAAGTCAGTCGGCAATAAGAGAGTCAATGATTTTCCCTCTGACCTTCCTTCTCTCTTCCTGAGACATAGTTTCTCTCCCATTGATTCCAATCAGAAACTCTGTAAAGTAGGCTGATGCGGGTACTCCACCATCCCAACTACAGATTGAAACTGGAGGATATTAGACTAAATTGGCCAAGAGAGGGGGAAAAAAAAAGAAAGTAGAGAAGAGAGGGTGCTGGCTGAGAGGTGGGGACAATGGGCAACAGCCCCCAGGTGATCACAGCTGCTCCACAGTCCCATCACATCTGTTAAACTCCCTCTCCACACTGTGGTCAGGTGAAAATGCAGACTCTATGACATGGGAGGTGGCTGGTAAAGCTCCTAGGAAGAAGAGCAGGCCTTTTCCTGTTCCCAGTATCTCTTGTGTGTGCCTCTAGCCCAGAGATCACGGTGGGTGTAGGGATGGGCAAGGATGAGTAAGGAAGCTTCAGGAAGAGACTTCCCAGGAGAGTCACACTACGTCATCTTGCAGAAAGTACCCAACTCTCTAGAGTCTGCCTCCAAACCTTCAACTCCCAGCCTGGTCCAAAGCACTCTTCAAAGAAGGCATGCGCATTGGACAGAGTGTGGCAATGGGTGTGAGCATTCAGCATTATCGTCCTCACTGACAATCTACAGAAATGACAGTCCAGGAGGGGTAAAGAGACTCGTCCAAAGCCACTCAGACGGTGGTGACCAAACATCTTGGACCCAAATATTCTAGTTCCCCATCTGGGGCTCCTTCTATCACTCAGGAAAGACTCTAGCAGTGCTGGGCCTCATCCAGTCAAGGCCTCGATCCTTCCCCATGCCACTGAGTTGGTGAACCCACAAAGCTTTCCTGAGGATCTTTCCTGAAGCGTCTGCTTTAGAAACCGCCATTCCAACTATAATCTGAGTCACACTGCTCACTGCTCTACTCCAGACTGCCTTTGATCACTACAGCTGTCAGACCCTTGATGGATGGGGCCATTCTCAGGTTTCCAGAACTCCCTTGGTACTTATCAAATTGCTGAACTCAGAGCAAATGAAATGTGGTCTGGCCGGGCGCAGTGGCTCACGCCTATAATCCCAGCATTTTCGGAGGCCAAGGCGGGTGGATCACCTGAGGTCAGGAGTACAAGATCAGCCTGGCCAACATGGTGAAACCCGTCTCTACTAAAAATACAAAAAAATTTCCCGGGCATGGTGGTGGGTGCCTGTAATCCCAGCTATTCAGAAGCTGAGGCAGGAGAATCGTTCGACCCTGGGAAGCAGAGGTTGCAGTAGGCTGAGATCATGCCACTGCACTCCAGCCTAAGCTACAGGGCAGCACTCCGTCTCAAGAAAAGAAAAAAAAAAGAAAAAGAAAAACAGGCCGGGCACAGTGGCTCATGCCTGGAACCCTAGCACTTTGGGAGGCCAAGGCTGGTGGATCACTTGAGGTCAAGAGTTTGAAACCACCCATCCAACATGGTGAAACCCCACCTCTACTAAAAATACAAAAAAATTAGCCAAGTGTGGTGGTGGACACCTGGAATCCCAGCTACTTGGGAGGCTGAGGCTGGAAAATCGCTTGAACCTGGGAGGCAGAGGTTGCAGTGAGCCGAGATCATGCCACTGCACTCCAGCCTGGGCAACAGAGCAAGACTCCATCTCAAAAAAATAAATAAATAAATAAAAGAAATGTGGGCCGGCGCAGTGGCTCACGCCTGTAATCCCAGCATTTTGAGAGGCCAAGGCGGGCGGATCACGAGGTCAGGAGATCGAGACCATCCTGGCTAACATGGTGAAACCCCGTCTCTACTAAAAATACAAAAAATTAGCCGGATGTGGTGGCGGGCGCCTGCAGTCCCAGCTACTCGGGAGGTTGAGGCAGGAGAATGGTGTGAACCCAGGAGAAGGAGCTTGCAGTGAGCCGAGATCGCGCCACTGCACTCCAGCCTGGGCTGGACTCGTCTCCACAAAAAAAAAAAAAAAGAAATGTGGTCTGGCTCTTGGATTTCTATTTGCTGCAAGTCAACAATTCTAGAACCTTAGAAATGTTGAAGAGGCGAGATCAGTGGTTAAACCATAGCCACACTCTTTGGACACCCTGTAAATATCCTCAACAATGAAGGAAGTCTGTTTGAGTTTTACAGATTCTTATCTGAATGCCAAAGCAAGTTTGTTCACAAGCTGCCAAACCTAGCCCCATTTCTGGGGAAAGCTAGGGGTCCCAGGGCAGGGAGCAAGGATGAATCCTGAAACAATTTCCTGGCCATAGAGACAGGGTCTGTGAATGTCTTCTAGGCAAGGAACCATAGGAACCTTGCCCTCTCCAAGCAAAGCTTTATAACCTGTCACCTGCAAATATCTCTATATTCTACTGACATGTTTTGAAAAACTGTCTACCGGTCGGGCGCAGCAGCTCACACCTGTAATCCCAGCACTTTGGGAGGCCGAGGCAGGCGGATCACGAGGTCAGGAGTTCAAGACCAGCCTGGCCAAGATGGTGAAACCCCGTCTCTACTCAAAATACAAAAATTAGCTGGGTGTGGTGGCACATGCCTATAATCCCAGCTACTCGGGAGGCTGAGGCAGAGAATTGCTTGAACCCGGAAGGTGGAGGTTGCAGTGAGCCGAGATTGCACCACCGCACTCCAGCCTGGGCAACAGAGCAAGACTCCATCTCCAAAAACAAAAAAAAACAAAAAAAAGAAAAAAAGAAAAACTGTCTACCAAAATGAAGTAGGTAATAATTTCTCAATAATTCCAGAAATAAGGCTGGACACAGTGGCACACGACTATAATCCCAACACTCTGGGGGCCAGGGCAGGAGGATCACTTGAGGCCAAGAGCTTGAAACCAGGCTGGGCAACATAACAAGACTTTGTCTCTACAAAAAAAAGTTTTTTCTTTTTTGTTGAGACAGGGTCTCACTCTGTCACCCAGGCTGGAGTGCAGTGGCGCAATCTCAGCTCGCTGCAGCCTCCTCCTCCCAGGTTCAAGCGGTTCTCGTGCCTCAGCCCCCGAGTACCTAGGATGCCTGGCTAATCTTTGTATTTTCAGTAGAGAAAGGGTTTCACCATGTTGCCCAGGCTGTTCTCGAACTCTTGAGCCCAAGTGATCTGCCTGTCTTAGCCTCTCTACAAAAAAATGTTTAAAAAATTAGCTGGGTGTGGCTGGGCGCAGTGGCTTACACCTGTAATCCCAGCACTTTGGGAGGCTAAGCCAGGTGGATCATGAGGTCAAGAGTTCAAGACCAGCCTGGCCAACACAGTGAAACCCCATCTCTACTAAAAATACAAAAAAAATTAGCCGGGCATGGTGGCATGCGCCTGTAGTCCCAGCTACTCGGGAGGCTGAGGCAGGAGAATGGCGTGAACCCGGGAGGCAGAGCTTGCAATGAGCCGAGATGGTGCCACTGCACTCCAGCCTGGGAGACAGAGCAAGACTCCGTCTCAAAAAAAACAAAATTAGCTGGGTGTGATGCTGTGTGCCTATAGTCCCAGCCACTCAGGAGGCTGAGGTGGGAGAATCACTTGAGCACGGGAAGGCAAGGTTGCAGTGAGCTATGATTATGCCACTGCACTCCAGCCTGGGCAACAGACTGAGACCTTGCCATCATCAGAAATACAGACCCTGATAATGCACCTGGGGTTCTCCTTCCAAAATCCCAATGCTCAACCCAGAAATATTTACTGAATTCCTGCTGTGGGTCAGGAACTCTGCCAGAGGTTGCGACAAACAAAAAGAAGGCAGCCATAGTCTCTGCTCTCAAGGAACTTACAGCCTGGATGGCTCCACACCAACAGTCCCTGGATCCATGACTCTTAGGATACCCTGAGACGCCATTTCAAGGCTGGCAGCTTGGAAAGAAAAACTTTCTCCCAGCAAATGAAAACATCACATGTTTCCACCTTAGCATCACATCAGACACCATGGCAACAGAGGGCTGTACCAAGAATTAGCTCAGTGATGACCTAGCCAACACAAACCAGCTTAATGCTCCTTGAGTAAGATTCCTGGAAGGAAAGGGAGTTCAAATAAATAAGTCTCTCTCCAGCTCTCAACAAGCAGAACTGCTTCCCTTCCTCCAGGGCTGTACTTCTTTTTCTCAAAAATTTTTCCCCATGCCAAGATACACAGAGAGAATGATAGAATGATACTATTGTATAACACCCGGGAGTCAGTGGAGACAGCTGTTCTCAGCTATCCTGAAGCTTAAGGGTCGATACTTTGGCACACCTATAGCCCATTCACATCATACAGCTGAGAAGCTGTGAAGAGGACCTAAGTTGCCCATATTACACACTCACACTTCCAACGTAAAACAGAAGGCCAAACCAAAGTCTCACTCATTTAACTATGAACTTGTGATTATGATAGAGAATTCCAGCACCTACTTCTGTAGGGGCATTCTGTTCTAGATGCCAACCAGATGCCTGAGGTGAAGTGCAACTGGAGCTCAGTGTCAGATGCAAACAGGTTTCCTGAAGGCTGAGCTTTTTCTAGCTCATTTATACAACTTAACAAGAACAAAACTACAATTAGACCTAGACAATGTGCTTATTCAGCAAACCCACCCTCTAGTAAAGCAGCATTCCAAATCTCTTCTAGGGGTATGGCCAACTGAATCAACCCTGATTTAGAGGCACCATATTGCGGGAGGCTGAGGCAAGAGAATTGCTTGAAACCGGGAGGCAGAGGTTGTGGTGAGCCAAGATTGAGCCATTGCACTCCAGCCTGGGCAACAAGCGCAAAACTCCATCTCAAAAAAAAAAAAAAAAAAAAGAAGCACACTATTGTCAGTTTTCCCCGATGACCAGAAATGACCTTGAGGAAATCATATAATACAAAGCAGCTTCCTACACACAACTAAGCCTGAAGAACAAACACGCTTATTAAGACAAGACCTTCTAGCCGGTTGTGGTGGCTCATGCTTGTAATCCCAGCACTTTGGGAGTCCGAGGTGAGTGGATCACCTGAGGTCAGGAGTTTGAGACCAGCCTGAGCAATACGGTGAAACCTCGTCTCTACTAAAAATACAAAAATTAGCCGGGTGTGGTGGCAGGCATCTGTAGTCCCAGCTACTCAGGAGGCTGAGACAGGAGAATTGCTTGAACCTGGGAGGCGGAGGCAGGCATCTGTAGTCCCAGCTACTCAGGAGGCTGAGACAGGAGAATTGCTTGAACCTGGGAGGCGGAGGTTGTAGTGAGCCGAGCTCACGCCATTGCACTCCAGCCTGGTGACAGAGCGAGACATCGTCTCAAAAAAAAAAAAGAAAAGAAAAGAAAAGAAAAAAAAAAAGAAGACAAGACCTTCTTTTGACAAGGGAAACTCTGGGAAGAAGAGCCATTAGTAATAAAAGTGGCTTCCATTAACTGAGTGCCAACTTTGCTAAGGATCTTATATGTACCATCTCACTCCTCTCTACAAGCACATGTAGTAGGCACGATTATTCCTATTCTGGAATAAGGAAATTAGGACTTAGAGAACCTCAAGATTTCAGAAAAGCCATAAACTGAATCCAGGTCTTTCTGACACCAAAGCCCATGCTTCTAGGCATGAGACCACAACAGGAGTCCACAAGGCAAGCCCTTCTCACTGGACAAAGGAGACAACAGTTTTTTAAGGCAATGACAAAGATCTTCAATGAGGAAAAACAGTAAAGTTACCTGGGAAGTTTTCTCAAAATACGGATACCTCACCAGACGCGGTGGCTCACGCCTGTAATCCCGGCACTTTGGGAGGCTGAGACGGGTGGATCACGAGGTCAAGAGTTCGAGACCAGCCTGGCCGACAGGATGAAACCCCGTCTCTACTAAGAATACAAAAATTAGCCAGGTGTGGTGGTGCGTGATTGTAATCCCAGCTACTCGGGAGGCTGAGGCAGGAGAATCGCTTGAACCTGGGAGGCGGAGGTTGCAGTGAGCCGAGATCGCACCACTGCACTGCAGCCTGGGTGTCAGAGCAAGACTCCATCTCGGAAAAAAAAAAATAATAATACAGATTCCTACCCCAGATCTTCATCAAAATCTCAAAGAGTGGGCCAGGTGTGGTGGCTCTTGCCTATAACCCTAAAACTTTGGGAGGCCAAGGTGGGAGGATTGCTTGAGCCCAGGAGTTCGACACCAGCCTCGGCAACATGGCAAGCCCTCATCTCTGTTTAAAAAAAAAAAAAAAAAAAAAAAAAATCTCAGCCGGGCATAGTGGCTCATGCCTGTAATCCTAGCACTTTGGGAGGTCGAGGCAGGTGGATCACCTGAGGTCAGGAGTTCAAGACCGAGACCAGCCTGGCCAACACGGTGAAACATCATCTCTACTAAAAATACAAAAATTAGCTGGGCATAGTGGTGCTTGCCTGTAATCCCAGCTACTCAGGGGGCTGAGGCAGGAGAATCACTTAAACCTGGTGGGTAGAGGTTGCAGTGAGCCAAGATCGTGCCATTGCACTCCAGCCTGGGCGAAAAGACCAAAACTCCGTCTCAAAAAAAAAAAAAAAAACCCAACTCAGACAGTGAGGCTCTTGAATTTGTATCATAAAATTATCCCAGGAGATTTTGGACTATCCAGGATTAAGAGGCTGTACCACCTACCATACGCATACGCTGGCATTTGCTGTGCTCATCTCAGATCCTAGCCCTGATAGATGCTCAAAAATACAGTTGAATCTATCCATTCATAAGTCAGCATTCAGCAAATGCTACTGGAGGCTAGCCCTTATTTTATGCCAGGCACAGAGCCAGACATATGCAGACAGAAGAGCACCATGTGACACAACAGGATGTACTCAATAGTAGCAGCATGGATATAAAAGAGTTAATGGTTACATGCCAAGCAAGGGAGATTTTTTTCCTAGGAAGTGACATCTCAGGTGGATTTTATAGGACAGATTAAGTTTCCAACAGTGGTAGGTGGTTGGTGGGGTGGAAGGCAGTGTATATAGCAAACTGAGAAAACTGCGTTATCTAAAGCACAAGGGGACCAAGCACAGTGGCTCACACTTGTATTAATAATCTCAATATGTTAGGAGCCTAGGCGGGAGGGTCTCTTGAAGCCAGCTCTGGCAACAAAACCAGACTCCCAGGCTCTACAAAAAATTTTAAAACCTAGCCAGGCGTGGAGGGGAGCGCCTGTTGTCTCAGCTACTCGGGAGGTTGAGGCGGGGGGATCATTTGAGTCCAGGAGTTCAAGGCTGCAGTGAGCTATGAATGAGCCATTGCACTCCAGCTTGGGCAATAGAGGCCTTTTCTCAAAATTAGTAATACTAAAACACAAAGGTATGAAACCAGAGCTAACAGGAGCGCCACACGCTTTAACAATAAACTACGTAAAGTGAGCACAGAAGTGCTCCGGTGTTGATTGGCTGGTTAAACCTTCACCAGATTACGAAGAGCCCTGAATGCCTTGCTAAGAAGTGTGGCCTTTGTCCTGAAGGCACTAAGGAACTAGTTTCAGGCAGTGAAGGACTTATTCAGATTTTCAGGTGGGAATTATCACTTCAGCCGCTTTATGGAGGGGGACTCAGTGTTGGGGGCTAGGCTTCGCCTTGCAGGTAGAGGAATGACAAGCTTGCCAAGCAGGCAACCCAGCTGGACTCAGACCTGCTATTTCCCAGCCTGCACAAGGAAGCGATCAGCTGCCCCGCCGGCCCCTGGCAGACGCAAAGGAGGAGTGCAGAGTAGGCGCCGGGCGCAAGAAGGCAGTAAGGACAAGGACAACCAGGTTGGATCAACCTGACCCGCTCTGGACGCGGTGCGGCTGAACAGCAAGCAGACAGGGCAACCGACCACGTCCACTAGGCCCACGCGGGCCTGGAGACAGGCTATCCAGCACGACAGCACGTTCCGAGGCCAGTCCAGACTCGGACGCCAGGAACCCGAGCAGCCATCGCCCGGCCTGCTCTCCAACCCTGTAGGCCTTGGTGCACGGGGCACGGGCCGACGCTGCAGGTTGACCAGGGGCAGGCCCCGGAGCGCCAGAAAGCGACCACGACCACAGTTCGGCTGCCCCTCCCGCCCGTTGGGCCGTCGTCCTGGGCCGGGCCGCCTCACCTCGCGCGGGCGGCGGGCTCTTCGGCGTCTCGGCGGCTCTGCCGGCCATCTCCGGGCAGTGGCAGCGGCCACCGCCTCCGCCGCCGCCACCGCCATTCTCGGGCGTTAGCGCCGTGGCGTCATCACAGCGCGCAGCTGACGGCAAAACAAACCTACGGGGCGGGACGGGGGCGGACTCTCCCGAAGCTGGGCTACGCGGCAGGCGGATCTCCGAGCGTGGCCTGCCAATCAACCTCTTCGGGGCGGGGACGGGCACTCTCCTGAGGGGGTGGGTCTATTTGTCGCTCAAAGTAACTTGACCGCTGCCTGCAAGACGGATCGGTGATAGAAAAAGGAAGGATCGCGGGAAACAGGGAGAAAGTTTCAAGTTTCTGGTTAGGGGAAAGGGGACTCTGTAATGCGAGCTTGGGTAAACAATGCTTTCCAACAGAGGTTTCTGGAAGTGCCTCTGGAACTCCGCAAAGGATAGACTTAATTTTCATTAACAAAATCTATTTTTTAAAACTGCACTTAGAATAATTTCAACACTCCATGTGTTGAATTTGGCCTCCATCAAAGAAGAGATGCAGAGGGTTAACTTGTAGATAGGTGAAGTCAATCTTGGGCCAACTTCTGGACTCATGGTTATTTGTTGTTGTTAATTTAATTTACATGCCGAGTCTGAAAAACAGGCGGATTTTTAAAAAATTGTTACCATTCACAATGACTGCTCTATAGGATCAGAACTGGTTCACTTTACAGTCAACCCAATTTGGAGGGGGAAAAATAGGTGCTGCAGATGGTAAGTGCATTGTAACCTCCATCCATCTTCCCCATTTCAGTAGCTCATATATTCAAGTCTTTATTGAGTATGTACTTTGCACATGGAACTGTCTTTGATTGACTGTATAAGCTAATGTTATACTTTAAACCTAAAAATAAATTAACACCAATAAAACATTGTCGTTGGCTGGGCGCCGTTGCTCACACTTGTAATCCCAGCACCTTGGGAGGCCAAGGCAGGTGGATCACCTGAAGTCAGGAGTTCGAGACCAGTCTGACCAACAAGGTGAAACCCTGTCTCTACTAAAAATACAAAAATTAGCCAGGCGTGGTGGCAGGCTCCTGTAGTCCCAGCTACTCGGGAGGCTGAGACAGGAGAATAGCTTGAACCTGGGAGGCAGAGGTTGCAATGATCTGAGCTTGCACCACTGCGCTCCAGCCTGGGTGACGGAGTGAGACTCTGTCTCAAAAAAAAAAAAATTGTCTATTTTATGTAGTAAGGTTTCTTTCTTTTCTTTTTTCCTGAGATGGAGTTTCACTCTTGTTGTCAGGCTGGAGTGCAATGGCACAATCTCGGCTCACTGCAACCTCTGCCTCACGAGTTCAAGCAATTCTCCTGCCTCAGCCTCCCCGAGTAGCTGGGATTACAGGCGCCTGCCACCATGCCCGGTTAATATTTTTTCTTTTTCTTTTTTTAATTTTTGTTTGTTTGTTTGAGACAGAGTCTCGCTCTGTCACCCAGGCTAGAGTGCAGTGGTGCAATCTCGGCTCACTGCAAGCTCCGCCTCCTGGGTTCACGCCATTCTCCTGCCTCAGCCTCCCGAGTAGCTGGGACTACAGGCGCCCACCACCGCGCCCAGCTAATTTTTTGTATTTTTAGTAGAGACGGGGTTTCACCATGTTAGTCAGGATGGTCTCGATCTCCTGACCTCGTGATCCGCCTGCCTTGGCCTCCCAAAGTGCTGGGATTACAGGCGTGAGTCACCACACCCAGCCGTAGTAAGGTTTCTTACAAGATTTCGTTTAAAAAGTACAATGGTGGCCCAGCGCGGTGCCTCACGTGCCTGTAATCCCAGCACTTTGGGAGGCCCAGGTGAGTGGATCACCTGAGGTCAGGAGTTGGAGACCAGCCTGGCCAACATGGTGAAACCCCATTGCTACCAAAAATACAAAAATTAGCTAGGCATGGTGGCGGGCACCTGTAATCTCAGCTACTTGGGAGGCTGAGGCAGGAGAATTGCTTGAACCTGGGAGGCAGAGGTTGCAGTGAGCCGAGATCATGCCATTGCACTCCAGCCTGGGCGAGAAGAGTAAAACTCCGTCTCAAAAAAAAAAAGTTAAAAAATTGTTTCCAAAAGTCTAGTGCAATAATTAAGGGTATAGACTTTGGGGCCAAACATACCTGGGATCAAATCCCAGCTCTGACACTTCCAGAGCTGTTTGATTTTAAGCAAGACATCTGCCTCATCAGCCTCATTTTATGTTTTAAATTTTGGCCAGGTTGGTCTTGAATTCCTGACCTCAGGTGATCCACTGGCCTCAGCCTCCCAAAGTGTTGGGATTACAGGCGTGAGCCACTGCGCCTGGCCTTTTTAATTTTTTTAATAGAGACAGGGTCTTGCTTTGTCATCCAGGCTGGAGTGCGTGGCAGCAATCAAAGTTCACTAACCTTGAACTCCTAGGCTCAAGGGATCCTCCTGCCTCTGGAACAGGAATTAAAAGAAATTAAAGAATGTGTAAGTAGAAACTCAGTTGTATGTAAGAAAACCCAATTCCCCCGAGAAAGAGAAAGAGCTGGAGTCCTTTAAAAATTAACTGCCTGTTTTCCTGTGGCTAGGAAGCCTTATCTCTCCTCCTTTCCCAGGCATTGTGAAGACCCTGTTTCACTAGCTGTGCAGTTGCAAGGTCACTAGACAGATAAACTCAAGTTGTAAAACATGCTTTCTCCTTGAAAAGTAAGAAATGATGTAATGCGGCCGGGCGCGGTGGCTCACGCCTGTAATCCCAGCACTTTGGGAGGCCGAGGCGGGCGGATCACGAGGTCAGGAGTTCGAGACCAGCCTGGCCAACATGGTGAAACCCCGTCTCTACTAAAAATACAAAAATTAGCTGGGTGTGGTGGCACGTGCCTGTAATCCCAGCTACCCAGGAGGCTGAGGCAGGAGAACTGCTTGAACCAGGACCCAGGAGGCGGAGGTTGCAGTGAGCTGAGATCACGCCATTGCACTCCAGCCTGGGCAACAAGAGTGAAACTCTTTCTCAAAAAAAAAAAAAGAAAAAAAAGAAATCATGTAATGCATGTCTCAATTAATTTAATGACTTTTTGTTTCTTGCTTCTGTAATATGCTTCCCCCTGCACAGATCTCCCCCTGCCCAGATCTCCCCCCGCCCCACAAAATGCTTAAAAGGTAACTTAACTCTTTGTTCAGGGCTCAGTCCTTTGGATGTTAATCTGACTGGGACGATGCACCTAAATAATTAATAAATATCCTCCTGAACCCCATTGGTCTCTCTGATTCCTTAAAATCCTACTACACCTCGGCCTCCCAAATAGCTGAGTCTACAGGCATGCACCACCATGCCTGACTTGCTTATTTATTTATGTATTTTGAGACGGAGTTTTGCTCTTGTTTTCCAGGCTGGAGTGCAATTGCACGATCTCGGCTCACTGCAACCTCTGCCTCCTGGGTTCAAGTGATTCTCCTGCCTCAGCCTCCCAAAGTGCTGGGATTATAGGCGTGAGCTATTGTGCCCGGCCTAATTTTGTATTTTTAGTAGAGATAGGGTTTCTTCATGTTGGTCAGGCTGGTCTCAAACTCTCAACCTCAGGTGATCCGCCAGCCTCGACCTCCCAAAGTACTGGGATTACAGGCCTGAGCCACCATGGCTGGCCTATTTATTTAGACAGGGCCTTAAGTTATCCTCCCACCTCAGCCTTCCAAGGTGCTGGGATTACAGGCATGGACCACTGTGCTGGGCCATAAGACTCATTTTCCTTTTCCTTTTTTTTTTTTTTTTTGAGATGGAGTTTCACTCTTGTTGCCCAGGCTAGAGTGCAATGGCATGATCTCAGCTCACCGCAACCTCTGCCTTCTGGGTTCAAGCAATTCTCCTGCCTCAGCCTCCTAAGTAGCTGAGATTACAGGCATGCACCACCACACCCGGCTAATTCTAATTTTTTGTATTTTTAGTACAGACAGGGTTTCTCCATGTTGGTCAGGCTGGTCTCAAACTCCCGACCTCAGGTGATCCACCTGCCTCGGCCTCCCAAAGTGCAGGGGTTACAGGCATGAGCCACCATGCCCGGCCCATAAGCCTCATTTTTCTTAGCTATATAATGAGGATAGCTCTGTGCTTGTAATCTCAACACTTTGGGTGGCTGAGGGAGGAGGATCATTTGAGGTCAAGAGTTCGAAACCAGCCTGGGTGACATAATGAGATCCTGTCTCTGCAAAAATATAAAATTAGCTGGGTTTAGTAGCACAGACCTATAGTCCTAGCTACACAAGAGGCTGAGGCTGGAGAATCGCTTGAGCCCAGGAGGTCAAGGCTGCAGTGAGCCAGGACTGGGTTACTGCACTCTAGCCTGAGTGACAGAATGAGACCTTGTCTCAAAAAATAAAATAAAATATAAGGGGGGGTCATAATCCTGATCTTACAGAATTGTTGTGAGGGTTAAAAGTAATATGAATTCCTGGGTTGATGGCACTCAGAAATCTACACAACACTCCTGTTTTACAGACATTCAGCGCATTAATTAACAAATATTTATTGAACCCTTACTATGTGCTGGTCTGGGCTCTGGAGAAGAGCAGGAGGGAGGTCCTTAGGTGAAGAGATATATTAATGCAGAGGGGACTGGGCTCAGGACATCTATCCCCCAGGCTCTCTCAGAACAATAAGGTACTCCTTGTCCACAGTGCTGCAAATGTGAGAAACACCATCACCATGATGCTCTGGCCTGGGCAGCCGTGCCCAGGGCCCAGCCAGCTTGGCTATCAGCCCACCCCTCTCCTCCAGCTCTAGGATAAAACACACAAAGCCCTTAAGCCCCTAGCCAGAGAGCAGATTCTTTCCCCCATCCCCAAGCCCCACTCTATTCCATGGAAGAGTAGGGACTTAGAGAGCAAAAACCAGGGGAAAAGTAGGTCACAGCAGGAGGATGGTAATCTCCCTGACGGCTGGCCAGAACAGCCAGGCCTCTGCTCCTAGCCATCCAAGACCAGCTCTGGAAGACTTCTGGGGTATACAGCCCCAGCACTATCCTTCCCGGCAGTATGCCCAGGGTAAAGGTGCCACCCCAAGATGACACACCTCCACAGTGGGGTCATTCTCAGTCCAAGCTCTTGCTTACTGTAGCACTACCCATGCTGGACTTAAGAGTTCTATCTTTCATTCCACACCCTCCCACAAGTGCACCCTTTATATCCAGCCCTAGGTTGGATGCTAGAGACACAACGAGGATTCTGACAAAAAGGACTTCCTGCCCTTGGGGAATCCACAATGGGGAATTCTGACCTGTACCTAGACAATAACAAGCTAGTGCTATCAGTACTGAGGCAGAAGGGAATCCAGGAGTTGTGTGGACCTAGAGGAGCCTTCTGATTCAGCTTGTAATCAGGGTTAGGGAATAGTTCCTAGAGGAGGTGATACAGAAAGAGTGAGCCACTGTGCCCGGCTGAGTTTTTCAATTTAGAAAGTAAGAATAGGCCGGGAACAATGGCTCACGCCTGTAATCCCAACACTTTGGGAGGCCGAGGCGGGTGGATCACGAGGTCAGGGGATCGAGACCATCCTTGCTAACACAGTGAAACCCCGTCTCTACTAAAAATACAAAAAAAATTAGCCAGGCGTGGTGGCGGGCACCTGTAGTCCCAGCTACTTGGAAGGCTGAGGCAGGAGAATGGTGTGAACCCGGGAGGCGGAGCTTGCAGTGAGCGGAGATCGCGCCATTGCACTCTCTCTAGCCTGGGCGACTGAGTGAGACTCCATCTCAAAAAAAAAAAAAAAAAAAAAGAAAGTAAAGAATAAGGCCAAACATGGTGGCTCACACCTGCAATCCCAGCACTTTGGAAGGCCACAGGGGTCGGATCACCTGAGGTCAGGAGTTTGAGACCAGCCTGGCCAACATGGCAAAACCCATCTCTACTAAAAATATAAAATTAGTCGGGCATGGTGGCGGGCACCTGTAATCCCAGCTACTAGGGAGGCTGAGGCAGGAGAATTGCTTGAACCCAGGAGGCAGAGGTTGCAGTGAGCCGAGATTGTACCACTGCATTCCAGCCTGGGTGACAAGAAAAAAAAAAAAAAAAGAAAGTAAAGAATAAAGTGGAGGGAGTGCTAATAGAAGTCAATGAGGAGACTATGGCAGTGCTTTTGTAAACCATGGGGTAATGGCTTGGAATAGGATCCTGGCGGTGGTAGAAGAAGGCTGACCAGAAGAGGGTCCTACCCCCAGAAGGCTTCCTCCTTCCTCAGATTCCTCCTGCCTAGCTGATTTTGCTCTTCCTTTTCACCGGTATGAAGAGGGGCTCCTCGCACACCACATGCTCTCGTTCCACGGCTTCCAGAAAGCCTTCTGCAATTGTTTTGACTACACACTGCCTACCTCTTCTCAAAGAACAAGCTTGTGGAGAGCAGAGGCCAGAGGAACCCTTATGGTGACTCCAGTTTTTGCCACTTCAGGTCACATCAGGGGACTGAATGTGGACTTCAACAGAGGCTCCCCACCTTCTAGAACAGGCCTCCCTCAGATAGACCAGAAACCCAAAGGAAGGGACTGAGCACATAGTCTGTGCTGTGCCTTGAAGGCTGAGGTGACAGGCAGAGAGAGGAGGAGGTGAAATGGTCAGGAGCCCAGAGGCTGGGGAGGGGGTGGAGCTGAGATCAAGGGCACTTTACCAGCTCACCTGGCCCCCAGGGGCCAGGATAGAAGGGGCAGGCAGTGCTAAGAGTGCAGGGCTGAGACCCCACCCTCCCGACCTCAGCCAGCACAGGAAGACAGAGGAAGACTGTGCATTCTGGCAGATCTCCAGTCTCCACTGGAGGAGCTCTTGGGACCTGCATGAAATGGAAAGCTTTGCGCTGCCACTGGGAAATGAGTGTTTGTAAGGAAGAAGATTGAGTCCCCTGTGGTGGCCCTCAGCCCCGCCCATTCCATCCAAGCAAAGGATCAGTTTCTAGGAGTCCCTGGCCCCAGCCGCAAGCAAGGCCACAGCCAGGAAAAAGGAAGGAGCTTACTACAAATATAAATACCTTTAATGAAAAGCCCTGCTGCGCTCTGCAGAGCCTGGACAATCACTGCCAGAGCAGGGCTGGAGGTACAGGCGCTGCTACCTGACCCAATAGGCTAGGTCAGAGGCCTCAGGAGGTAGGCCAGAGCCAGAGCAGCCGCCAGCAGTGGGGGCACGGGGGCCATGGGGAGTCCAGGCGCTGTAGCCCGCAGCGTCTCCTGGTTGGTTTCGGAGCCTGTGCCGCGCTCCTGAACATGCACTGGGGCACCGCACAGAGTGTGCAAGTTATTCGGATGGGGGGCCTGACGAGCTTCTTGCTGTAGTGATTCCCACACTGCAGCTGCCTCCTCCGGACAGCCCGACAGGACCCGAGAGACACAGGCATGGAAGTCATTCCAAGACCTGTTAAGGGAGTGGGATTAGGGGGATTAGGTGAGGCAAGGAGACTTTAGCTTGGGAAATAAAAGGTTCAGTCCCCAATGGTGGCACAGGTTGGGCCACTGCCTCACACCCGCCGGTACCTGCAGATGGTCTCCAGCTCGCCTCCGCGGCCCATGCCGTCCCCCAAGCGGATGAGACACTCGGCGAAGCCCTGGTATATGGTGTCACATCGGTTTGGGCCCGCTGCAGCTGCTGCCAGGGGAGGTAAAAGGACTAGAAGTGGGGCAGGGGTGGGGTGGGGGAGGAATGGTAGATAGGATGAGCCAGGCCCATCCCCCAGCCCCCAGGGGCTTGTTTACCTGGGAGCACTCTGGGGATGTGACTCAGCGGAAAAAGGGTGCCCCAGGGAACTAAAGGGCAAGTCTGGGGATTACCTACCCAGGCCCCCTTCAAGGTAGGACCCAGACTGGGATTTGTACAGGGGGAGGGGGTATTGTGTCCCCCAAGTCAGCTCTTCCTCTGAGCTTCTGGGGCCGCAGGTGAGAAGGGTCCACGTAAGGAGTCAGGACAGGGTGGAGGGGAGGGAGGTCCAGAAGCCCCAGACCAGGAACAGGTGCATCTCTCTGCGGTTTAGACAAGCTTTGCTTGGCCCTCCGAACTCTCTCTAAAGATAGATATTTTTGGAGAGACGAGGCAGGATGCAGAGGTATTGGGATCCAGGCCAGACCCTCAGAAAGGACTTAGGGATCCTATGACTGGTCTGTAAGTCCTGCCATTGGCATGTCTCCCTTTATCATAAGAGGGGATGCAAATTTTGGAGTCCTTCCCCCGTAACTGGGGCTGTTTGTGCCTCTCACTTTCTGTCCTGAAGTCACCAGCACACCTTCCTGGAGCCCTTACAACTCTTCTCCACCCTGGCACCCAGCGTTCCCACACATCCTATGCCCAGCCTGGCCTGGCTGGACGAGAAGGGGGTGTGG
Organism: Pongo pygmaeus; assembly: GCF_028885625.2. NCBI lineage: Eukaryota > Metazoa > Chordata > Mammalia > Primates > Hominidae > Pongo > Pongo pygmaeus. Next base: position 65,253,038 of record NC_072391.2, on the reverse strand, counting down.
CCCGGGCCCGGGACGCCCGCACTCACCGAGGGGCAGCAACAGCAACGGCCTCAGGGCATGGGGTGGTTGCCGGCAGCAGCAGCGGTGGCGGCAGCAGCACATCATCCCTGGCTGCGAGCCTAGTGCGGGAGCTAGCTGCTTGGAGTGCAGCCCGTCCGCCCAGCCCCCGGAGGGAGGGACGGTGATTGGATGGGAGCTGGGGGTGGGGCTCCGAACCCACCCGGCGGCTCCGCCTCCAACACCGAGATGGGAAAAAGAGCGAGAAGACCTCAGAGAGCAGAAATTCCCAGGAGCACAGGCTGGTGCTGGGCAGGTTCCTGGACCCTCACCCCCATAGAAGGAGGGAGAAGGGAGATCTGGGAAGGCAGTTGGAGCAGATGAGTGGGTAACCCGGCCCCTTGGCTGGGTTGGCCTCGACAGAGCTCCACGGGGAAGAGATGGGCAGAGAACGACCAGACGGCAGTTAGGAGAGTCACATCAAAGACGAACCAAAAGCACACACATACTCCATTTTATTCCAAAAGCATTTAATTGAATTTCTCAATGTTTTTCAAAAACAAAAAGATCCAAATTAGAGGTAAAAAGGAACATGGAAAATTCCACTCAAGTGGTGTCACGATCTCAGGGTCATGCTCCAGGCATGGCAGAACCCAAGCAGGCACAATACCTGCCCTGGGCCCAGCCTAAACCTTCTGACTACCACACCCTGTAGACCACGGCCAGTGCTCCCTGCTCCCTGACCCCCAAACACCCCAGAGATGGGGGCCTGAGCAGGTAAAGGCCAGCCATGACCCTGCCTCGGCCTAGGCCTGTCTGCTGGCCTTCAGTGCCATCTCACCCCTGGGCAAGGCAGGCTTAGCAGCTAAGGGAGGCTGGGGGTCACGAGGCCATGCAGCATGAGGCTGAGACGCCGGGCTGCTTTGCCAAGTGAGTTGTGTGGCTCAGCCTGCAGGAACTGAAAAAGCTTTTGGCGCACCTGGGCCATAACGGAGCCCATGTGGTCCCGAGTGATGGGGTCACTGTGGTCCAGGTGCATCACGGCCTCTTCCAGGTAGCTGGGGATGGGGGGGAAAGGACAGGCTACAGGTGGGTGCCAGCAGATGGGAGCGCCCCCTGGTGGCACCGAGGCCCAGAGGGAACCTTCTGGGTGAAGGCAGAAAGGATTGGTGGAGAAAATTAGGGAGAGGATTCAGGCAGAAGTGGGTGTCAGCTTCAAACTGCTCCCTCCCACTGCCCCACTCCCCAGCTCATCTCCCCATCCCTGGCTGCCCCCACTTACCTGAGCTTGAGGTCAGTTCGAGTGCCAAGGTCAGATGCCAGCTGCTGGATGAGGGAAAGGAGCACAGGCTGGGAGAGTGGGCAGGGTGGCTGCCCAAAAACCTGGGCTGGGTCCACAGTTTCACATACATACAGCACCAGGTTCAGGTCAGCAGCTGTCAGCGCCTGGAGGAGAAAAAAACAGCAGTGTTTATAGCAAATATCAGGATGGAATGTCTGCTTGTCTGAACTGTGTGGCCTGGGGGAGGATGACCACAGGGTGGGCTAGTGAGAGCTCCAGAGGGACTGAGAGAGAGCCCCGTAGGGCTGTGTAGTTATCCTAGGGGATTAGGAAATCGTTCCTGAGAAGGGTAGTTGTAAAGCAAGTGGGCTAGGTGGGAAGAAAGGGGTCCAGGAAGAGGAAGCAGCAGGGACAATGGCCTGGAGGCCAAAGGGAACCAAGAACACTCTGCTGGGGCCAGAAGGTGCAAAGGTGGTGGGTGGAGTAGAATGTATGGTGTGTGGGCCTTGTCAAGAGACACATGACCCTTACCAGGGCCTTATGCCTATCGTACCTGCTGGAAGGCCTGATTGAGGTGGCCTTGCTGCAGCAGCTGCAGGATATGGGCTTGCTGGGCCTGGCAGTCAAGGTGGGCAGAAGGGACAGGTGTGCCAGCAGCTGAGCGCATGGCCTGCATGATGCTGGAGGTGACGGCGGCCTGCTGCTCCTTGAGCGCCACACTCACCTCACCCTTAACGATGCGCTGTACCTGTGCTAAAATGGACTCCTGCAGGCTGCAAAGGGAAGTGAGTGAGGTGAAGTGGACAGGGAGCCTAGTCTGGCCTTTCTCAAGCCCACCACCTTCCCCAGTACTCTGCCCACACACCTGCCCACAGCCACATGCAGCTGGTGCTGCACCTCAGCCCGAACACTGCTGGCCACGGTGGCTGCCATCTGCTCAGTGGCACTCTGCAGTGTGCTGACCAGGCCCCGCAGCTGGGCTAGCACAGGCTCCCTGGCCTCCTGTTCCCGTGCCTTCCGGCTCTTCATGTGGCTTTCTAGCTGCTGCAAGTCTGAGGGGTGTCCACAGGGACTGTAAGAGGAACAGTAGGAAAAAGGATAACCCCTCCCACCTTGGACCATATGACCCCACTCACATTCCTGTGTCCCCAGCCGGAAGCTATCATTGATTTGCTGGAACATGGCCTGGCAGCTCTTCTCAAAGGCCGGCAGCACCACACTCTGGAAGGCTTCCCGGTAGGCAGCCTGCATCGGCCCCTGTAATGTGTCTGCAGCTGCTCGGGCGATGGCATCAGTCAAGTTCTGGGGTTAGAGGGAGGGGCCAAGTTGAAAGCCTGAGCCCAGCCTGGCCTGACTAGGCCCAGGAACCACCACCTCCACCCACATCTTGGGCCCTATAGCACCTTGGACTTGAGCAGCTTGGAGATGTTCTCTTTCATGCTGCCCTCCACAGCTGTGAGCTTGGTAGCCACTGAGTTGCTCAGTTGGCCTGCCATAGGCTCCAGACTCCTTGAGACACCTGGGAGAGGGGAAGAGGGTGAGGTGGAGCCATGAGAAGAAGCTTGACAGGTACCCCACTCCCACCTGAACCACCCAAAGGGAGTCGGCATGCAAAACTCACATGGAGGGACTGTCTTCTTGATCTCATCCCGTATGCTGCGCTCTAGACGCCCAGCTACAGCTGAAGACAGTGCTTGGGACAACTGTTGTGTCAGCTGCTCCTGCAGCTGCCCTCCCCGCTGCTGCCCCTCAGCCAGTGCTCGCTCCAGCCGCCGCTCTGAGCCGTAGCTAAGGAACAGGCCTGGAGCAGGTCGTGTACTCCTTCCCAGGCCAAGAATGCTGCCCCTGTCCCTATGCCATGTTGTGCTACCAGCCTCAAGGATACGTTCCTGCTCGTGCCGGGTCTCAAGGGCACGTTCTACGTGGCCTGTGACTGTGCTCTGCAGGCCTTCGAGTTGGGTACACAGACGCTGCAGCAGCTCTTCTTGGCTGTGCCGCAGCTCTGCCAGCTCTCTCTGCTGTTGCCAAATTAGTGCTGGCCAGTCCTCAGGGGGCTCTGCCACCTGTCAGTAGCACTGACAGTCACATGATGCCTGCCCCACCCATCCCCACACACCAGACCAGGGAATGGCCCAGAGCCCTTCTCCACCCCTGCAGGGTGAAGTTCCACAAGTACAAAGTGGGCTCATTCACTTACCTGGTGCTCTGTGAGCCGGGATCCCATGGCTGCATCCCTGCCATAGGCGAGAAGCACCTCAGGCTACGTCAGGCAGCCTGGAGACCACCCTCTCCCTCCCTAGGATTCCTCCCTACCCATCATCCTTCTTGCTTTTCCTCCTGAGCTTGGGTGAGGTTCGAGGGGATCCCTTGGTCTTCCAGTCCTTGGCAGGCAGCCGTGGAGCAGGAACTTTGGTGCCAAAGCCTCCTGAAGCAGAGGCAAGGCTGGCCACCTCATCATCATGGTCACTGTGGGAAGGGGAAAGAGGAGTAAGCCCCTGCCCACTTGCTGCCCATCCCCCCATGAGGGCAATGGTGTAGAGTGGCTCCCACCTTTGCTCAGCACTGGCATCCTGGCTGTCACGTTGCTGCAGCAGGTGATATGGTGGTCGGTGGAAGGCTAGGCTCTTGTGCTTTTCCTGAAGGCCATTCCTGGGGCTGGGAGGACAGGCCAAATCAGCAATGGATGAATCTATCTGAAGCCCCCCGCTGCTAGCACACTTTTCCCCTCCCAAGCTCCTCACCTTTCTGCCAGGGTGCTGCAGGTCTCACGAGTAATGTCAGGTGCTGTGGGCCAAACCTGACTATCAGGAGTTGAGGCCTCCTGGGTCAAGGCTGCCTCCAGGAGGGAGGGGGTACTATGCCGATCTCCATCCCCAGGACCTCCATCAAGGCCAAGCTGGGGGCCGAGCTCAGGCCCTGGCCGGGGCCGTGGGGACAGCAGGTGCAGTGCCGAGGCAGCTGAAGCCATACTGTCTGGCTCAAGGCCCTCTGGTGCAGAGGAGCCAAAACCACGGGACAGGGCCTCAGACGCAATCTCAGGGATGTCCTGGGACAGGGCAGTAGAAGCTGAGGAGATGACATCAGGGGAACGGGTGCGGCTAGGGGAGGCTTGGGGTAGCCCCAGGGGCTCCACTTCCTGCAGTTCCAGGGACAGTGCAGAGGCGGCAGTAGGCACCTGAGGTGGGCCAAAGATGGGGGCTTAAGTGACAGGAAGTGAGGCAGAGATGGGGGCACAGAGACGAGGCATTAGTATTAGTAGTAATGAGAGACGGGGCAGCAGGGAAGTGGGGATACAGGTCAAAAATGAGGCCACAGCCAAGAAGAGGAGGTGGGGACAGGGAGGCTGAGGAGACACCCACCAGGAAACACAGGAGGGTGAAATGACCTCAGGGAAACATGGACCACGTCGAGTAGAGCAGGATCAGCAGCAGGGAGCCGGGAGGAGCCCACCACCCACCTTCCCTGCTGCCGCCCACCTGCTCCCCACACTTCACACACACACCCATTCACACACCTGGCCCGGCCCCTTGGGAGTCAGTTTGTCAGCTGGGGCTGGGAGCAGGCCAGGAAGGAGGCCGCGCGGGCTTGCCTGAAGGCTGCCACTGCTGCTCATTGTCAGGCTGCCATCCAGCTGCAGCTTGGGGCTCAAGGTCAGCTCCTCAGGTGGCCTGGTCGGGGAAGGCTGAGGTGTCAGCAGCCAGAGCTTGGTATCATCTGGTACCAGCCCCTGCCATCCTCCATCTCTGACCCTTGCCTCACCTGGTCAAGGAGGGGTCCACAGCTGAGGTGCTGCTCATGGCAGACACAGCTGTAAGGGAGCTGCTGCTACTGCTGCTGCTGCTGCTGCTACCGCTGCTGCTGCTGCTGGGAGAGGCAGTGATCTGGGGAGATGCAGGAAATAAGACCTGTGGCCTGTGGCTGAGGCATTCCCAGGTCCCCCTACCCTGGGAGAGTACCTGCTGCAAGGAGGCGCTAGGTGTCATGAAGGCGTCAGGTGTCATCAACTTGGGCTTGGTCTCACTGCTCAGACTGAGGAAGTCGGCGGGTGCAGGCAGCTCCACGATTCGTCGGAGGTCAGGCTGGGAGCCGTGAGCAGCTGACCCCAGGCCCTCGGAGCCCAGTTCGGGCCGAGACTCTCCAAATGCTGCAGGGCAAGTTGCCATTTGAGTTAGATCTCAGACCCTGGTCAGTCCAACTTACCCTACCTCCCTCTCACGCCCTACTCACTAAAGTCCTCGTGAGCAGTGTGGGTGGGCAGTGGGGCCACCACATCAGGGTTCAGCTGTGGCTGGAAGCGGATCTGCACATCTTGCAGTGCCCTGCAGGAAAAGAAGGGGGAGAATAAAGTGCTCCAAGGGCGAGGGTCAGTAGAGTGGAGATAGACACAGACAGGACACTGGTGGGCCTCCCCACTCACTCACTTAGTATGCACACAAAAGAGCTTGATGAGCACACCGGCCGCAGACTCCATGGCACCGGCTCCATGGGTACCATCTGAAAGGACAGCGTGGATGATGAAGCCCCTGGCCCTCTCTGTGCCTCCACAACCCCCTAGATATATGGACACATAGCTCTGACCCTGAGGCAGCTCACCAGCACCCAGGCTGTCATTTTCCTCTTCGGCAGGCAGCACCTCAGTGTGCCGTAGCCGGCAGCGACTCACAACCTGGATACCGAAGCTCAGCACAGGGTGGGTGAGCAGGAACTCCGAGATGGAGCTGAAGCAGGCATGGCCCTCCTCCTGGTTTTGCAGCAGCTCCATCACATAGAGGACCTGCACAGGCAGAACGTTCCTAGCTAAGCTCAGAGGCTAAGGGCTGTGATGCGCCACCTGCTCCCCGGCCTTCCTCTATAATCCCAACTCTGCCCAGGGTACCCCATGGCAGCCTACCTTCCGTTGCACATCGCTGAGAATCAGGTATTCTGCTGAGAGGTCCAAGCAAACCTTGAGGCTAGGGGGCACACTCACTGAGCTGAAGATATCTGGGGAGAAGCTAGAGAGCCACAAAGCAGAGTGAATGAGCCTGAGAACTGAAGGAAGCCACATTCCCAACCCTGCCACCCCTGCCCAGTCCCCCAGCCTTCCAGACACTGCTTACCGAATAGTCTGCAGGCAGGTCCAGGATACTGTACACCACATCTTTAACTCTCGGTTCTGGTCAGCACCAGTAATAAGGAACCTCCAGAAAGGGACACTGCAAGGCAACAAGGCACTGAGTGACTGGCTGGGCCCCCTGCTGGGAGCCATGGTCCAGCCCACCACCCACTAGGCTGCCCACTCACTCACTCAGGGTCTTGTTTCTTATGGTTGTCACAGAACAGGAGGCAGGAGAGGGGCCGCCCATCATGAGGCTTCCACTCGTGCAGACACCTGCAGGTAGGCAGATGAGGGGCCTGAGTGAGTGGTCGGGTGGGCTACCTTGGGAGGATCCTGGTCCCTGAGGCCCTACCTTACCTTGGCTCATCTTGCCCCTCAATGTAGATCTGCCAGAACTTGACATAGCCATCATGGCTCGCAGTAGCCAGCACAGTCCCATCAGGTGAGAGGGCTCCTTCACTGAGGCACTAGAAAGAACCCAAAAAGCTTTGCTGACTAGAGGTGAGAACGAGCCCCTCCCAAGTGAGGATGGTAATGAGCTGGGCTGACTCACGGTGGGACTGGCATGCTTGTGTGACTGACTAAATGAACAGGGTTCCTAGAGAAGGCCAGACCTGCAGGGTGCTGCTAGGTAAGGAGAAAGCTGCACAGGTGAGGGCCACTTTGAGCTCAGAGTCCCCATGGGCAGAATGCTAGTAAAGCTGCCCGGGCAGCTGTGGATATAGGGAACAGACGATGGATATGAGGAAGAGGGGAGGGCAGGGGAGGCAGGCAGTCACAGGCTTACCGTGCTATGACCTTTTACCACAATGAAGCCCTGCTTGATCTGGCTGACATCCACAGGCCAGGTACTGTGGCTGGAGCGGAGCATGTCCAGGTCCCACACCTCAGCCTGGAAGGCACAGGGAGGTGAGTGTGCAGCCCAACCCCATACTATGGCTTCTCCGGCGCCTCTTCATGTCAGCCCCCTCACCCGGTCTTCATGCAGCAGGGCCACTGTAGGGCTGCTCTCTTCACAGCAGTCCTCGCTCTCCTCAGGGATGAAGGGGCACCAGATGATCCTGCGAAAGTGGTTCAGTGGCGTGCCCTCTGGCTGCCGAATATGGACCAAGATCTCTTCTCTGAGCAGGGTGTTAAGGGCTAGATAGGTGAATGAAGAGGCGTGACACCCCAGCTCTGCCCACCCTTCTTCAGTCCCACCACCCACAGGAAGGAATGGATACTGAATTTTGCCATTAACCAGAGCCAAGCGCCACACGAACAGGTTGCCTGCCTCATCCAGGCAGGCCAGCTGTGGAGAGTTGAGGTGCGCGAAAGCCAGATCAGCCACACTGCCTGTGAAGCCCTTGAGCAAGGTCCGCTCCGAAGTGCTGACACTGATCACCCGCACCATGGCAGAGCCATTGTTGGCAGCTGGAATCAGGAGAGCAGTGGACCATGAATACGTATCCAGGCTCAGGCAGTAACAGAGAAGCGCTGCCCCTGCCTGTCTCCCTGCCACCACCATAGTCTCAAGCTTGGTTTTCCCACCCAGCTCCCCAAGAGGCAGCATGGACAAACCTTCCATTGTACCCCTAAGGCCTGAGTGGCCTGATGTTGGAACTGGCTCTGTGGGACATCCAGCAGAACATTCCTTCCTCCTCACTGTCTTTACTCACCCCGAATGGCATAGGCCAAGAAGGAGTTAGACACAGCAATCAGGTTGCCATAGTAGTACTTCTGCTCCCAGTCATACTTGGCGACAGGCTGAATTTTCACCTGAGAATCCAGGGTGAGAAAAGTCATGGAACTTCCCCAGAGCCTAGGTGGCCCCCAACATCCCTGGGGATGGGAGAGGACACAGATGCAAGTCCAGCTACCCACTGTTACCTCCTGGAGCCAGACTCCCACAGAGGCTTGGCACCCAGCCCTGGCTTCCTGAAACTGGGAAAGTGTCAAGGTGGTCCCCATAGGAACTGGCAGCATGAGGGAGACTGGAAAGGCTGGGTGTGCCCCCATATATTACATATGCCACAGCATCCTAGTACCTACCTTGTTGCTTCCCCGGGCCTTGCTTGAAATGCTAGAGTCACTGCTGGCCACAATCTCCACCTCCTTGGCCAAAATTCCAATGCAGGTGGAGCTATCATCTCCTGAGAGACAGCTGTGGGGAAGAGTGCAAAAACTTTGTCTCTTGTTCACCCAAAGGCTCAATGGGCAGGGTTGGGAGGAAACGAGGACATAGCCAGACTGGTGAAGGTATCTAGTCCAATGTCAGCTTTGCCTGGTCCACTGGCCCCAGACCCACAGCCCGCTTGCTCACCTCCTTCCTTGGGAATGAGCCTACTTTCATTCTAAACCAGGTATCCAGGCCAAACCCTTGAGCTTGTCCTTGCCTCTCATCCTAGTGCAAGCTCAAGCTCCACCCCAGGTCATCTAGAGAGGAAGCAGCAGAGGCTGCTGACCCCGCTCACTCTCCAGCTCATGCCTTCAGCTAGCAGACACCCCAAATACACCATCGCCACTATTGTCGTCTCCTAGGTACTCACATGACCTGCTTCTCTTGCAGGTTAATGGGTGGCATGGTCCGAAGGCCAGTCTTGTTTGTTGAGGTACCATCACCTGAGCAGAGCGGGTCTGGGACCAGAAGTCCATTGAGGTCCCCATTGTAGGCACTGGATGGCCGTGGGCTTTCTGCACTGGGGCCTGGGGACAAAGAGGGTCACTCTGATAAGGTTGCTCGACCTGCCCACAAGCCTCTCCCCTTTCAGAGTTTCCTTCAAGAACTATGAGGTGCTCTAGGAACATTCAACTGAGCAAAGCATGTCCATGAGGAGGAGGGCCCTGTGTTCATCTCTCGTTCCATAAACACTGATGTAGGCAGGATCAAGGATGAGCATGAGGCTCTTCTACCTGGGGGAGGGGTACAAGCCATCAAGGACCCTTTGAGGGCAGTGAATACTCAGGTCTGGGTCACTACAGAAGAACTCTGTGGACTCTGAGTGAGGGCATAGGAGGGGTCAGGAAAGACTTTATACAGCAGTTAGTGTGACCAGAACACACAAACACAGGAAGGATGGAGGGAAAACAAAGCTACAGAGGCATCAGGTATGATGCTGTGGCACTCAGACTCTCCCTGTGGGCCATGAGAACCATAAAGAGTTTCAAAAGGGAAGGTGACGTGGTCAGTTCCAGCCAGTGGGATGATTACTCTAAGATAGCATGCAGAATGGTTGAGAATCTGGGTGAGAGAGATCAAGGCCTAGACCAATGTAGTGTCAGAGTTTGGAGAGAAGATGGGCTCCTAAGGCATGGAAGGGCACTGGTAAGATGTGGAAGGGGCTGCCCCACACAGAAATGGCTCAGAAGAAGCTATCTTGGGCAACACAGAAGGCAGGGACATAAAAGAGCTGGACCAAAAGGAGAAAAACTATGGGGCAGCGTGTGGAGTAAGGAAAGACAGCATTTCAGTTCTTTGCAACTGGCTGGGTTTCAAACACTCTCATAGGCTCAGACACCATTTCCAAAATCCCCAGGTGGCAAGGAGCCTAGGGCTCCACATTCAGAACATAGCAAGTTTCCAGTCACAACAGTCTTTGAATTATTTTGGTGCAATCTCGGCTCACTGCAACCTCTACCCCCTGGGTTCAAGGGATTCTCCTGCATCAGCCTCCCAAGTAGCTGGGATTACAGCTCACCTAATTTTTATATTTTTAGTAGAGACGAGGTTTCACCATGTTAAGAAACCATGTTGGCCAGGCTGGTCTCGAACCTGGCCTCAAGCAATCCACCCACCTCAGCCTCCCAAAGTGCTGGGATTACAGGCGTGAGCCACTGCGCCCAGTCCTCAATAGTCTGAGTTCTGACCTGGTCGTCCAGTGAGAGGAGACAAGAAAGAGCTGCTTGGCAAACAAGGGAATCAAGTGCCAATCAATAAACAAAGGAGTTATAAGGAGAGCCTCCAGGCCACTTCATTCGGATCAGAGCCACTTTAGCTGCTCAGGGACAAGCTGACAACTCTCCCTTCCATGAAGGGTACCATGAGGACAACCAAAAAGCAGGCCCAGGCTGTACATGGTTGGCCATGCCAGGCTCTACCAAATCTCTGCGGAGTCTAGTCTACAAAGCAGCTGAGCAGCAGGAGAGGTCCACGCCCAACTCATGAGTAAAGAGGGCACACACTCCAGGCCTGTGACAAAGGGCCGAGTGGTCTCAGGCAGCAGATGGATTTTCTGAAAGTAGGGGTTAGTTGAATCCACCTCTAGTGAGCACCAGTGCCTGCTTCCAGAAGCAGCCAGTCTGGGCCTCCCAGCAGGTGTAAGAACAAGATCTGAGGAAACATCAATTCTCCACTGTACGCCCACACCATCATCATCGGCCACTTCAGAGATCCCTAAACCTGTCAGTAAACTAGTGCCTGCACACGTGCTATTCCTCTTCCTAATAGGTGGCTTCTACATAGGTGCCTTGGGTGCCTTTCCTGACACCCAAGCCCCTGTTCACATTACAAGACCTAGCCCAGTCTCCCCTCTCAGACCTGCACTCTGCACTCACCAGCCTCCACCCTTCCCATGCCCATCACAGTATCGAGACACTCCTTTCTTTCAATGACAACAGTATATTACAACCCTGTTAGCTGTGTCTTGGGGAATCTTTGGGGGCAAGACTAGTTCTGAGGTATCATTAAGAGCCAAAGCGAAATATGAATGAATGGGAACAAATTAAGGCTTGCAGATATTTGTAGCATAATTCAGTCAGGGTGGTGCGGTCTGTGATTTGCCTTCATCCCAGAAAGAACACGGAATTTGGACTGGACACCTTCCTCCTGGAAATCAGTTTCAGAACGGGAGGCCTGGAGTCTTTATTCCAGAGAGAAGGGCAAGTTATGGAGGGGGACCGGCGGCTCTTCAGCATCGCGCTTAAGTCTGGGCCCAGAATTCCACATACGGAGCCCAGACCAGGCCTCTGAACCATGGCAAAAGGGAAGAGGAGCTAGGCCAGTCCCAGGAACACTAGAGACCTCGGGGCCAGGAAACCAGAGGGCTCCAGCGGATTCAGAGAAGGGGCTTCACCTTCAACCAAGACGCTGAAGGACAAGGCAGAACAGCCTGAGGACAGGATAGGGAGGGGTCACACTCAGGGGTCTGCGCCCTTCGAGGGGCACAGTCAATCCCCGTCCACCCTTACCCGCCGGGAGGATCCAGAGCCAGTCCTAAGGGAGCTGTGGACCCCAAGGGCGGTTCAGACGCGCGCCGCCCTTTTGTCAGCTCGCCTGGGGCCCACCCCCGCAACCCCCGCTCACCGCCCGCGGGCCGGTCCAGCTTGAGGATGTCCCGCAGATGCTGCGTGGCGTCCTCGATGTCGATGCTCGCGCAGGAGGCCATGGGCCCAGCGGCGGGCGCCAAGCCCGCACCGCGTTCGTTCCGCCGCCGCCGCGCACCACGCACCCTCGCCCACCCGCCACGGGGCGAGACAGCTGGACGCCGGTCACTACACAGTCCACCCGCAGTTCGCAAACCGCCGCCCGCGCAGCGTCCCTGAGCCCCGCCAACCACACCAACCGCCTCCACTTCCGGCACCCACGAGCCGAGGCTCCCGGAACCTGCCAGGGCCGGAGAAGAAAGGTTCCGGGCTGGGGGCGGAAGCCTAAACCCCTCCCGCAGCCCGTCCCCCTCGGCGGCCCCGCCCCTGTGCCCGCGAGGTCAGGGAAGTCCCACGGGGCTGAAGTAAGCGTGCACGCACTGGGCCACCCAAAGCCCTACTCGACTCAGAAGCCGCCAGGTCCCTGCCCACTCCCAGAACATGGACTCCGATGGTCCTAGGACGGGGTCAACTCAGCCGCCCATGCTAAGGTCCCTCAGACCCCCAGAATATGCTGAATTGGCAGGTGCCTCAGGTTCCCTTTGGGAATGGGTCGGTATAACTCAAGGCCTGAAGCTCCCTCGAGGTCATAAAACTCAGGAATTGCAAGAGCAGGGGAGATGATCCCACTACAATGATCAGTCATTGTCCCCTACTGTGCCCCGGCATCCCCTTGTCCCACGTGGCACCCTCAGGTTGGAAGAAAGAAACCACAGTTTACAAATTCTTCTTTATTGCAGACAGTTCAGGCACAGGTACATGGAAGAAGCGGTATTGCAGATTTTACACAAGGTGGTTTGAGGCAGCACGCACCTACCTCTTCCCCACCCCCACTTCCCCAAATACACATCAGCCTAGAGATCATTCCCACTGAAATCTCCTGAGCATGCTGTCCTCTCAAACAACACACCATCCAGCCCTGTGCCCAATGTCACCAGGCAATCTGTGGGATCTGAGGAGGTCCTTAGCCTCCACCCGTAGTGGGACGGGGGAAGGGTATCCTTTTACAGTCAGATTTAGCTGTGGTGTCCTTACCAATCCTAAAACCCTTAACAGGGCACTGACCCAAATCTTGGGTTTGGTTCTAGCCTATGGTTGCTACGTTGCCACTAGGTTTATACCATCCAGAAGTCTGTGGGACGAGGGGCTAGATTTGTACTGGGCAAGGCCTTTGTCCCCAAAATGGAGAAGCAGAAACTGCCCTAATAGCTAAGACTCCCTGGAATTTGAAGATAGCATGAAGTCTGTATGCTGAGGAAGGAAGTAGAGAGAGGTCTGGCAATGTCCTGCAGCAGTCTGAGGGGTGAGGACTCCTCAAGTATGAGTCCCTCACAGACTGCAGCTCCTGACCTATACTCCAACCCAACTGGGCCTGGCTCTGTGGGCAGTGGAGGCTGGCTCTTCGGGTTACCTGCCTTTGGGTAATGATATCCAAAGCAGATGGGGCAGGAGCTGAGCTGCCCTCTGCCTGGCTTGGTGTATGTGGGGGCATCCTGGATATGATCCTGATCCTTCTGGGGATAGAGCAGGCCCCTCCCTTGATACTGCTGACAACTCAGCCTGGAGGGCCTGAACGTGATGGGCCATTTTGCCAAGGCCTCTCCAGCTTCAACAGGATTCAGGATCATCTCTCCGGCTACTAGGGCCCTGAACCTACCCAGAGCAGAAGTCACAGGAGGTATCAGAACTGACTGCACAGGCTTCAGTGAGAGAAGCTTCAGGCCAGACCTGAGCTCTTCCTGCCTGCATTCCAAAGACCAGTCGCCCTGCGGAGTGGGAGAGAACTGCCCTACAGGGCTTCTGAGAGGCTAGCTGGGAGTGCTGCTTCAGCAGTTTCTCCCTGCAACAGGTATTCAGAGTTGGGGCAGAAGTGGGAGGGTGAGACATGAGAGAGATAATGGGTCCGGGTAGCTTCTGATGCCCAGCCAACTAGTAAACTAATTAAAACAATTTAAACTGTTAAGAAAATTTTTGTGGTTTTATTGTATCATGAGGCATTGAAACATCTGAACAAATCAATGTCTGGGCGGTGAGGCAGCTGCTTTCTCCTTCACTTCTTTGGGTTACTAGAGCAACTTGTCAGTAGATTAAAAAAAAAAAAAAAAAAAAAAGGACAACCTTTTGCATTACTTAAGTCTTTCCAAGGCATGCGCTGGTACAACACAAACTTCTCCCGTCAGATGCAACTAGTCTAGCGTCCAAACATCATGCACAACACCTCGGTGGCAGCAGCGCACTGCGCCCACTCCCACCGCGGCCCTGCTCATTTGTGCATGATATTTGGAGCATCTGGAGGAGTGAGAATAGTATTGGGAAGAGGAGGGAGGAGGAAACAGCGTGAGTGCCTAGCTGAGAGGAGGTCAGCCAAAGTTGTGCAGGGCGAGCCTGAACATGTCATTGGTGCAAACCCAAGCATCGTTGATGTTCTTTAATAGGAACATCTGGTGGAACCCCATGATGGGGTCTTCATCCGCCTGTGAGGAGAGAAAAGAGGATTCAGTAAGGGGATCAAGAAACAGGAAGGGAATTCAGTGGCAGGAGAACAGGGCAAAAAAATGTGGACTTTAGGATCAGGCTCTACTGTCCTGAACTCAAATCCCAGTGTAGCCAAGGGGTACTTGTGAATGTGAATTGATGTAATGTATGAAACAATGCCCTGGGCACATGTAGGCCAACAATCAGCCACGCCTACTGCTATGTGTGCTTAAACTGCACAATAATTCACCCTTAGCTATAGCAAAGAGCAGAGGACGTACCTGCCTCCAAGCACATATCTCTAGACACAAGTGATCACAATTTTGAAACGAATCCCATAGTATTTACCAAGTAACTTAGAGTATCAAAAAAACTGCAAACAATCTTGAAAACATAGGTTCACCATCCAATGATGTTTCCTGTCGTGTAATAAACAGTATTTGAGATGAAAAAAAAAAAGGCAAGAAACCTGCAGCCAAACTGCAGAAAACTAGGATGAGACCTAGTTGAAATAGGAGCCTAGCTAACCAGCACTGTCTCTAACATCACCTGCTTTCTGGGAATTATCATCATCAAGGAGGCAAATCAGTTGTTTGGGAGCTCCAAATTGGACAGAATCACCAGGAAGAACCTGAAGCTGGTGGGAAGGAGCAGTGTTTACTACCTTTGCCTGAGAAAGTGAACAATGAGCTCCCTACAGAGACCTCCTGAATTCTGTGCCTCTTCAGGCACAGGCACTGAGCGGGATATCCTGGACAGGTAAGAGAAACTGACGGGAAAGTCCAGGCCAGAAAGCAGGTGCCTCTGCGTCCACTGCAGAGGCCCACAGGACCACCTACACACCCACTCTGGACTCAGGAAGCCCTGTCCTGGCTAGCCTAGAGAGAGAGAGTATGTGACCATGTTATTGTAAGACACAAGCCCAGGCCGAGGGGCAGCCAATTTGTCCTGCTATTTTTGGGAAGAAGGGTGTTTTTGTAAACAGAATCTGGCTTTATTTATTTATTTATTTAGAGACAGAGTTTCACTCTTGTTGCCCAGGCTAGAGTGCAATGGTGCAATCTCAGCTCACCGCAACCTCTGCCTCCCGGGTTCCAGCCTCCCAAGTAGATGGGATTACAGGCATGTGCCACCATGCCTGGCTGATTTTGTATTTTTAGTAGAGACAGGGTTTCTCCATGTTGGTCAGGCTGGTCTCAAACTCCTGGCCTCAGGTAATCTACCTGCCTCGGCCTCCCAAAGTGCTGGGATTACAGGCGTGAGCCACTGCGCCTAGCCCAGAATCTGACTTTAATATGCTGAAGCACAACAGGTCCTTGGAGAGTTCTTGCGGGGTCTGAGGGACCACAGGAAGTCTCTGAGAATAACAGGTCTTGAAAAGGAGAGAGAAAAATGCAAAGAGAAATAGGTGGCTCACGCCTATAATCCCAGCACTTTGGGAGGCCAAGGCAGGTGGATCACCTGAGGTCAGGAGTTCAAGACCAGCCTGGCCAACATGGTGAAACCCTGTCTCTACTAAAAATACAAAAAATTAGCTGGGCGTGGTGGCGGGCAGCTGTAATCCCAGCTACTTGGGAAGCTGAGGCTGGAGAATTGCTTGAACTCGGGAGGCAGAAGTGTAGTGAGCTGAGATTGTGCCACCGCATTCCAGCCTAAGCAACAAGAGCGAGACTCCGTCTCAAAAAAAAAAAAAAGAAATAGGAGTTCCAGGAATCTGCGTTGCTCAGCAGGTGAGGAGCCAGCAGCCAGCCTGAGGAGTGGTAGCAAGGGCTGCAGTAGTGGACTGCCCCTCCACACCCGGCTGGCCTGTCCACCTTGACCATAGGGCAGAGTGGGAGCCTAGTGGCTTGGCACCCCAGTCCCATCCTGCTCCTATACTTCTCCCTTTTCCAGATAAAGGCTCTAGACCAGTGTCTGCCAATAGGACTTTCTGCAGTCACAAAAATGTTCTATATGGCTAGTACAACCGAAGAAGTACGTTTTATTTAATCTTAATTAATGTAACTTAAAAATTGCCACCTACATGTGGCTAATGGCTAGCATACTGAACTACACAGCTCCAGACAGTCACTTTGTCTGGGTGTCCCTAGATAAGCAGGTCACATCCACAGGGAAAGCAGGGGTACAAGACTCTCCTCTGCCTGCCCACCCCTCCCTACCACTGTGGCAGCACCATTACCTTAAGCTGGCCCACAACCATGCTGATGATGCAGCTATCTGGAGTGGGCTGATGGTCCTGCGCGGTGATGCTGTGCTGGATTTTCTGGAACGGAAGGCTCTACAAGAGAGAGAGTGGGAGGTGGGAGAAGCAAGGCCAGAAGGGTTGGGAAAGGAGCCACCTGCACCCTGGCTTTCATCCCTACTTACAGACAACTTCTCCACAATGGCAGCTTTCCCCTGGAACTGTTGTCCTTCCCACGTAAGGCATGATGCGTCAATCTGAAAAAGGCACAGGAAACCCCAGGGTTGGGGCCTCAGAGTACAAGTATCTCTAAGGCCCTGGAAAGACTCTGAAAAGGGCCTTGCTTGGAGAAGTGTGGCCACACTTCAGTTTCCCTGTCTAAAGAGGGAGACTGAGTAGAGCCCCCAAACATTACACTACCAACATCTTCAATTATACCCCATTGACCCATGGGCCCAGGCTCTGAAAGACTATTTAATAAAATATACTTCCCATTTGTATTTAAGAAGTCATATGGCCTCTGATATGCATAGGCCCAGGAGGGCTATATTGGCCTGAGCTCAGCCATCCTGCTGTGTGGTCAGTCAGTGTCCGTCCCAAAAGGTCATCAGAAATGTGGCCAGGCACGGTGGCTCACGCCTGTAATCCCAGAACTTTGGGAAGCCAAGGCGGGAGGATCACAAGGTCAGGACATTGAGACCAGCCTGACCAACATGGTGAAACCCCAGCTCTACTAAAAATACAAAAATTATCCGGGCATGGTGGCGCACACCTGTAATCCCAGCTACTTAGGAGGCTGAGGCAGGAGAATTGCTTGAACCCAGGAGGCGGAGGTTGTAGTGAGCCGAAATCGCACCACTGCACTCCAGCCTGGGTGACACAGTGAGACTCCATCTCAAAAAAAAAAAGTCATCAGAAATAACTTGGAAAAATTCCACATTCATCACCCTCCAGGGCCCAGGCTGAGTTCCATTATGGACTTTTAGCTAGCCTTCTGGATACCCATGGGGTCAGGGAGAGATAGAGGCTGACAGGGCCTTCCAAGGCCTAGTCTGGGACCCTCCCTACTACCAAGAAGCAAAATCTCACATGTAACCCACGTAGCTTAGTTCACCTCAAATCTTCCCTTCCACAGCCTTCAAGGGCAGAACTCAAAAGGGCCTCTGCTGCTTACTAGCTGTGACATTAGTAAGTTATTTCTCTGAGTCTTGGTTTCCTAACCTTCAAAGGGGTAATGTGCTGAGTATTATGAAATAATAAATATAAATTGTTCTTTTAGGACCTTGCTAAGTCTCTTCTCTGGCTCAGGCCTGCTTTAAGAGATAATGAGGCCAGATGCAGTGGCTCACACCTGTAATCCCAGCACTTTGGGAGGCCAAGGTGGGTAGATCACTTGAAGTCAGGTGTTCCAGACCAGCCTGGCCAACATGGTGAAACCCCGTCTCTTCTAAAAATACAAAAATTAGCTGGGCATGGTGGTGCGCACCTGTAACCCCAGCTACTTGGGAGGCTGAGGCATGAGAACTGCTTGAACCTGGGAGGCAGAGGATGCAGTGAGCCAAGATCACATGAATGCACTCCAGTCTAGGTGACAGAGTGAGACTCCATCTCAAAAAAAAAAAAAAAAAAAAAAGAGACAGCGATAATGAGGCACAAGTGTCAGGATCTCAGGTCAGATGACTTCAAGTTTTCAAAAACTCTATGCTGGGCATGGTAACTCACACCTGTAATCCCAGCACTTTGGGAAGCCAAGGCAGGCAGATCACCTGAGGTCAGGAGTTGGAGACCAGCCTAGCCAACGTGGTGAAATGTCACCTCCACTAAAAATACAAAAATTAGGCGTAGCCGGGCGCAGTGGCTTATGCCTGTAATCCCAGCACTTTGGGAAGCTGAGGCGGGCGAATCACCTGAGGTCAGGAGTTTAAGACCAGCCTGGCCAACATGGTGAAACCCCATCTCTACTAAAAAATACAAAAATTAGCCAGGTGTGGTGACACGTGTCTATAGTCCCAGATACTTGGGAGGCTGAGACAGGAGAATAGCTTGAACCCAGGAGATGGACATTGCAGTGAGCCAAGATTGCGCCACTGCACTCCAGCCTGGGTGACAGAGTGAGATTGCATCTCGAGGAAAAAAAAACAAAATTAGTCAGGCTTGGTGGTGCATGCCTGTAGCCTCACCTACTCCTGAGGCTAGGCACAGGAATCGCTTGAACCCAGGAGGCAGAAGTTGCAGTGAGCTGAGATCACCCCACTGCACACCAGCTTTGGTGACAGAGACTCTGTCTCAAAAAAAAAAAAAAAAAAAAAACTCTACTATGATAATGACAATCAAATATCTGTGCTGGAATTGGTCTTCCACTATTAAGATTTCTTTATTTTTTCCAAAATTTATGAATGGACGCTTTTTGGAGACAGACACAGAAGACTGTGGACAGTCAGCCCAATCAGGCTCTGAGACTGTGCCTGGATTACTCCTATCACCCCCATCCTGGGCTCACCTGCCTGATCAATCACATTTTTGTGACTGACTCTCAGGTAGAGTCAAGTACAATTAGTTCTTGGTGTATATGAACATCGTTAAAAGAGCAGCAAACGCCGGGCACGGTGGCTCACGCCTGTAATCCCTGCACTTTGGGAGGCCAAGGTGGGTGGATCACGAGGTCAGGAGTTCGAGACCAGCCTGGCCAACATGGTGAAACCTCATCTCTACTAAAAATACAAAAAATTAACTGGCCATGGTGGCAGGCGCCTGTAATCCCAGCTACTCGGGAGGCTGAGGCAGGAGAATCACTTGAACCCAGGAGGAGGAGGTTGCAGTGAGCTGAGATCGAGCCATTGCACTCCAGCCTGGAGAAAGAGCAAGACTCCATCTCAAAAAAAAAAAAAAAAAAGAGCAGCCAGCAATGCCTGCATAGAAGGGTTTGTGAAATGACCCATCAGCCTCCCTGGGCTAATCTCATTTGTTTTCCATGAGCATTCAGGAGTTTTGGATCCAAAAGGAAGCTGGACCCCAGGCCTCCAGGAGAGCTCAGCTTTGCACTGAGGATGCTCATGGCTGCTGCCTCCAGAGGGCACCATGAGCCCTAACCTTTGCCTGTTGCTGCCCAATCCAAAACCATGTGCCATGACAAGTGCTGGCCACATGGAATGGCAAGCCCAGAACACCCTGCCCAGAATAGCAGGATTCTCACTCTTGTGGAAGTTGCCAAAAGGAAAAGTCTAGACCAGGTAATTACTTGGGCCAAGCCTCAGACCCCTGTCCCATGGACAAAAGCTCAGATACAGAGGTGTAGCCAGTCCAGATAGGGCTGCCAGAACTTATGAACTGGACACACTGGCCCAACATCCAAATTGATCCCCTGGGGTCCTATTCTGGCCCTAGAGCTGGAAACTTACGTAAATTGCGCCTAGTTGGGTTCTATCATTATCAAATAACTGGTAGTAATGTTGAATGAAGCTGGATCCAATCTGCTCCCAAATTGGTTTGTCTCCCATTCTGGAGCGTCACCCGGCCTCACGGAGACCTGCAAGACCAATGAGACCAGGAGGGAAGCATTGGTACCACGAGAGTAGGTGACCAGCCACTGACCCCCACCCCTCACTGGCCTTCCTAGAGTCCTTTGCTGAGATCTGTTCTCTCAGAGAACACGGACAGGCCCTGGGGAACTGGCAGGAGACCCCTCCGAAGCCAGACCAGTGCTGGGAGCCCAGAGGTAGACCAGACCCAGCCTTTCCTTTGAGTTCTTGGTTGATGAGACACATAGATGATAGGGTCGTGGAGCACACAGGAGGGGTGCTAAGGGTGGACCTACAACAAAGAAAGGTCAGAGCAGGCCCTTGAAAGCCCAGTAAGGGGAGGGGCCTTATGGGAGGAGTTAAGCACTCCTCCAGTATCTTTCCATGTAATCCTCTCAACAACCTATAAGGTCAGAGTTATTGCTATTCTTCCCACTTTACAGCCAAGAACAACTGATACCTGTGTGTGTGTACTATTTTGTACTACAGCCCTCAGGCCCCCAACACTGTCCCAGGGCTATGCTGACAGATGGAAGAAGACCTAGTGAAGATGCGGGGAGATTCTCAAGGCCCCTCTTCTTCTCTTTTTTTTTTTTTTGAGACAGAGTTTCACTCTTGTTGCCCAGGCTGGAGTGCAATGGTGTGATCTTGGCTCACTGCAACCTCCGCTCCCCAGGCTCAAGTGATTCTCTTGTCTCAGCCTCCGGAGTAGCTGGGATTACAGGCGCCCGCCAACACACCCAGCTAATTTGTATTTTTAGTAGAAATGGGATTTCACCATGTTGGCCAGGCTAGTCTCGAACTCCAGACTGCAGGTGATCCACCCGCCTTGGCCTCCCAAAGTTCTGGGGTTACAGGCGTGAGCCACTGTGCCCAGCCAAGGCCCCTCTTCTGCCAAAAACAGCAAGTGATCCCTTAGTCTCATGGGGGCAGTTTACTTCCCCGAGGCCAGGTGATACCTGACCTGGCCCTTTCTAGGATATTTCTTCATTGATGGGAATGACTCTCACCCACTTCAGAGCTGGGGACATGAGTTCAAGGATCAGAGGGAAAGCTGAGGGTTGTGGGAAGCGGGGATGGAGGCTGTGAAGGGAAGCGTGTCATCGCTTCATATCCCCTCATCCCAGCATTGCTTTTACCCTAAGGAGCTGTCTCTCTTGGGTCTCTGAGAGGGAGGGGAGGCCCCCTCCCAACTAGAGACCATGGCTGTAAGGATACTGGATGGAAAACCCAAGCCCCAGATGGGAGAGCCGCCTGGGCTTTGCTAGGCCCCTTCCAAATAGGGAAGCCCACATCTTGCTGCGGATCCCCTGACTGCAGACCCACGTGTTGTTCTGTGGATGGCCCCAACTGTAGAGGAGCCCACCCCCTCTGTCCTGATAATAGGACTCTGAACGAAAGCAGTGAGGAGGTGGGTTCCACCTCAGCAGACAAGCATTCGCAGTGGTAGGATCTGATGCAAGTCACTGCCCTTGCATCCTCCACTATAAGATGGGGATGGCAACCTGACAGTGTCGGTGGTTGTGAAGCTTCTCTAAGGGAAAATGATAAAGCCCTCAGCTCAACATGGTAAGTGCTAGCTCACTCCAGTCCCTGTGACCTCACCCAAAGCCAGAGGAGCCAACGGGGAGGAATCGTGTAGGGAGTGACAACGCAGCCAATCCTCCACTCTGTGACCAACACTCAAGCCAATGAGGGACCAGGAAGCTAAGCCAGCTTTATTTTAGGTCCCCTAGGAGGTAGTGGCACTAAAAATAGAAGCTCAGTGCTGGGATGACTAAGAAATGTCCAGGAAAATCTAAAGCAAGCAGGGGAGAAAGCTTGGATCCAGTCATGCCTGCCACACAGGAACGCAAGGTGTGTCCTAGTTCACACTCTGCCAAGAAAGAAATCAACAAGTGGGGAAAGCACAGGACATCATCTAGTCTTTGCTGTGGTCTCGGTCACATTTCCAAGGGGTCAGACGCTGGCTGTACTCACACACAAACTTAGAGGACCTAAGGCAGAGCACAGCTCCCGCCTCTGGCATTTCTGTCCCGTCCACCCTGGTACTTGCTATGCTTAGTCACTCAATGTGCCCTGACCCTGCTGCAGCTTCCAAGGTGCCATACCCAGTGCCTAAGAGCTCTGAGGGTAGGGGAAAAGCTGGAGGAATGGATAAGGGCCATGTCTCCTTCTACCCTTGGCTCACAGCAAAGTTGGGCAGTCCTCAGAAAGGGTATGCCAACCAGAAGAAACAGCACCAGCAAATGTCTCAGGGCATGAAAAGGGTCTCACTCTGTCCCTCAGGTCAGGGTACAGTGATGCCATCTCATCTCCCTGTAGCCTCGACCTCCAGGACTCAAGCAATCCTCTCACTTCAACCTCCCAAGGAGCTGAGACTCCAGGCAAGCACCACCATGTCTGGCTGCTTTTTGTGTTTTCTGTAGAGACCGGGCTTCGCCATATTGCTCAGGCTGGTCTCAAACTCCTGAGCTCAAGTGATCCGCCCAGTTTGGCCTCCCAAAGTGCTGGGATTACAGGCGTGCGCCACCATACCCGGCCTGTGATAACTTTCTGATACAAAAACTCCTTGACTAAAGTAGTGGTAGAAGGAAATGGAGTGGAGGGATAAAGGAAGAGGAAGACCCTTTGGCCTGGTAGGGCAGAGAAGAGTGGGGAAGAGTAAGCTCTCTGAGGAATAAGACAGATCAGGGGCTCCCAGAAAATAAGAAGTAACCTTCAAAACTATGTGGATGGAGGCCTGCTTCACTGTCTTGTGTTTATTTCCAAGTGGCGATCACAACAGCCACATAGTCAGAATCCACTGTCATCCAGTGATGTCGCTGGGTCTTGCCCTAAGTTCATCTGGTACTTCAGTGCTGACACTGGGTCCTCTGGTCAAGGCCCGTCTCTTTTTTCTGCTAACTCTGCATCCCTGAGCTCTAAACCACAAAGCTGACCATGCTCCTCCCCTACAACACCCTTGCTTTTGGCTTAAAGGCCAAACTCCCTAAGCTCCACAGGTGGCTATCCACCCTCATCCCCATCTCCCTAGCCATTCCCTCCTACCTCGATCCAGCTACATACAGACACAACAGAACCTACTAAGAGCCTGCTCACCGTGTTTTGTACACAGGAAAGTCCCCTCCTGCGATCCCCATCCTTCCCACGGGAGGCAACACTCTTGAGTCCAAAAACAGAAGCAAGAGTGCAGAGCCCCCATCCTATCCCCATGCAACATGAGGGAGGGGTCCAGGCCAGGCTGGAAGATGTTCCCCAGAATAGTCAGCAAGCTCTGATCTTGTTTCTAACACATTCACTGTGCAAGTAACAGGCTGGAAAGAAACAAAAAAGCCCGGGCTCAGAGGCAGCCTCACATTAGACTGGGGACTGACCATCATGACAGCTTCTCCTACAGCTCTTGTGAGAGGGCTGCTGACCACACCATCTCCTGCTTCACCCCAACAGTCCGCAGGCTGACTAAGGCCAGGCCCCTTGAGAAGCAGAAAAGACTCTGATGACCTCTCACCCACTGAACACCAGCCTTCACTGACCCTTAGGTCTCTGTGAATGCAAAGACTCTCTAAGAATGTCTCAGCAACTGTGGCCCTCTCCCAACACATTTGCACAGAGGTAGAGATGCCCCAGCCTTGTGAATAATTTTCAACTGTTCAGCCATAGATCCCAGGTTAAAACCTCTGACCCAGGAGATCCCATTAGACAACAGAAAAACTCCATTTTTATCTTCCAATTTTAAGTGTTTCCAAGAACAAAACTCAAAATAACAGTGTCTGGCTGTGAACACTTCATTTTCACTAATGCATATTAGGCACAGAAATGTACAAAGAGCTTATGTGCGCTTGTTTGTAACCACACCCTGTGAGTCAACCCCCTTGTTAGAGATGACCAAAAGGAGATTCAGCAAGGTTAGCCAACTCCAACTTGCTCTAGGTCAGCAGCTGATAGGTGGTGGAATTGGACTGACCAGATTTGGAGGCCTCTCCAGAGTCAGGACTTCTAGTGACAACTTGGGCCTGGAGACAAAAACAAACAGACTACATCAGTGAGAGCACTCCTCTGAGCCTGGCTCTCTCAGAAAGGGGCAAGGCAGTCCTGAACCAGGGCTTCCACCTCCAAACAAAGGCCTCAGGCAGAAGAGTTCCACATCAAACCCAGAGTCCAAACAACAGGAGTTTTCATGGAGGATGATGTCAGCTTTCTCAAACCTTCGAAGTCACAACCCTGTTCTACCATCTCAGCAAAGCAGACAGAGCAGACAGAGATCCTAGCCTGAGGCAGGAGAGTGATCGGGAAGACGATGTCACTCCTTCCAGACTGGCACACAGAAAGATTCTCATGTGTCTGCTGAAGCCCACAGGGAATGCCAGCAGATTTGCATGGCCTGCAGTGAGGGCCCCAAAGTTGGTACCAGTCGTGGCTATCCTCCACACATGCTATCATGGAGGCCAAAAACACAGCCCTGAAGCACAGCCTGGAAAGGACTCCTCCAACAGGGAAACTGATAGCCAACATGGCTTAACCCCTCAGGCTCAAGGCTGGGCATGGTAGCTCACATCTGTAATCTCAGCACTTTGGGAGGCCCATGCAGGAGGATCACTTGAGTCCAGGAGTTCCAGACCGGCCTCAGCAACAAAGCCCCTTATCTACAAAAAATTTTAAAAATTAGCCGGGCATGGTGGTTCACTCCTGTAGTCTCAGCTACTCGGGAGGCTGAGGTGGCAGGATCACCTGAGCCTGGGAGGTCCAGGCTACAGTGAGCTGTGAACTTACCACTGCAATCCACCCTGAGTGACAGGGCAAGACTCTGCCTCAGAACAAACAAAAAGGCTGGGCATGGTGGCTCACACCAGTAATTCCAGCACTTTGGGAGGCCGAGGTGGGCGGATCACCAGATCAGGAGATCAAGACCATCCTGGCTAACACGGTGAAACCCCGTCTCTACTAAAAATACAAAAAATTAGCTGGGCATGGTGGCGGACACCTGTAGTCCCAGCTACTCGGGAGGCTGAGGCAGGAGAATGGCGTGAACCCAGGAGGCGGAGCTTGCAGTAAGTGGAGATTGTGCAACTGCACTCCAGCCTGGGCAACAGAGCCAGACTCCATCTCAAAAAAAAAAAAGAAAATAAAAACAATAAATTAGCTGGCCGCGGTGGTGTACACCTGTAATCCTAGCTACCCAGGAGGCTGAGGCAGAATTGCTTGAACCTGAGAGGTGGAGGCTGCAGTGAGCTGAGAACGCCCCATGGCATTCCAGCCTGGGTGACAGAGTGAGGCTCCATCTCAAAAAAAAAAAAAAAAAAAAAAAAGGCCTGGCACAGTGGCTCACGCCTGTAATCTCAACATTTTGGGAGGCCAAGGCGGGTAGATCACCTGAGGTCAGGACTTCCAGACCAGCCTGGGCAACATGGTGAAACCCCATCTCTACTAAAAATACAAAAATCAGGCCAGGCGTGGTGGCTCATGCCTGCAATCCCAGCACTTTGGGAGGCCGAGGCAGGCGGATCACCTGAGGTCGAGAGTTCCAGACAAGCCTAGCCAACAAAGAGAAACCCCGTCTCTACTAAAAATACAAAAAATTAGCTAGGCGTGGTGGCAGCTAATTTTTCCCTGTAATCCCAGCTACTCGGGAGGTTGAGGCAGGAGAATCACTTGAACCCGGGAGACAGAGGTTGCAGTGAACTGAGATTGTGCCACTGCACTCCAGCCTGGGCAACAAGAGCAAAATTCCATCTCAAAAAACAAAAAAAAACAACATTAGCTGGGTGTGGTGGCATGCACCTGTAATCCCGGCTACTTGGGAGGCTAAGGCAGGAGAACTGCTTGAACCCAAGAGGTGGAGGTTGCAGTGTGCTGAGAACACCCCACTGCACTCCAGCCTGGGCAACAGAGTGAGACTCCATCTCAACAAACAAACAAAAACAAACCCTTGGAGCCAGAGTGTAAAAAGTGTCTTGCGGGTGTGGTGGCTGACACCTGTAGTCATGACTGTAATCCCTCGGACACTTTGGGAGTCCAAGGCAGGAGAACTGCTTAAGCCCAGCAGTTCAAGACCAGCCTGGACAACATAGTGAGACCTCGTGTCTACAGGAAAAAAAAAAAAAAAAAAAAAGCTGGACATAGTGGAATATGCCTGTAGCCCCAGTTACTCAGGAGGCTGAGGTGGGAGGATGGCTTGAGCCAGGGAGGTCCAGACTGGGCAACACAGTGAGACCTTGTCTCAGGAAAAAAAAAAAAAGTGTCCTGAAGGCAGAGCAGCAGCAACCAGACAGGAAGACACTGCTGGGTGTCAGTCCTTCAGGAAGTCCCCCACTGATTTTATGGTCTGAGGAGGGGTGCTACTATGTATTCTGTCCCATGGCACCTGGAACAAAGTCTCAACCACTTATCCTGTCCTAGGTGACCTGGCCCTCCTGGCTGTCCAACCTCATCTCTTGCCACTCCCTCCCCTCCTCTACAGTTGCACCAGGCACTTTCCTCTATCTGGAACATGCTGAGTCTGTTCTCATTGCAGGGCTTTGCAACTGCTGCTCCTTCTATCTGGACCACTCTACTTCCTAAATCTTCGTGTGTCACATATGTGCCAGCTCGAATGTCACCTCCTCATTCACACCTTCCCTGACCACTTGGTCTAAAGTAGCTGTCTAGTGGCCAGGTACAGTGGCTCACGCCTATAATCCCAGCACTTTGGGAGGCTGAGCGGGCAGATCACTTGAGGTCAGGAGTTCGAGACCAGCCTGGCCAACATGGCGAAACCCTGTCTCTACTAAAGATACAAAAATTAGCCAGAAATGGTGGCATGCGCCTATAGTCCCAGCTACTCAGGAGGCTGAGGTGGTAGAATCACTTGAACCAGGGAGGCGAAGATTGTAGTGAGCCGAGATCATGCCACCACACTCCAGCCTGGGCGACAGAGTGAGATTCGGTCTCAATTAAAATAAATAAATAAATAATAAAGTAGCTGTTTAGTTACCCATTTTGCCTCCTGTATTGTTTTCTTAGCACTTATCACTGCATGACATTGTCACATTTTGGTATTTGTTTACGGTCTATCTCCCTGACAAAGCACCCCTAGTCATCCCTGTTCCCATGGTACCTGGCCCAGCCCTCAATAACTATTTGTTGACTAAGTGCATGAGTGTGTCAGAGCCTGGGCTGAGAGGCCAGCCCTTCTTCTCTGGAGGAGGAGTGAGTTCTGGGCAAACTCCACTCAAGTGGCCTACTGACCCACTTCCCCTCCACCCACACCTTTTGTCCAAGCTGTGAGGAAACAATTATTTGTTGTCCACCCAGCTACCTGTCTATGGCATGTGGCAACTGAGGCTTGGCCCCAATACTCTCTCATTCCCAAGGTCCTAGTGAGAGACAGCTGTGGCTGAACAGCAGGCACAGCCACACCCTCAAAGACCTGGCCTCTAGCCTGCTCCATTTCTCCCTTGTTATGTGACCCTTTGACTCTGTCCCATCACTAGTAACTGTAGGATGTTAGGAGGTAATGAATGGGGTATGGAGCAGGACCCAGCTGTAAGGAATTAGTATGGGTTCCTAGGTGAATACTAGGGCAACAGCTAGGAAGAAGGTAGGTATCTCGCCCACACCATGGAGTAGGCCTAGAACCAGGAATGAACCTGCCTGGCCCGCCACTCCCCTGGCTGAAGGATGGAGTGAAATCAGCCCAGATGGCTGGCCAGGACAGAATCCTTTCCTGGGGCTGTCACCTGAGGTCTAGGTGCCCACAGCACCCTAAGGGCCCCTTCCTCCTCTTCTGCCTGCAGGGAGGGTTCTAGAGCCACTGGGCTTCCCTGACTGGCCCAGCTGAATCCCGAGACCTGCATTCTGGTCTTTGCTCTGCACTTACTCCCTATGTAACCTTCCTTTCCCCAGTGACTCAGAAGACCTCTGGGGCCCCATTCCTTCTACACAGCTCCCATCCGTGAACTGAGCCTCAGGCTATGATCTTGATGGTCAGGTAAACATGGACTTGGCTCCCCTAATGGAGCTTGAGACCCCTAAGCGACTACTCCTGTGGCCTGGCCAACACTGTTGTGACATGCTGAGACTGAGAAGAGCAGGGAATAAAGGGATGACCATGGCATCCACAGAGTGGTGGAGGGAACACCTCCTGTGAGTCAAACACTTCTGTGTTCTCTCACTTGAGTCTCACAACAAGCCCTGTGAAGCTGGTATGATTATCTTCACTTTATAGACAAGGAAACAAAGACTCCAAGAGGTTAAGAAAGAATTTAAGACCACAGAAGGCCACTGGCATAGCCAGCATTAGAATGTCCACAAAACCGGCCGAGATGGGGCCGGGCACAGTGACTCACGCCTGTAAACCCAGCACTTTGGGAGGCCAAGGCAAGTAGATCACCTAAGGTCAGGAGTTTGAGACCAGCCTGGCCAACATGGTGAAACCCCATCCCTATAAAAAATACAAAAAATTGACCATGTGTGGTAGCAGGTGCCTGTAATCCCAGCTATTCTGGATGCTGAGGCAGGATAATTGCTCGAACCCAGGAGGCAGAGGCTGCAGTGAGCCAGGATCACGCCACTGCACTCCAGCCTGGGCAACGAGAGCGAAAGTCCGACTCAAAAAGAAAAAAAAAAAAAAAAACTGGGCTGGGGATGGTGGCTCACGCCTGTAATCCCAGCATTTTGGGAGGCCGAGGCAGGTGGATCATGAAGTCAGGAGTTCAAGACCAGCCTGGCCAAGATGGTGAAACCCTGTCTCTATTAAAAATATAAAAATTGGCCAGGCATGGTGGTGGATGCCTGTAATCCCAGCTACTCAGGAGGCTGAGGCAGAGAATTGCTTGAACCTGGGAGGTGGAGGTTGCAGTGAGCTGACATCACACCACCGCACTCCAGCCTAGGCAACAGAGTGAGAGTGTCTCAAAAACAAAACAAAACAAAACAAAAAAAAACAAACAAAAAAAACTGGCCAAGATGCAAACAGCTGAGAGGCAATGTGGAGTAGCAGAAAGCACCTAAGTGACAAAATCAGGTGGCACAAGAACATGTCCATACACCTGTCCACCTTCTTCAGGGATGTCCAGATTGGCCACATCGTAACAGTGGGTGAGTGCGGGCCCCTGAGCAAGACGGTGCACTTCAACGTGCTCAAGGTCACCAAGGCTGCTGGCACCAAGAAGCAGTTCCAGAAGTTCTGAGGCTGGACATCTGCCCACTCCCCGCAATGAAATAAAGTTATTCTCATTTCCCCCACCCCCCCCCAAAAAAATCAGGTGGCAAGGAATACGGCCCAGGCCTTGTCTTCCCCTATGAAATCAGCAAGCTCCATGGAGCCTCAGAATGGAAGAACCTGAGCACCTACTCAGCAGGTCAAAGCAGCTTTATACCTTAGGAAAACTGAGAATTTGCATTCTCCTAGTCCTGAAACCACCTGCAAGTGGAACCAGTATCTCCACACAGAGATACTGCTCCTTCCTGGGGCAGCAAGCTTTCCAGTTTCTGCCCTCAGGAGACCCACTGGCTCTGATGGAATCATTCGAGGCTTTAAGAAACAAACATTCCAAAATTCCTCCAGTTTACTGAGGACACTGGGGCAAACAGCCCTCAGTTCCCAGGTACCCCAGAAATCCCTCTCTCATGAGGGTTCCCCATCCCCATAGCAGCCCTGTCTCCAGCCTGGGGGCTTAGGGAGCTGGCACACAGCAGGTACAGCAACAAATGAGTAATGCCCAAGACAATGAAAAGTTCTTGGCCACTGGTCAGCCAGCAGTAGGAGCCCTGTGGCCCCTAGGCAGGCCACCCTGGGCCTCATGTCCCTCTCCCTTGGCCACTAAGACACGTTCCCAGCCAAACCCAGACCCAAGCAAAGCATTCTGCCCAGGAGGGCACACTCCAGCTGATAGGGTGAGGAAAAAGAGGGTGAATAATATCACATGGCCTAAGTCACCCCAAGGATAATCCATACACTGCTGGCTCCCCGAGGGAGGGACTCAAGAATTCCTGCCATATATGATCAAAGGAAGAGAGAATCACAGAATCTCAAAGCCAGGAAAGGGGTAGCCAACTCAAACTGAACTGCAAACACACAAACATCATTCTCAAATGCCCTATCAAAACATTAATTAAAAAAAAAAAAAAACCCAGCACCCAGCACAAGGTTCAGCTCAACCTCAGCTTAAAGAAATCCTGCCCAACTTTTTTTTTAAAGACAGAGATCTCTCTTTGTCGCCCAGGCTGGAGTGCAGTGGCGTAATCTTGGTTCACCGCAACCTCCACCTCCCAGGTTCAAGCAATTCTCTTGCCTCCCGTATAGCTGGGATTGCAGGTACCTGCCACCATGCCCTGCTAATTTTTTGGAATCTTAGTAGAGACAGGGTTTTGCCACATTGGTCAGGTTGGTCTTAAACTCCTGACCTCAGATGATCCACCCACCTTGGCCTCCCAAAGTGCTGGGATTACAGGTGTGAGCCTCCGTGCCCGGCCAAGAAATCATGCCCGACTTTCAATGTCTATTCCGTAGAAAACTTTTAGGATTCACTCCCCTTGTCCCTAAAGGACTATTCCTCTGTCCTGGAGGCCTCAACAAAAATGGTCTGAATTGGATTCTAAAACAAGCACTATTGGTATTGCCAAAGTCCCTGCTGTCTCCTGTTTCCCTCTGTAAGCCCCCAGGCAATGGCTATCTGTTGAAGGAACATCCAAGGAACCTCCCTGACCAGGTCTGCTGAACCTCCCACCTCTGTGGAGAATTCCTGTCTGGTGCCTGGGAAGATGCCCTGATGGGTACCACCACAGGAACAACTATTGGGCACTTAAAGTGACCATAAGAGGGTCTCAGTGAAAGGAGCAGAAGCCACAAACCCATGCTCCAGGCAGGGGACTAGAAGGCCTCGCACAGGCCAGGCAAGCAGTGTTTTTTAGTTTTTGTGGAGACAAAAGTCTCACTATCTTGCCCAGGCTGGTCTTGAACTCCGGGCTCAAGCAATCCTCCTGCCTCAGCCTCCCAAAGTCCTGGGATTACAGACGTGAGCCATCATGCCCAGCCAAGTTTTACAACTTCTTGTAATCCCAGCATTTTGGGAGGCCGAGGAGGGCAGACCAAGAGTTCAAGAGATCAAGATCATCCTAGCCAACATGGTGAAACCCTGTCTTTACTAAAAATACAAAATTTAGCTGGGTGTGGTGGCGCGTGCCTGTAGTCCCAGCTACGTGAGAGGCTGAGGCAGGAGAATCGCTTGAACCTGGAAGGCAGAGGCTGGAGTGAGCTGAGATCGTGCCACTGCACTCTAGCCTAAGTGACAGAGCGAGACTCCATCTCAAAAAGAAGGCCACGCACAACAGGCCAGGCATGGTGGCTGTTCCCTGTAATCCCAGTACTTGGGAGGTTGAGGCAGGAGGATCACCTGAGCTCAAGAGTTCTGAGACTAGTCTGGGCAACACAGTGAGATCCTGTCTCTACAAGAAGTTGTAAAACTTGGCTGGGCATGGTGGCTCACGTCTGTAATCCCAGGACTTTGGGAGGCTGAGGCAGGAGGATTGCTTGAGCCCGGAGTTCAAGACCAGCCTGGGCAAGACAGTGAGACTTTTGTCTCCACAAAAACTAAAAAACATAATATAAAAATTAGCAGATGTGGCCAGACACAATGGCTCATGCCTGTAATCCCAGCACTTTGGGAGGCTGAGCGGGCGGATCACAAAGTCAGGAGTTCAAGACCAGCCTGGCCAATATGGTGAAACCCTGTCTCTACTAAAAATCCAAAAATTAGCCGAGCATGGTGGCAGGAGCCTGTAGTCCCAACTACTTGGGAGGCTGAGGCAGGAGAATCTCTTGAACCCGGAAGGCGGAGGATGCTGTGAGCCGAGATCGTGCCACTGCACTCCAGCCTGGGAGACAGAGTGAGACTCCGTCTCAAAAATAATAATAATTAGCCAAGCGTAATGGTGCGCACCTGTAGTCCCAGCTACTCAGCAGGCTGAGGTGGGAGGACTGCTTGAGCCCAGGAGGTCAAGGCTGCAGTGAGGTGAGATGGCACCAACTGCACTTTAGCAGTGCCACAATCACAGCTCACTGCAGACTTGAACTTCTGGGCTGAAGTGATCCTCTTGCCTCACCTCCCAAGTAGCTGGGACTATAGGCACCCACCACCATACCTGGCTGGTTTCTATTTATTTAATTTATTTTAAAGACAGGGTCTCACTGTTGGTAAAAGAGTGAGACCTTATCTCATTAAAATAAAATAAAATAAAATAAAATAAAAAGGCTGCTGATGTACCCTAAGAAAAACTTTAAAAAGAAAGAAAAAACGGGCCGGGCACGGTGGCTCATGCCTGTAATCCCAGCACTTTGGGGGGCCAAGGTGGGTGGATCACCTGAGGTCGGGAGTTCGAGACCAGCCTGACCAACATGGAGAAACCCCGTCTCTACTAAAAATGCAAAATTAGCCAGGCGTGGTGGCACATGCCTGTAATCCCAGCTACTAGGGAGGCTGAGGCAGGAGAATCGCTAGAACCCAGGAGGTGGAGTTTGCAGTGAGCCGAGATCGCGCCAATGCACTCCAGCCTGGGCAACAAAAGTGAAACTCTGTCTCAAAAAATAAATAAATTAATTAATTAATTAAAGAAAAAAAGGCCAGGCATGGTGGCTCACGCTTATAATCCCAGCACTTTGGGAAGCCGAGGCAGGCAGATCACCTGAGGTCAGGAATTTGAGACCAGCCTGGCCAACATGGCAAAACCCCATCTCTACTAGAAATATAAAAATTAGCCGGATTATACTGGCAGGCGGGTATAATCCCAGCCACTCGGAAGGCTGACACAGGAAAATCGCTTGAACCCGGGGGGCGGGGGTTGCAGTGAGCCGAGATTGCGACACTGCACTCCAGCCTGGGCAAGAGTGACACTTCGCTCCAGCCTGGGTGAAAAAAAAAAAAAAAAAAGTAAAAAAGATAATAGTGGTTTGTTAAGGGAAACCTAGCTTTTTTTTTGGAGACAGGGTCTTGCTAGAGTGTCCCCAGCCTACAGTGCAGTGGCATGATCATAGCTCACAGATCCTTGACCTCCTGTAGCCTCCTGAGCAGCTGGAACGACAGGTATACAACACCACAACCACACTGGCTATTTTTTTATTTTTCTTTTGTAGAAATGGGTATTGCTACGTTGACAAGGCTGGTTTTGAACTCCTGGCCTCAAGTGATGCTCCAGCTTCGGAGCTGGTGCTGAATCCTAGAATTTTTGATGTAAGGTGGCTTCTAGTTATGAATTTTTTTTTTCAAGATGGAGTTTCGCTGTTGTTGCCCAGGCTGGAGTGCAATGGCACAATCTCAGCTCACTGCAACCTCTGCCTCCCAGGTTCAAGCAAGTCTTCTGCCTCAGCCTCCTGAGTAGCTGGGATTACAGACATGCACCACCACGCCCAGCTAATTTTCGTATTTTTAGTAGAGACTGGGTTTTTCCATGTTGGTAAGGCTGGTTTCGAACTCCTGACCTCAAGTGATCCACCCACCTCAGCCTCCCAAAGTGCTGGGATTACATGCGTGAGCCACTGCGCCCAGCCTTGTTCTGAAATTTGAAAATTCTGTGTCTTCAGGGTGGGGAACATCACATACCAGGGCCTGTCGTGGGGTGGGGGGAGCGGGGAGGGATAGCATTAGGAGATATACCTAATGTAAATGACAAGTTAATGGGTGCAGCACATCAACATGGCGTATGTATACATATGTAACAAAACTACAAGTTGTGCACATGTACCCTAGAACTTAAAGTATAATAATAATAAAAAAAAACAAAATTCTGTGTCTCCCTTTTTTTTTTGAGACGGAGTCTCACTCTGTCGCCAGGCTGGAGTGTAGTGGCACAATCTTGGCTCACTGCAACCTCCGCCTCCCAGGTTCAAGCGATTCTCCTGCCTCAGCCTCCAAAGTAGCTGGGATTACAGGCACCCGCCACCATGCTCAGCTAATTTTTGTATTTTTAATAGAAACAGAGTTTCACTATATTGACCAAGCTGGTCTCCAACTCCTGACCTCGTGATCCGCCCACTTCGGCCTCCCAAAGTGCTGGGATTACAGGCATGAGCCACTGCACCCTGCCTATTCTGTGTCTCTCTTAAGTAATTCTTCCCCTCCCAAACCACCAACTCCAAAGGCAACAGAATAAAACAAGACATGGCTCAGAGAGAAGAGATGGGCTCGGCCAGGTGCGGTGGCTCACGCCTGTAATCTAGCACTTTGGGCAGCCAAGGCGAGTGGGTCACTTGAGGTCAGGAGTTCAAGACTAGTCTGGCCAATATGGTGAAACCCCATCTCTACTAAGAATACAAAATTTAGCTGGGTGTGGTGGTGGGCGCCTGTAATCTCAGCTACTCGGGAGGCTGAGGCAGGAGAATCACTTGAACCCAGGAGGCGGAGGTTGCAGTGAGCCGAGATTGCGCCACTGCACTCCAGCCTGGGCAACAGAGCGAGACTCTGTCTCAAAAAAAATAGTGATAGGCAGATAGGCTCCTATACACGAAGGGACATAATTTTGAGCTAATTGAGAACTGAGGCATCTTGATATCCTGCCTCATCCTTGTGCAGCAATATCCCAACCACAGCATGCCAGGTCCCACTTCCAAGTCAGCCCTACATGAATAGAGGATGCAGATAGATCCTGGAGAACCTCAGGCTACTTCTCTTATATCTGAGACCTAGATGGCTCGCCAAGTTCCAGAAACATTAATGAATTCTCAGGATCAGGATGCCTAGCAATGGCTAGCTGACCTCAGACAAAGAGGTTACAGGGAACGGCCGGGCGCGGTGGCTCATGCCTGTAATCCCAGCACTTTGGGAGGCCGAGGCAGGTGGATCATGAGGTCAGCAGATCGAGACCATCCTGGCTGACATGGTGAAATCCCATCTCTACTAAACACAAAAAAAATTAGCCGGGCGTGGTGGCGGGCGCCTGTAGTCCCAGCTACTCGGGAGGCTGAGGCAGGAGAATGGCGTGAATCCGGGAGGCGGAGCTTGCAGTGAGCCGAGATCGCACCACTGCAATCCAGCCTGTGAGACAGAGTATGACTCCATCTCAAAAAAAAAAAAAAAAAGTATCTTTTTGACCCTGAAGAAAACCCTTGTGATCACTGGGCAATTGTTCACATCTGTAATCCCAGCACTTTGGGAGCTGAGGTGGGAGTATCGCTTGAACTCAGGAGTTTGAGACCAGCCTGCGCAACATATGGAAATCACATCACTACAAAAAATAAAAATAAGGCCGGGCGCGGTGGCTCACGCCTGGAATCCCAGCACTTTGGGAGGCCAAGGCAGGTGGATCACGAGGTCAGGAGATGGAGACCATCCTGGCTGACATGGTGAAACCCCATCTCTACTAAACACAAAAAAAATTAGCCGGGTGTGGTGGCGGGCGCCTGTAGTCCCAGCTACTCAGGAGGCTGAGGCAGGAGAATGGCGTGAATCTGGGAGGCGGAGCTTGCAGTGAGCCGAGATCGCACCACTGCACTCCAGCCTGTGAGACAGAGTACGACTCCGTCTCAAAAAAAAAAAAAAAAAAAGTTACAGGGAACTTCTAGAGGTTGTAATGAGAGGGAGGGACCTGAATTTCTCCTACTCTTGAGTAACCTTGGAGAAGGAAAAGTATCTTTTTGACTCTGAAGAAAACACTTGTGATCACTGGGCAATTGTTCACATCTGTAATCCCAGCACTTTGGGAGGCTGAGGTGGGAGTATCGCTTAACTCAGGAGTTTGAGACCAGCCTGGGCAACATATGGAAATCACATCACTACAAAAAATAAAAATAAGGCCGGGCGCGGTGGCTCACGCCTGGAATCCCAGCACTTTGGGAGGCCAAGGCGGGCGGATCACGAGGTCAGGAGATCGAGACCATCCTGGCTAACACAGTGAAACCCCGTGTCTACTAAAAATACAAAAAGTTAGCTGGGCGTGGTGGCGGGTGCCTGTAGTCCCAGCTACTCGGGAGGCTGAGGCAGGAGAATGGCGTCAACCCGGGAGGCGGAGCTTGCAGTGAGCAGAGATCATACCACTGCACTCCAGCCTGAGTGACAGAGCGAGACTCCGTCTCAAAATAAATAAATAAATAAAAATAAAAATAAAATTAGGCCGGGATCAGTGGCTCATGCCTGTAATTCCAGCACTTTGGGGAGGCCAAGGCAGGTGGATCACCTGAGGTCAGGAGTTTGAGACCAGCCTGACCAATATGGTGAAACTCCCTCTCTACTACAATTACAAAAATAGCCGGGCATGGTGGCATGCCCCTGTAGTCCCAGCTACTCGGGAGGCTGAGGCAGGAGAATCGCTTGAACCCGGGAGGCGGAGGTTGCAGTGAGCCGAGATCGTGCCACTGCACTCCAGCCTGGGCGACAGAGCAAGACTCTGTCTAAAAAATAAATAAATAAATAAAATAAAAAATAAAAAATTTGCCAGGGTAGTAACGCATGCCTGTAGTCCCAGCCACTTGGGAGACTGAATGGGAGGATTACTTAAGTCCCGGAGGTTGAGGCTACAGTCGGCCACGACTGAGCCACTGTACTCCAACCTGGAAGACAAAGCAATATCTTGTCTCAAAAAAACAAAAACAGGCCAGGTGGGGTGGCTCACGCCTGTAATCTCAGCACTTTAGGAGGCCAAGGCGGGTGGACCACCTGAGGTCAGGAGTTTGACCAGCCTGACAAATATGGTGAAACCCCGTCTCTACTAAAAATACAGAAATTAGCCAGGCGTGGTGGCATACGCCTGTAGTCCCAGCTACTGGGGAGGCTGAGGCAGGAGAATCGTTTGAACCCAGGAGGCGGAGGTTGCAGTGAGCCAAGATCGCACCACAGCACTCCAGCCTGGGTGACAGCGCGAGACTCTGTCTCGAGAGGAAAAAAAAAAAAACTCTCCTGGTCAAGCCACCTAGGGCCATGAAATACGCAAACTAAGCCATAGCCGTAAGCCAGCTCACCTGAAATCTGTGTCCTAGAAAGTACCAATCCAGACAATCTACAGAGTCTTGAAATAACTGCTTCTAGTTCTAGGTTTCACCTCATTGTCCTGTGGGTAGTCCCTCCTTATTGCCCAGCTCCACTGGCAAAGTTGGCCTCTCTTGAGCCTATTGGATGAACCTGATTTCCATGTCCTCATGGGCCAGGATATGGACTAGGAAAGTTAAATCCAGAGAGAAGGCAGGGCTTGGTAAGATCTGAGCAGCATCCTTGCCTATTCTTCCTGACCAGGGAGAATAACTAGGCAGAGCAATTCATATGCAAGAAAACTTCTAGGTCAAGAGTACTTGGAAGAAGTGACCAGAAATGACCAGAAAAACATTACCTGGGAAAATATTCAAGGAGGAAGAAAAAAAAAATGCAGGGGTAGTGGCTTTCTTCACCTTGGGTCTCAATCAGCCCTTCTAAGAGACCTGATATTCTGCTTGCTACTGAGGCCAGGGCTGCAGAGATTGAGCTGCTGCATTTTTTTTTTTTTCTTTTTTTTTGAGACAGTCTTGCTCTGTCGCCCAGGCCGGAGTGCAGTGGCATGATCTCTGCCCACTGCAACCTCTGCCTCCCGGATTCAAGTGATTCTCCTGCCTCAGCCTCCCAAGTAGCTGGGATTACAGGTGCACGCCACCACACCCAGCTTTTTTTTTTTTTTTTGAGACAGAGTCTTGCCCTGTCACCCAGGCTGGAGTACAGTGGCATGATCTCAGTTCACTGCGACCTCCACCTCCCGGGTTCAAGCAATTCTCCTGCCTCAGTCTCCTGAGTAGCTAGGATTACAGACGTGCACCTCCACGTTCAGCTAATTTTTGTATTTTTAGTAGAGATGCGCTTTCGCCATGTTGGCCACGCTGGTCTGGAACCCCGGACCTCAGGTGATCCGCTGGCCTTGGCCTCCCAAAGTGCTGGGATTGCAAGCGTAAGCCACCGCGCCAGGCCTGAGCTGCTTCTTTAGTCTCTGGAAAGACTGAGGCTCAGAGAAGTCAAGGCTTTACATGCCATCTCTCCCCTAGTCCCAAGGTCTTCTCTGGACTGGTTCCTTAATTTACCATCTCTCAATCAGAAGCGCCTTTACAAAGGCTATCAGGATAGTATTTTCTGGTCAAAGACAACTCTTCTCCCAGAACTCAGTAGGGTCTCTGATGGCATCAGTAAGGGCAATTTCATAAAGCAACCAGGTTCCTGCCTGTTTACAGGCAGCTCCAGTTGTTGGGAAGTGAGCAAGCGAGGGGAAGCCAGACTTTCTGGAGCTTCCAGCCCTAGTTCTGCCACCCAGGCTTCAAAGTCTGAAATCTACATGCCCCACCCCCCAAGGCCCCTTCCAGCCCAGGTTCTGGTTTAGCACTAGGCTCAAAAACCTCAGGCCTGAATTCTACTTCCCCGTGCATTAAGTCCCACCTTAACATCCCATTCTTATGAAGTCATCCTGTCCTGCGGGGCAATTCTGTGTTGCTGCTGGGGCCTGGTCACTGATAGAGAAGGGCGTCGGCTGGGCCTACCGGGCAGGAGCCGCCTCACCCCATCAGGCCCAGATCCTCTAAGACAAGACAGGGGTAAAGTCTCCCGTGGAATCCCCTCCCGCCTCATATTCCCTGACCCTGCTCTCCCTGCGAGAACTCTAGTACGGGCTCCACAGAGGGAGCGGTAAGAAACGTACACTTCCGAGGGGCAGACAAGCAGGGGGCGTTCACCTACACTTCGGCCGGGCTACGGTCGGGAACCGGGTGAGGGGCCCAAGCCCCGGCTGCGGCAGGCGGGCGCCCTTACCCATGCTGACTCTGGAGCGGGCCGGGTGGCGCTGCCCATCCCCGGATCCTTCGTAGATGGGTAGCAGGACGTGGGGCTGGGGTCTGCCCGCTAGCCAGCCTGCAGAGCTTGCGGGGCTCGCGCAGGCCGGGCCAGGCTAGACAGGGCGGGGCCCTAAGGCCCCATCCGGATGGTCCTGACTAGAGAAAAAGGCCCGGCCATGGCGCAGGCCGGTGCACCAGCCACCAGCACGGTACGGCCCAGATAGGCGCCCGGCTGGCTCTCTCTGCGTTACCCCCGGCCGCCGCCTCACAGGACCGGCGGGAGGCGGAGCCGCGCGCGACACATGGCCCGGGCCCCGCGCGGCTTCGGGCCGCCGGGGGGGGGAGGGGAGGGGCCGCCCGGGGACTCTCAGCGGAGCCTCCCAGCAGCTCAGAGAGCGGCTCCTGCGGCCCAGCCCCCGCCCCGGCGTGCTGGCCCCGACACTCACCCGAGGGGCTGGCACGATGGCGGCAGCGGCGGCGGCAACCCAGCGCGGTCTGCGACCGACTGTCCCTTCCCCCCTGCCTTCCTTCGCCCGCCCCGCTGCACTCTGGGAGACGCAGTCCCACCATCCCCCCTTTCCGGCATGAGCGCGCCGAGAGAAAACTACAATTCCCGGCGTGCTATGCGCGGAGGCCCAGACGCGGCCCGCAGCGCGGGAGGTGAGGCTAAGCCAGGGAGGGAGGCTGTCGGGGCAAGCCCCTGAGAATTGTGGTCTAGCGGAAGCCTCTGGAACACTGGAGGTTGGCGCCGGGCTAGGGTCAGGGCTCAGTTGTCGCCTGGTCTCAGCTGGCTCGGCCCCGCCCGGTCTGTGTACTGGGGTGGGGGTTGGCCCCGCCTCCGTGGGAGCCCAGCCCGGCCCCAAGCTGCCCCTCCCTGGGCCCCTGGGCCGTTTCCGCTCACGAAACCCCCTCCCCTTGGGGCTATGGCTGCCGCTGCTGCTTTTGCGAGCTGTGTGGCCTTAACCAGGCCGGGCCGAACGCACAGCTCCTGCAATCCCAACATTCGTGCGCCTGCACCTCGGCGAGTCGGGCCCAAAGCTGGTTTCGAGCAGGCTAGGCTGTTCTTGGGCCGGAGACTCAAATGTCCCTCAGGTGGGGCTTGGCTGGAGAGGTTACCCTCAAACTTCTACAGTCAGGGGTCCCCAAAACATTCTCTAAGGTTTTTTTGCAGCAGATAGAGCAGCTAAGTGTTTCATTTTTATTAATGAGGAAAGAGAAATGACTGACTTACCCAAAATTTCCCTGGATTTAAGTGACCAGATTGTAAATAGTTCTTTTCCTACCCATTGCCCTTTCCTTTCAACGCCCATTTGTTTTCTTGGTAACACAAACATTTGTGGTAAGGCCAGTCTCTAGGTCAGACCTGTGCTTGGCAAAGAGATCTGCAGCCAACTTGGGTAAGGGAAATGGCTACAAGGCCTCTCCAGGCAACTCCTAGCCTGCCTTCCTGGCCGGAGGTCTCTCAGTACTCCTGTTCTTCCACAAGAGTTTTGCACCTTTACCCACCCACAGGCTACCCCTCCAAGAGATGGCTGGTAAGACCGGACCACAATTCTGTTTTTTAAATCTCAGGTCTGTCAACACTACACTTTGCCTGACTAGATGCTTATTACTCAGCTAGTGAGAACTCTGCATTGCCCTGCTTATACATCTGCATCTGGGATCTCCCTTGCTCTGTGAACTGTCTTCTTCTCCCTAAGAAGCCAAAACACTGCCCATAACCTCCAGACACGAGGGAGGGTCCAGGGAGTACTGCTGACAGCCTCAAGGGAGCCAATGCAGAAACAGCAGAAGTCCCTTCAATAAACAGGAGCTCAAGGATACACTGAAGAGCATAGCTGGATCCTGGAAAAGGCCTCGCTCCAAGGAAGGAAACCGGGAAGATGTGAGACTGGCCCAATAGGAGCAACAAAGGGCACTGCTGTGCTTCCACCACCTGATTACCAGCCAGATCTAACCCTAGGAAGACAGAGATCCACTCCATCCCCCAACCAAGCACCCACACAACCTATGTCTCACCCCTTCCCCATCAGACTTCTTTCTCAACTCAGTGCCTAAGGGACTAGAAGGGAAACAGAGACTTGAATTTTAGGACCATCCCAGCATGTTGCCACAGGCAAGTCCCCAGGCAGATGGCTTTGTCCATAAGTAACAAAGAGAAGGGAGTCATATTTTATGGAGTCTGAAAGTCTCCTTTGTGCCCCACCACCCACAGTAAACCCATAGCTTTAAAGGCATTTACTTTTAGACATGCTTTGAGCTAAATTACTTGGAGCTCTAGACAAAAACAATGTAATCCTTGCCCCTTCAATATCCAATCTAAGAAAAAATAGAGGCTAGGTGGGGTGGCTCACACCTGTAATCTCAGTACTTTGGGAGGCAGAGGCAGGCGGATCACCTGAGATCAGGAGTTCGAGACCAGCCTGGCCAACATGGTGAAATCCTGTCTCTACTGAAAATACAAAAATCAGCCAGACGTGGTGGCAAGCGCCTATAATCCCAGCTACTCAGGAGGGTGAGGCAGGAGAATCGCTTGAACCCGGGAGGCAGAGGTTGCAGTGAGCTGAGATCACACCATTGCACTCCAGCCTGGGCGACAAGAGCAAAGCTCCATCTGAAAAAAAAAAAAAAAGAAAAGAAAAGAAAAAAAATAGAGGCAGCCAAGAAAATGAGTCAAGGAATCACACTTCCCAACTTCTTAATGCCCTCTGTGGCATTAAGTGACAGCTCTGTCACACCGAAGGTGTACCAAGGCCAGGGTATCTATACAACAGTCCTTGTGCCTGAAGCAGCCCTGGCTAGCTCCAGCTGTGGTCTTACCAGTTCATAGAGTAACTGCATGCACATGCATACCAGAGGCTGTGCTAAGCCTAAGGGATGTCATGGTGAGCAAAATTCAATCCCAGCTGAGAATTCAAAACCCTCAGAGGTGAACTATCACAATATAGCTTAGTTACCAGTTGGTCCTTCTTGTTGAAAGGATACAGGGAGATAATCCATGGACAAACTGGGCCCATTTGGTGCAGTTTCCAAACTCTTTAGGGTGAGCTGGGCCAGGAACTCTGTGAGGACCTTATAAGGCCAGGATCTATGTGCTTAGGGCCCATTTTTGGAAAAACCTGGTCATTGAAGCATCTCTACTTTCAGGGTCAGCCTGGTCTTTCAAATAGGCTGAGGCCTATTTCCCCATGTTTCAAGGACATTTAACTATGTTTTTGTAAAAATAAAATGGCGAGACCCAAATAAAAACCTTACTTTTTGTTTAATTTGTTTTGCCAAACACAGTGAAAACTTTAGTCTGACTAATTGTACAGAAAATAGAATTTGTAACCAGTAGCAAACAAAACAGGATAAACCTAAGTCCCTGGCAAGCTGGATCTCCATCAGCAGGTCATCCAGATCCCCTTGTAAATGGCCTCCTGGGAAAATAAGTCCTAGGAGGCAGAGGCACAGATTTACCAGTCCCCATCAGAATCACAGGCTGCACCTGGGAAGGAAAAGCATGAACAGGAGGAGAACTGATGTTACTTGAATCTCTTATCACTACACACATTAGAGTTATCTGACTGCTGACCAACCTTAAGGTATGGTTTTCCCAAACCCATAGTCCCTGGACATCCCACCTGCATCCCTAGAGGGTAAGTTTCAAGTTCAGTGGTTCTGAAGCCTCTGCTTAACCAGAATCTGCAACAATAATTGGGGAGGAAGGGTAGACAAAGTCATCATTGCTGGTGTCACCAGGGCAGAGTCTAAGGCCCCAGCTTCCACTTCAGGAGGAAACAATTGAGGATGCCAGGTCACCAGCAAGAGAGTCCAGCTGCCTTAAGCCTCAGTACTGTCAATCAGTGCCCCAGGAGTATAGAGGAGTTCAACAATGGCCTGCGGTCCCCTGGCTGGATGGGGTCTGGGAGTCCAGCAGGCTGCTGGGGCACCAGTTCACATTCCGTGCTTCTTGCGGATGACAGCCATGGCAAGCAGCCGATCCTTCTCACGCAGTTCTTCGCGCAGCTTGGCCTCGGTGAGACGCAGGTGGCGAATGCTGCCTTTCATCTCTTTCATCTTCACTTCCATCAGCGCCAGGATGTCCCGCTGCTCATTCAGCTTGCGCAGGAGCTCCTCCTCCGTGGTGCCTGACGACAAGGAGTACGAATGGTCGGAGCCAGTATCAGGGAAGCCCTCTTCCCCTACCACCACCAACTGGGGGCCCATAGGGCACTCGGCAGCCTCCAGCCCTGCGGTAGCAGCCTGTAACTCCGACGCGGCGGCCGCAGCGGCTGCGCCCTCTGCGGCTGCAAACTCCACTTGCACTGTAAGATCGATGGGCTTCACGTCTTCTCCAGTGGGAGTGATGGGCGCCGGCGGCACGGATTCCGGAGCCTGACTGCTGTCTACAG
Source organism: Pongo pygmaeus (assembly GCF_028885625.2). NCBI lineage: Eukaryota > Metazoa > Chordata > Mammalia > Primates > Hominidae > Pongo > Pongo pygmaeus. Next base: position 65,210,004 of record NC_072391.2, on the reverse strand, counting down.
CGGCCTGAAGGGTGAGAAGCACGGCCGCGGAAGCAGACACCAGGTTGGGCTGCAGCTGGGCAGTCTGGGCAGTGGAGGCAGAAGGTGATGACTGCTGCTGCTGTTGCTGCTGCTGCTGTTGCTGCTGTTGTTGCTGCTGCTGCCTGCGGCGGGCGGCCGCGGCCCCAGCGGGTCTGCGCGCTACTTTGCGCTCATTGACGCCGCGCAGCGGGAAGATGGTGGGGACGCGTACCGTGTAGGTCTTGCGGCCGCCCTGGAAGTGAACGCTGCAGAGACGGTGGCCTGTGGTGGGCTGGAAGGTGGAGAAGCACCCACTGACGCCGGCACGCGACACGTTCTTGAGCCAGAGGCGCCGCAACTCAGCGTCCTTTGGAAACGTGTAGAAGTGCAGCGCCTTGTCCCGGTGCGAGTTGTTGTAGCAGCCTGGCACGCAGCACGTAAAGCCAGGCATGGCTGCGCCGCGCGGCCCGGCCCGGCCCACCGGCCTCCTGCGCCCTTCGACGGCCCAGTGGCTCCGCCGCCGCCCGCCCCTCGACGGGCGGCGCCGCGCGAGGCCTTGGGTGGTATCCCACCACTGCCGCTCGGCGCAGCCGGCCCGCCCGGCGCCCCGTGCCCAGAATACGCTTCCTGCCGGCCCGCGCCGCGCCGCCCGCCTAGCTGCCCGCCTGCGCTCGGGAGTGGGCCCCGGGGACGCCGCGAAGGACCGCCTGAGAAAGAGACTACGCCCCCCACAATGCCCCGCGCCGGGAGCCGCTCACTTCCGGGGCGGGTGTGTGCGGATTCCGGCCGCGTTCCAAGGCACTGCGATAGCCGCCGAAGAGCAGATTCTTTCCCCAGCCCGTCTTGTCCCCAGCGGGCGAGAGAGGCGTATTAGGCTGGAACGCTGTCGCCTGGACTGCTCCTCACGAGGACCCGAATCCTGATAGGGGCGTGGAGCGGGGCGGTGCGCGCCTCAGCGGTGCGCAAGCGCGGTGGGTATATGCCCACGGAGACTACAAATCCCGTGATGCCTCGCGCTAAACTAGGTGCTTTCGGACCGAAGCGCCGCCTAAGGGAAAGATCGAGTTACTGTGGACCAGGATTCGGGCGAGGTTGTGCTGTTTGCCAGAACCAGTCCCCCAGCCCCGAGCGCCTTTGAGTCGACGGCATTGCTGCAGCAGAGGGAGACGAAACCTGGGCCTCGGCGCCCCGAAGGGTCTCAGGAGCCCCTTTCTTTGCGTTGGGGACTCTCTCCTGATTCAGCTGCTGCCTGCATTGACTCACTGATCTAAACAAAGTCTCCAGTAGACGCCTACTATGTGGCTGACACAGTGCAGCGAGTTTGCGGGAGTCAGACCGACTGGGCTCCTCTCTTGGAGACTGACTACCTAGACGGATAAGCGTCTGTCTTTTGGATAATAGATCTGAAAGCACGCGAATGGATATCTACTCACAGAAAGTAATCGCTCCAAAGGAATTAACGGGAGATCAGAGAAATGGGGGGCAGGTGGTGGGGACCAGGAATAAAAAGCGAACGAAAGCTTGGATAGGGAGAAGTGGCCAATTCTTGTCCCGGGAATCAGTCTGTAAAGCCACATGGCAGAAAAGAGCTAGGCTCCGCCCTTAAAGAGCCTGGAAGGGGGTGGCCTGGGTAGGGCCAAGCTTGGGAAAATACCAAACTGGGACATGTTAAGGATTTCGGGTTTTATTCTGCAGGCCACTGAGAGCTATTGAAGGATTTTATGCGAAAGGATTTGCATTGTAACAATACACCTCCCCCTACCTCAACTTATTTGAGGGAATCGTGTGTGTGTGTGTGTGTGTGTGTGTGAAGGAGTCTCACTCTGTCGCCAGACTGGAGTGCAATGGTGAGATCTCGGCTCACTGCAACCTCTGCTTCCTGGGTTCAAGCAATTCTCCTGCCTCAGCCTCCGGAGTAGCTGGGACTACAGGCGCATGCCACCATGCCTGGCTAATTTTTTTTTTTTTTTTTTTTTTTGTATTTAGTAGAGACGGGGGTTTCGCCATGTTTCCCAGGCTGGTCTCGAACTCCTGAGCTCAGGCAATCCGACCGCCTCGGCCTCTCAAAGTGCTAGGATTACAGGCGTGAGCTAGGATCACGGCGCCCGGCTGGGGGAAAATATTTTAAAGAACACATAATGTGGAAAGCCAGGGAGGGGCCAGGCAGTTCTCCAGGGGAATTACCTTCAAACTAGCCCTCCTTTGCCGAGTTCTTCCTTCTTCCAATTTTTTTAAAACTTTTATTTTAGGTTCGGGGGTACGTGTGAAGGTTTACTACATAGGTGAACTCGTGTCACCGCGATTTGTTGTACAGATTATTTCATCACCCAGGTATTAAGCCCAGTACCCAATAGTTATCTTTTCTGTTCCTCTCCCTCCTCCAACCCCCCCCAAGTAGACCCCAGTGTCTGTTGTTGCCTTTTTGTGTTCATGAGTTCTCATCATTTAACTCACACTTGTGAGAATATGTGGTATTTGGTTTTCTGTACCTGCATTAGTTTGCTAAGGATAATGGCCCCCAGCTCCATGCATATTCCCACAAAAGACATGATCGTGGTCTCCTCCCAATTTTTCTTGTCCTTTTTTCTCTCCTGATAGCAGATCACAGGCATGAAATGGAAACCTAATATGCATTATTTCTTTTCTTTTCTTTTCTTTTTTTTTGCGACGGAGTCTCGCTCTGTTGCCCAGGCTGGAGTGCAGTGGCGCGATCTCCGCTCACTGCAAGCTCCGCCTCCCGGGTTCACGCCATTCTCCTGCCTCAGCCTCCCAAGTAGCTGGGACTACAAGCGCCCGCCACCGCGCCCGGCTAAATTTTTGTATTTTTAGTAAAGACGGGGTTTCACCGTGTTAGCCAGGATGGTCTCGATCTCCTGACCTCGTGATCTGCCCGCCTTGGCCTCCCAAAGTGCTGGGATTACAGGGGTGAGCCACCGTGCCCGGCCTCTAATGTACATTATTTCTAATTATAGTATTTGACATAAAAACAAAATAGGGGCCGGTGTAGCCCCTGGTAAAAGATACGCATTCATTTGGGTGAATCATTTATACAACAGTATAAACATGAACACATATTACATTTTTACTTATGTATTTATTTATTTGAGATGGAGTTTCGTTCTTATTGTTGAGGCTGGAGTGCAGTGGTGCAATCTTGGTTCACTGCAATCTCCACCTCCCGGGTTCAAGAGATTCTCCTGCCTCACCCTCCCAAGTAGCTGGGATTACAGGCACCGGGCACCACGCCCAGCTAATTTTGTGTATTTTTAGTAGAGACAGGGTTTCACCATGTTGGGCTGGCTGGTCTCGCACTCCTGACCTCAGGTGATCCACCCACCTCGGCCTCCCAAAGTGCTGGGATTATAGGTGTGAGCTACTGCGCCCAGCCTATTTATTTATTTATTTATTTTTATTTTTCTTAGACGATGTCTCACTCTGTTGCCCGGGCTGGAGTGTAGTGGTGCAATCTTGGCTCACTGCAACCTCTGCCTCCTGGGTTCAAGCAATTCTTCTGCCTTGGCCTCCCAGGTAGCTGGGATTACAGGCGTGCACCACCACGCCCAGCTAATTTTTGTTTTTCATTTTTTTTTTTTTTTTTTTGAGGTGGAGTTTTGTTCTTGGTCAGGCTGGAGTGAAGTGGCATCATCTAGGCTCACTGCAACCTCCACTTCAGGGTTCAAGCAATTCTCCTGCCTCAGCCTCCCAAGAGCTGGTATTATAGGTGCCCACCACCATACCCGGCTAATTTTTGTATTTTTGTAGAGCGGGGGTTTCCTTATGTTGGCCAGGTTTGTCTCAAACTCCTGACCTCATGCGATCCACCCACCTCAGCCTCCCAAAGTGCTGGGATTACAGGCGTGAGCCACCGCACCCAACCTAATTTTTGTATTTTTAGAAGAGATGGTGTTTCAACATGTTGGGCAGGCTAGTCTGGAACTTCTGACCTCAGGTGATCTGGCCACCTTGGCCTCCTAAAGTGCTGGGATTACAAGTGTGAGCCACTGCACCTGGCCTATATTACATGTTTAAATTTTTTTTTTTTTTTTTTGAGACAGAGTCTCGCACTCGCACTGTGGCCAGAGCTGGAGTGCAGTGGCACAATCTTGGTTCACTGTAATCTCCGCCTCCCAGGTTCACACGATTTTCCTGCCTCAGCCTCCTGAGTAGGTGGAATTACAGGCCCACACCACTACACCCGACTAATTTTTTGTATTTTTCGTAGAGACAGGGTTTCACTATGTTGGTCAGACTGGCCTCGACCTCCTGACCTCATGATCCACTCACCTCGGCCTCCCAAAGTGCTGGAATTACAGGTGTGAGCCACCACACCTGGCCATTTTTTTTTCTTTCTTTTTTTTTTTTGAGACGGAGTCTTGCTCTGTCACCCGGGCTGGAGTGCAATGGCACGATCTTGGCTCACAGCAACCTCCATCTCCCGGGTTCAAGCCATTCTTCTGCCTCAGCCTCCCGAGTAGCTGGGACTACAGGCATGCACCACCATGCCTGGCTAATTTTTGTGTTTTTAGTAAAGATGGGGTTTCACCATGTTGTCCAGGCTGGTCTGGAACTCCTGACCTCAGGTGATCAGCCTGCCTCAGCCTCCCAAAGTGCTGGGATTACAGGCATGAGCCACCGTGTCTGGCCATGTTTAAATACGTGTGCAATAGAGATAAAATTCAGCAAAAGATCATTGTAACTGTTTTGGTTGAAACTCTACCTGTCTCAGGACTCACCTTGCTCAAAAAATGTTGAGAGGCCAAATTGATGTAATTTCTTTATGCACAGAATATTGAAAATTATGGCCAATGAAACTCTAATTTCCAGTACATAAAATCACCTGTCATCTACACTTAATCTTCTACCTCAAAGCATATCTGGAGTGCATGGCTTTCTCCCCACCTCCACTGCCCAGCTCACTCTCTGTCTTAATCACCCCTGGAGAAAGGCAAGAACCTCATCACATGTCTCCCTGCCTCCAATCTTGCCTCTCCTGCAATCTTCACATGGCTGCCAAAGAAAATCTGATATGTCATACCTCTGCTTAAATTCCTCCACTGGCTTCCTATTCCATTTAGAATAATGTCCAGATTCTTTCCCAGAGCCTGCAAGACCCCATATTAGTCTAGCCCTGCCATTCTCTTTCACTCCTCCCTGCCTCACTTCATCCCAGTATTTTTTTTAAAAAAGTAATTATAACGTTTAATTATGTGAACAAACAGAATACTACTGTACAAAGAATGAAGCTCATGGTTTGTTTGTTTGTTTTTGAGACAGAGTCTCACTCTGTTGCCCAGGCTGGAGTGCGATCTTGGCTCACTGCAACCTTCACCCTCCAAGTTCAAGCGATTCTCCTGCCTCAGCCTCCCGAGTAGCTGGGATTACAGGCACCTGCCATCGTGCCTGGCTAATTTTTTGTATTTTTAGTAGAGACAGAGTTTCACCATTTTGGCCAGCCTGGTCTTGAACTCCTGACCTTGTGATCCACCTGCCTCGGCCTCCCAAAGTGCTGGGATTTCAGGTGTGAGCCACTGCGCCCAGCCAAAGTTCATGTTTTAATCTCTTTTGAAACAAGTTTGACCAGCCTGGGCAACATGGTGAAACTCTGCCTGTACATAAAATACAATAATTAGCTGGGCATGGTGGCTTACTCCGTAATCCCAACTACTCAGAAGGCTGAGGTGGGAGGATGGCTTGAGTACAGAAGGTTGAGATCTTCAGTGACCTGTGATCCCACCATTGCACTCCAGTGTGGGTGGCAGAGCGAGACCCTGTCTCAAAAAAAAAGAAAAAAAAAAAAGGCCGGGCACGGTGGCTCACGCCTGTAATCCCAGCACTTTGGGAGGCCGAGGCAGAAGATCACCTGAGGTTAGGAGTTGGAGACCAGCCTGGCCAACATAGCGAAACCTCGTCTCTACTAAAAATACAAAAAATTTTGCAGTGGCTCACGCCTGTAATCCCAGCACTTTGGGAGGCTGAGGTGGGCAGATCACGAGGTCAGGAGATCGAGACCATCCTGGCTAACACGGTGAAACCCCGTCTCTACTAAAAATACAAAAAATTAGCCGGGTGTGGTAGTGGGCGCCTGTACTCCCAGCTACTCAGGAGAATGGCGTGAACCTTTGGGAGGCTGAGGCAGGCAGATCACCTGAGGTCGGGAGTTCAAGACCAGCCTGACCAACATGGAGAAACCCCATCTTTACTAAAAATACAAAATCAGCCAGGCGTGGTGGCACATGCCTGTAATCCCAGCTACTCGAGAGGCGGAGGCAGGAGAATCACTTGAACCCAGAAAGCGGAGGTTGCAGTGAGCTGAGATCACGCCATTGCACTCCAGCCTGGGCAACAAGAGCAAAACTCCACCTCAAAAAAAGAAAAAAAAATACAAAAAATTAGCCGGACTTGGCAGTGGGCCCCTGTAATCACAGCTACTTGGGAGGCTGAGGCAGGGAGAATTGCTTGAACCCAGGAGGCAGAGGTTGCAGTGAGCTGAGATCGCACCACTACACTCCAGTCTGGGCAACAAAGTGAGACTCCATCTCAAAAAAAAAAAAAGATGTTTGTTTTTTTCCATAGTATTCAGTAGTTCAAGGTTTTACTAGTAAATGAATAAATAATTTAAAACTGCAGGCTGGGGCCGGGTGTAGTGGCTCACACCTGTAATCCCAGCACTTTGGGAGGCCGAGGCGGGCGGATCATGAGGTCAGGAGGTCAAGACCATCTTGGCCAACATGGTGAAACCCCGTCTCTACTAAAAATACAAAAAATTAGCCAGGTGTGGTGGCGGGCACCTGTAATCCCAGCTACTTGGGAGGCTGAGGCAGGGAGAATTGCTTGAAACCGGGAGGCAGAGGTTGCAGTGAGCTGAGATTGTGCCACTGCACTCCATCCTGGGCAACAAAGTGAGACTCCGTCTCAAAAAAACAAAAAACAAAAACAAAACTGCAGACCAGGCGCCATGGCTCACGCCTGTAATCCCAGCACTTCGGGAGGCTGAGGCGGGCAGATCATGAGGCGTTCGAGACCAGCATGACCAAAATGGTGAAACCCCGTCTCTACTAAAAATACAAAAATTAGCTGGGCGCGGTGGTGCCCGCCTGTAATCCCAGCTACTCAGGAGGCTGAGGCAGGAGAACATCTCAAAAAAAAAAAACTGCATTTAGGTAGTAACCACGGAAATATGTCTGCAAAAGGATAGCAAATTGAGTCAGATAACACAGATATCAGATCTAAATGACAAGGAATATTGATAGCTTTTTCTGTACAGTTCTCTTATTTTGAGAAGTGAGAATCTAATTTTTTGCTTAATTTTTTTTTCTTTTTTTTTTTTTTTTTTTTTTTAATTTCTGAAGTATTTATTGATCATTCTTGGGTGTTTCTCGGAGAGGGGGATATGGCAGGGTCATAGGATAATAGTGGAGAGAAGGTCAGGAGATAAACACATGAACAAAGGTCTCTGGTTTTCCTAGGCAGAGGACCCTGCGGCCTTCTGCAGTGTTTGTGCCCCTGAGTACTTGAGATTAGGGAGTGGTGATGACTCTTAAAGAGCATGCTGCCTTCAAGCATCTGTTTAACAAAGCACATCTTGCACCACCCTTAATCCATTTAACCCTGAGTTGACACAGCACATGTTTCAGAGAGCAGGGGGCTGGGGGAAAGGCCATAGATCAACAGCATCCCAAGGCAGAAGAATTTCTCCTAGTCAGAACAAAATGGAGTCTCCTATGCCCACCCCTTTCTACACAGACACAGCAACAATCTGATCTCTCCTTCCTTTCCCCACACTTCCTCCCCTTCTCTTCAACGAAACCGCCATCGTCCTCATGGCCCGCTCCCGATGGTCGCTGTCTCTTCGGAGCTGTTGGGTACACCTCCCAGACAGGGCAGCCGGGCAGAGGCGCTCCTCACCTCCCAGACAGGGCGGCTGGGCAGAGGCGCCCCTCGCTTCCCAGACGGGGCCGCCCGGGCAGAGGCGCTCCTCTCCTCCCAGACGGGGTGGCCGGGCAGAGGCGCTCCTCACTTCCCCGACGGGGCCGCCCGGGCAGAGGCGCTCCTCGCTTCCCAGACGGGGCCGCCCGGGCAGAGGCGCTCCTCAGTTCCTCCCAGACCGGGTGGCAGCCGGGCAGAGGCGCTCCTCACCTCCCAGACGGGGCGGCCGGGCAGAGGCGCTCCTCACTTCCCCGACGGGGCGGCCGAGCAGAGGCGCTCCTCACTTCCCAGAGGGGGCGGCCGAGCAGAGGCGCTCCTCACCTCCCAGACGGGGCGGCCGGGCAGAGGCGCTCCTCACTTCCCCGACGGGGCGGCCGAGCAGAGGCGCTCCTCACTTCCCAGAGGGGGCGGCCGAGCAGAGGCGCTCCTCACTTCCCAGAGGGGGCGGCCGGGCAGAGGCGCTCCTCACTTCCCAGACGGGGCGGCCGGGCAGAGACGCTCCTCACTTCCTCCCAGATGGGGTGGCGGCCAGGCAGAGGCGCTCCTCACCTCCCAGACAGGGCGGCCGGGCAGAGGCGCTCCTCACTTCCCAGACTGGGCGGCCGGGCAGAGGCGCTCCTCACCTCCCAGACGGGGCGACCAGGCAGAGGCGCTCCTCACTTCCCAGACGGTGTGGCGGCCGGGCAGAGGTGCTCCTCCCTTCCCAGATGGGGCAGCCAGGCAGAGGCGCTCCTCACTTCCCAGACGGTGTGGCGGCCGGGCAGAGGTGCTCCTCCCTTCCCAGATGGGGCAGCCAGGCAGAGGCGCTCCTCACTTCCCAGACGGTGTGGCGGCCGGGCAGAGGCGCTCCTCCCTTCCCAGATGTGGCAGCCAGGCAGAGGCGCTCCTCACTTCCTCCCAGACGGGGTGGCGGCCAGGCAGAGGCGCTCCTCACTTCCCAGAGGGGGCGGCCGGGCAGAGGTGCTCCTCACTTCCTCCCAGACGGGGTGGCAGCCGGGCAGAGGCACTCCTCACCTCCCAGACGGGGCGGCCGGGCAGAGGTGCTCCTCATCTCCCAGACGGGGCGGCCGGGCAGAGGTGCTCCTCATCTCCCAGACGGGGCAGCCGGGCAGAGGTGCTCCTCATTTCCTCCCAGACGGGGTGACGGCCGGGCAGAGGCACTCCTCACCTCCCAGACGGGGCGGCCGGGCAGAGGCGCTCCTCACCTCCCAGACGGAGTGGTCGGGCAGAGGCGCTCCTCACTTCCCATATGGGGTGGCGGCCGGGCAGAGGCGCTCCTCACTTCCCAGATGGGGCGGCCGGGCAGAGGTGCTCCTCACTTCCTCCCAGACGGGGTGGCAGCCGGGCAGAGGCGCTCCTCACCTCCCAGACGGGGTGGCCGGGCAGAGGCGCTCCTCCCTTCCCAGACGGAGTGGCCAGGCAGAGGCGCTCCTCACCTCCCAGAGTGGGCGGCCGGGCAGAGGTGCTCCTCACTTCCTCCCAGACGGGGTGGCGGCCAGGCAGAGGCGCTCCTCACCTCCCAGACGGGGCGGCCGGGCAGAGGCACTCCTCACCTCCCAGAGTGGGCGGCCGGGCAGAGGCGCTCCTCACTTCCCAGAGTGGGCGGCCGGGCAGAGGCGCTCCTCACTTCCCAGAGTGGGCGGCCGGGCAGAGGCGCTCCTCACTTCCCAGAGTGGGCGGCCCGGCAGAGGCGCTCCTCACTTCCCAGAGTGGGCGGCCGGGCAGAGGCGCTCCTCACTTCCCAGAGTGGGCGGCCGGGCAGAGGCGCTCCTCACTTCCCATAGGGGGTGGCAGCCGGGCAGAGGCGCTCCTCACTTCCCAGATGGGGCAGCTGGGCAGAGGTGCTCCTCACTTCCTCCCAGACGGGGTGGCGGCCAGGCAGAGGCGCTCCTCACCTCCCAGACGGAGCGGCCGGGCAGAGGCACTCCTCACCTCCCAGACGGGGCGGCTGGGCAGAGGCGCTCCTCATCTCCCAGAAGGGGCGGCTGGGCAGAGGCGCTCCTCACTTCCCATATGGGGTGGCAGCCGGGCAGAGGCGCTCCTCACTTCCCAGACGGGGTGGCGGCCAGGCAGAGGCGCTCCTCACTTCCCAGATAGGGCAACAGGGCAGAGGCGCTCCTCACTTCCTCCCAGACGGGGCGGCCGGGCAGAGGTGCTCCTCATCTCCCAGACGGGGCAGCCGGGCAGAGGCGCTCCTCACTTCCTCCCAGACGGGGTGGCAGCCGGGCAGAGGCACTCCTCACATCCCAGATGATGGGCGGCCGGGCAGAGGCGCTCCTCACTTCCCGGATAGGGCGGCCGGGCAGAGGGGCTCCTCACATCCCAGACGATGGGCGGCCAGGCAGAGACGCTCCTCACTTCCTAGACGGGGTGGCGGTGGGGCAGAGGCTGTAATCTTAGCACTTTAAGAGGCCAAGGCAGGAGGCTGGTAGGTGGAGGTTGCAGAGAGCCGAGATCACACCACTGCACTCCAGCCTGAGCACCATTGAGCATTGAGTTAGCGAGACTCCGTCTGCAATCCCAGCACCTCGGGAGGCCGAGGCAGGCAGATCACTCGAGGCCAGGAGCTGGAGACCAGCCCGGTCAACACGGCGAAACCCCGTCTCCACCAAAAATACAAAAACCATTCAGGCGTGGCGGCGCGCGCCTGCAATCCCAGGCACTCGGCAGGCCAAGGCAGGAGAGTCACAGGAGCCCGAGGCAGGGAGGTTGCAGCAAGCCGAGATCCCGGCAGTACAGTCCAGCTTCGGCAACAGAGGGAGACCGAAAAAAGAAGGAGAGGGAGACCGAAAAAAAGAGGGGAGAGGGAGAGGGAGGGGGAGGGGGAGGGGGAGGGGGAGGGGGAGGGGGAGGGGGAGGGGGAGGGGGAGGGGGAGAGGGAGAGGGAGAGGGAGAGGGAGAGAATTTTTTTTTTTCAAGATGGAGTCTTGCTTAGTTGCCGAAGCTGGAGTATTGTGGCTCGATCTCAGCTCTGCAACCTCTGCCTCCCAGGGTTCAAGCAATTCTCCTGTCTCAGTTTCCAGAGTAGCTAGAATTATAGGTGTGTGCCATTACACCCGGCTAATTTTTTGTGTTTTTAGTAGAGACGGGGTTTTACCATGTTGGCCAGACTGGTCTTGAACTCCTGACCTCAAGTGATCCACCCACCTCAGCCTCCCAAAGTGCTGGGATTACAGGCATGAGCCACTATGCCTGGACTTCTTGGCTCAGCTTTTTTAACACAAGCACAAATATGCCCATGCCTGTCTCAGGTATCTGATAATTTACATTTGATCTCGGTGCAGATTCTGGGAAAGCGAACTCCACGGAAGACTCAGAAACCAAGTTCTAATTCAGTTGCCATGAAAACTTAAGGTGAGGGGATTGTCAATCAGTGAAAAATATGGAGGAAAACACTAACAGAATATGGTAAGCATCTCTAGCATTAACAATTTTTATTGGCCGGGTGTGGTGGCTCACGCCTGTAATCCCAGCACTTTGGGAGGCCGAGGCAGGCAGATCACTTGAGGTCAGGAGTTCGAGACCAGCCTGACCAACATGGAGAAACCCTGTCTCTACTAAAAATACAAAATTAGCCAGGTGTGGTGGTGCATGACTGTAATCCCAGCTACTTGGGAGGCTGAGGCAGGAGAATCGCTTGAACCTAGGAGGTGGAGGTTGCGGTGAGCCGAGATTGTGCCATTGCCCTCCAGCCTGGGCAACAAGAGCAAAACTCTGTCTCAAAAAAAAAAAAAAAAAAAAATTATTTATTTATTTTGCTAGATGTGGTGGTAATGGGGAAAATATTAATAGAACGTTTGAGAGCCGGAATTCATCTCAAAATTGCTCGTGTTTGGAGATCATAACATCAGTGCTGGATCACAAACAGCTTATTAGCCTTGGAGCCTGCTTCCTGGTCTCTTCTGATAGAGATAGGCCCTATAGACAGATTTGCAAATGCAGAGCTTTTAAAAATGCTTTTATTATTTTTTGAGACAGAGTCTCTCTCTGTTGCCCAGGCTGGAGTGCCATCACGACTCACTGAAGTCTTGAACTCCTGGGCTCAGCAATGCTCCTGCCTCAGCCTCCCCATTATCTGGGACTACAGGCGCGCACCACCATGCCTGAATAATTTATTTTTATTTTTTGTAGAGACCAGGGGGCGGGGGTCTCACTGTGTTGCCCAGGCTGCTCTCGAACTCCTGAGCTCAAGCTATCCTCCTGCTTCAGTGTCCTTAAGTATTGGAATTACAGGCCTGAGCCACCGCCTGGCCTGCAAATGCAAATCTAACCAGGTCATATGTAGGATAAAAATCTTTTTCCTGGCCCAAGCGTCTCTCCTCATCTTCGGAGAGAAAGGAATGAGAGAGCCTTCTAATAATAGCAATTGCTAGTTACCAGTGCCCTGGCTTATCGTGTGTTAGACTCTGAGTTAAACATTAACTCCTTGAATCATTACAAGCTCCTTATCAGGTGTGTATCAACCTCAATCTACAGATGAAGAAGCCAACACTTGGGCTGCTTGCATTACATTAACCGAGGTTTACCCGCAGCGAGGCTGCCTCCAAAGCAGCCAGAGTTTGCAACCGTCACTGTCCACCCCGCGAGCTGCGATAGTGCGAGAACTACAATTCCCGTGGGGCTGTGCGGGAGCATCGCGAGAGTTACCTTAATTGTGGCGGCGGGAAGGCGGGCCCTGCAGCTGGCTGGGCGGTTAGGAGGGCCCGGGGCCGAGACGATGGCTGACCACAACCCTGACAGCGACCCCACGCCGCGCACGCTGCTGCGACGCGTGCTGGATACAGCGGACCCGCGCACCCCGCGGCGACCCCGGAGTGCTCGGGCTGGGTATGTGAGGGGGCTCCCCGAGTACTTGAGCAACTAGAGGGACTGGGGAGTGGGGTCTGGGTGGGACCCAGCTCCGACTCTGTTCGAAGAGGGAAACTGAGTCTTAGAGAGGAGCAGGGCCTGGGACTCTGAGAACTGCTTCCATTGCTCTAGCCGGGCCCGGGCCAGCTGTTTGTGCCCCTGCCCCCAGGGCTCCAGGCAGCCAGCCCTCGGGACCACAGAGCCTGACTGATCCCGAGTCTTTGGGGGCTCGGCCACTGGAGATGGAAGATAGGCGCTCAGAATCTCACCTTCTGCTCTGTTCTCTAGGCTACTTTCCCCAGACCCGCCAGGGTGTGCCTAGGCATTTGCCCTGAACTTCTGCGTCCTGAGGGTTCCCACTGTTCCTGTGCATTGTCTTACTGTCCCTGTAGCTCCCAGCTGGGAAATGGAAAAGGAGCTAGAGGACAGCCTGGTTAGAAGTTGGGAGGCAGCAACTGGAAGATGCTTTGCTAAGGAACAGGGAATTTGGCCTGACTCAGTGGGAGAGGCAGTGGGTGAGGGCTGTGGTGAGCTCATGGTGCAGAGGATGCATACGTTGACATCTGCCAGACTGGGACAGTGGAGTTTCTTTACAGGGAATGAGAAGCCATTCATTATAGGTTTTACACCCATGAGGTAGGAGCTGTGCCCTGGGAACACTTATGTGGCTCTGGAATCTAAGAGGGACTGGACTGGAGAGATTAAGGTGTCTGGGGTACCAAGTTCTTAAAAGATTTTAAAATACTTTAATACCCATCATGGATTGTTACTTTCATGTCTGGGGTGGATGCTCTTCCAATTGCCCCTCTTGTCTGTGTGGCTAACCCCTACTTATCGTTTGTGATTCTGCTGAAGTCACCTCTGTGAAGCCTTTCCCAGTTCACTCATATGCCCTCTCTATTCCCATACCCCAGGGGTCTTCTTCGGTCCACACTGCTGTTGACATAGGGCTGGGAACAGAGGCAATGGTAGGGGCAAGTGGTTTCTGGGTCCCTAGCCCTGAGGGAAAAAGGCTCCAGACCAAGACCCCTGATGAAGGCATGTCTCTACATCCTCTATCCTTCCTCACCGTAATTCTCTGTGTAATTGCTGGTCTTTACGCAGAGCCCGGAGAGCCCTGCTTGAAATGGCTTCCTCCAGGAGGTTGAGTGGCCAAACAAGGACGATAGCCAGAGGGCGTTCCCGTGGAGCCAGGGTAAGTACCCAGCCCACTGACCCCAAAGGGCCCTGGCTGCCTCGGGGAGGGGGGTTGAGGTCTAGCTCTGCTCTGGAGCCCACCTTGAGGAAATCTCAAGGCAAACGGACAGACTGGTTGCTTGGTGCTTTTGCGGATAGTCTGTTGGCAGATCGGCCCATGTTCAGGCCAGTGGGCACTTGGAGGAACAGACACCTCGGACGCTGCTGAAGAACATCCTACTAACTGGTAAGTGAGTGCTGGCCTGCCGGTCAGAGTTAGGTACCAGTCCGACACCAGTCTTCTGGTATCTTTCATTCAGGGTGGCCTGTTCTGTCAGCCCCACCCTCTCCTTGGTATTTCTGCAGCCCCGGAATCTTCCATCCTGATGCCCGAGTCGGTAGTGAAGCCAGTGCCAGCACCGGAGGTGGTCCAACCCTCCAGACGAGAGAGCAGTTGTGGCAGGTACACAGAACTCCCCCACCTTGGATTGTGCTATGGGCAGCTTAGTCGGGGAGTTTCTTGGGGGTTACAAAAGCCAGAATTGGACTTCCTGGCCTGTCTGAGATAAGCTCCATTCTTATAGCCTGGAGCTGCAACTTCCTGAGCTCGAGCCCCCCACAACCCTGGCTCCAGGTCTGCTGGCCCCTGGCAGGAGGAAACAGAGGCTGAGACTGTCGATGTTTCAGCAGGGAGTGGACCAGGGGCTGTCTCTCTCCCAAGGTGAGGCCCTGGACACCACTTTTGCTACCCTCTCCCTCCTGTCCTCTGGAGAGGCTGAGGAGTCCTGAGAGAGGGCCCTCACAGGCCTGGAGCACTTACCATGGTTTTCTTCTTTTACATTCTCTTGCCGGTTGCTGACAGAGCCTCAAGGGAATGCTGATGCCTCTTCCCTCACCAGGTGCTGTTCTGGGTGATTCCTGTTCTGGGAGTGGGTGGAGGAGAGACTTGGGGAGGGAGGTGCTGCTTGGGATGGAATCTGGCCGTACTACTCCCTGCCAGTTTTAGCCTCACAGCATCTGTTCTAAGAGATGAGAGCCCCAGGGTGAATGGAGGGATCTCTGGGCAAACTGGGTCTCAGGTACCTGACTTTCCTCTGTGCCTCCCCCCTCTCACCAGATCCCTCAACCTGACCTTTGCCACACCTCTTCAGCCACAGTCAGTGCAGAGGCCTGGCTTGGCCCGCAGACCTCCTGCCCGCCGAGCTGTAGACGTGGGTGCCTTTTTGCGGGATCTGCGAGATACTTCCCTGGCTCCTCCAAGTAAGGTTGAGGTTTTCCCCTGCTGGCCTTTGGGGAAAGCTCTCCCCACTATGACAGATAGGAGGTGATGCTGAGTCAGGGTTGCGCCCCTCTCGGTGGGGTCAAGGACAGCAAGCAACTCTGGTCAGTGGGTCTACAAGGAATTTCTGCTTGCTTTCTACAGGGGGCCCCTTTCCTTCGTCCCTCGGTGTCTCCCAGGGCCCCATATCCTTAGACTATAGGGCTGGAGGTTGGAAAGGGGTGTGGTGTGGTGGCCGAAACTTGTTGAAAGGGGCCAGGTTTCAGGATCAGCTGGCCAATTCAAACTGACCTGGGAGCCTGATTGCAGAAAACAAGTTCACCAGAGTAAGAAGAGGGTTTGGGAAGAAGCTGCAGAACAAGCAGCGAAGAGGTATTTTAAGTGGGCAGCTGGTGGGCAGGCAGCTGTGGGGGCCTGGGACTGCCGGGCAGAGGAACAGGAAGGTAAGCAAGGAGGGCTGTAGTCGAAAAGGCCTCGCGTGCTAGGTCGTCTTCTTTCTCTGAAGGCCACTCAGGGCGGACCCATGCGGCCTACTGTCCAGGCCCTGGCAATGCTGAGTAGCAGCCGGTGGGCCTGGAATACGCTGAGAGCCAGCTGGCCCCTGATCTCCAGGTGACAGCCTCAGAACCTGTTACTACTCTGCCCACAGACATTGTGTTGGAGGACACCCAGCCATTCTCTCAGCCCACGGTTGGCTCCCCTGATGTGTATCACTCCCTGCCCTGCATGCCTCACACTGGGGCTGAAGACGCTGAGCAGGCTACTGGTCGCAAGACACAGAGCAGTGGGCCTGGGCTGCAGAACAATAGTGAGTGTGTGGCACCGGTGGCCTGGAGCCAAACTTAGCTTGGGTGAGAGCTGACAATGGTAGTTTTCCTTCTTCAAGCCCCTCTGTGCTCCTAGAGCACCCTGGCTGTGGCTGCCTCCTTCATCCAAGAGCAGAGTCCATGTTGGGCCAGGAGACTTCAGATCCATGTCCTGGTGCTGCCTCTGGCTTTGTCTTTCCTCAGTGAGCAGGGCTGGGTCTGCTAGTCCATCTTTACCCTTCTCTGAGCTATGCAGCCTTGGCCGGCTGCGTCTCCAGCCTGTATTCTCTCCCCTTCACTCAGGCCCTGGGAAACCAGCCCAGTTTCTGGCAGGAGTGGCAGAGGAGGTCGATGCCTTTGCTCTAAGCTTCCTGAGCACCAGCAGTGGTGTCTCTGGAGAAGATGAAATAGAGCCCTTACATGATGGAGTTGAAGAGGCAGAGAAAAAGATGGAAGAAGAAGGTGTGAGTGTGAGTGAAATGGAGGCAACAGGAGCACAAGGACCCAGCAGGGTAGAAGAGGCCAAGGGACACACAGACGTGACAGAAGCAGAGGGATCCCAGGGGACTGCTGAGGCCGAGGGGCCAAGAGCATCTTCAGGGGATGAGGATGCCTCTGGCAGGGAAGGTAAGAGGCCCAGTGCAGGGGGTGACTGGTGACAGCTGTGTTCAGGCCCTAGCACACAGAAAGGCCTTGCCTGGGTTGTGTTTCCGGGCACTGGTGGTGGTAGGGGGTCAGGAAGACTCTGAGGGGCACCTGCTTGGCTGGAGCTAGGTGGGGCCCACCAGAAACAGGACAGAAATACTGTGGCTGTGCTGGCCTGGGTGAGATGGTCAGGCCTGGGATCCCTGTGACCCACCCTTCTTCTTTGTAGCAAGTCCAGAGTCGGCCTCCAGCACCCCTGAGTCTCTCCAGGCCAGGCGACATCATGAGTTTCTTGAGCCAGCCCCAATGCCTGGTGCTGCAGTGTAAGATCCCACAACCCCATTCCTCATGGGCCTCTTGGGAAGGGAGCATTGGGTACGCTGTGTACATAGGGTCCTCCCCCTTCCTACGGGTATGCAGATGATTACCCAGCAGGGCAGCTTGAGCTGGGCTGGGGAGAGCTCACCAAGAGCACCCCTGCCATCCTGGTGCCTGCCTCCAGGGCTTAGAGGAGCCTGGGTGAGGGGAAAGTATGTAGTTGGTTTGTAGTCAGAAAAGGCTTCCTGGAGGACGATTAGCAGAATTGGGAAAGGCAGCAGTACAGTAAGGGGAGAGACTGTCCATTCTAAGGCCTGGGGTCATGGACCCAAGCAGGTACCAATATAGATAATAAGCCTGAACCAGGATGTTGAGTCAACTGTGGAGGGACAGAGCCCCAGGGAAAGACTGGCCTCTATGTGGCCCCCTGACCCAACTGCCCCTCAGCAGGTGGTCAGGGCTGCTGGTCCTGGCTGGCCAAGGGCCACATGTTACCCAGCCTCAGCAAGAGCCAGCAAGACTTGCTCTTGAATAAGAGCCTCCTGAGGCAAGTTCAGCCCCCTCTGTCCACTGTTGCCCTCAGCTTATCTTCAGAGCCTGCAGAGCCTCTGTTGGTCAGGCATCCCCTTAGGCCCCGGACCACCGGCCCCAGGCCCCGGCAAGATCCCCACAAGGCTGGACTGAGCCACTATGCGAAACTCTTTAGCTTCTATGCCAAGATGCCCATGGAGAGGAAGGCTCTTGAGATGGTGGAGAAGTGGTGAGTCCGGGGCACGTGGGGTAGGAGAGGAACCCCTGGGGTCATGATCAGACTGTTCAGCCTGCTCTATCACCACCTTCTTGGCAGCCTAGATAAATATTTCCAGCATCTTTGTGACGACCTGGAGGTATTTGCTGCCCATGCTGGCCGCAAGACTGTGAAGCCAGAGGACCTGGAGCTGCTGATGCGGCGGTGAGAGGGCGGAAGGTGTGGGGGTGCTGGCTGGGGGAGTTCTGGTGCTGATTCTGCCTGTCCCTTCTCTTCCTCCACTGCAGGCAGGGCCTGGTCACCGACCAAGTCTCACTGCATGTGCTAGTGGAGCGGCACCTGCCACTGGAGTACCGGCAGCTGCTCATCCCCTGTGCGTACGGTGGCAACTCTGTCTTCCCTGCCCAGTAGTGGCCAGGCTTCAACACTTTCCCTGTCCCCACCTGGGGCCTCTTGCCCCCACATGTTTCTCCAGGTCTCCTCCCCACCCCCCCAGCATCAATAAAGTGTCATAAACAGAATATTCTGCATTTTGGTGCATGTCCTGGGGCCAGCCAGGCAGGGACTGATTCCCCCCTACAACTTCCCAGCACAGTCTGGAGAATGGCATGGGTTCAGACAAACACTTTTATACTAAAAGCTAGGGGTTAGCAGGACTGGAGCACACAGGCTGCCCACAGGTTCCTAGCTTGCAGGCTCTGGCTCTCGAGGTCCCACACGCCTGATGTCAATCACCTGAAGCCGCTCCAGGGCAGTCTGGAGGATTTCCACCATGCCTTCTTCCTTCTCGTCACCCTCCTCTGGCATTTCCGACTCAGGGAGCTGGAAGGCCTGGCTCACGTAGGTGTTCACAGTCTGCTTGTCCAGGCTGGGGTCGATGGTCATCAGGGCCCCTCGCAGCTTGGGCAGAGTCACTTCCTCATGGCTGCCCCACAGGAAAAGAGAGTGACAGGCCCTGACTCCTCCTCTCCGTGCCCCAGACTCCCAGGTGCCCTCCTCTGTGCTGGGCTGAGCAGTGGATGGTGCATGATGCACAGGGAGACCCAGGGGCTTCAGGGGCCCAGCCTGTGGGACTTGCCTATGGATGAGGGTCACTCACAGTTCTATGCCCAGCTCCTGCTTTAGCTGCTGTAAGTACTCGTCCTTCTCATCCATGTATTGTTCCCAGAGTTTTTGCACAAAGGGCTCACTCTGGCCCTCCTCATCCTGGGAGGGGCCACAAGTCAGGGGGAGGGCACATTGGCTAGGGTCCAGCCAAGGCTAGGGCAGGGGCCAGGCCAGTCCCCGGACCCCACACACCCACCTCCATAAACAGTGAGCGGTAGTTGAGCAAGTCTGCATTGCTGCTGCTGGGATGCCAGCCCCCTGCCTCCATCAGCTCCTGGATTTGCTCTTCTGTCTTGAGAGGGAAGGTACTCTTGAGGACAGTGCTGTAGGGGAGACATGAGGGCCAACAGGGACCTGCTGAGGCCTGCTTGTGCCTCTCTCCCTAGTGCTCAAAAGAGAGTGAGTTCCGAGGCTGTGGCCCTTCCCACCAGGTGCCCCTTTTCCCTGCAGATGCAGGAACAGTTGGGTAGGAGTTGCGGGTGGCCTGGACTGGCCTCTCACTTGAACTGCTCCATGGTTAGTAGCCCCTCGTTCTGACTGTCAGCATTTGTCATCTCCTTCAGCAGCTGGGCTACTGTCTCCTTCTGGGTGACATACACATTCTCACTCCACTATAAGGAGAGAAGCATTGTTCACTTGCTGTTCCTGGGAGTGGTGGGGGCAAAGCTGGTCTATGCTAGGGACAAAGACCTCTCTCAGTCTCCCCAAGGGGAATAGGCCCCAGCTCACCTTTCCCATCAAGACTGCATAGAACTGACTCATAACCTCGTTGGAGTGGAAGATCTTGATATTTTCAAAAATAGTGTAAGCCCAGGCCATGGCATCACTGGGCCCAAAGCGATGCTCCAGGAAATTGAAGAAGAAATCTGGGAACGTCTCTTTCTGTGGGATCGAGGAAATGCTCAGTCAGCCTGCCTTAGGGTTGGTTGGCCCTCATCCCTGGCACCTCTGGACCTGTAGAGGACTCTGGATCTGAAGACCACGCTGGGCCAGACTGGCTGGTGAGATCTGACCTGCTCCTCAGCAAGACGTTCCTTCCAGGCATCCTTGAGGAGGTTGACCACGTCCTTCTTGCTTGGCTTCTTGTTCTCCACGAGGCCATCAAACCGAAGAAAAGCAGGGATGGCTTCCCCATAGCCCTAGGAGGGAGGATATCAGCTCATCTCTGGACCCATCTGTGGCCCCACCCCCAATCAGGGAAGAGCCCCAGTTGGTTCCCCAGAAGCTTATCTGAGCAGCAGGGCATGGCTGTTCTGACTCTGGCCCAAGCCCCACTCCTGGGGCACCCCCCTACCAGACCAGGGAAGAAGTCTTTCTCCCGCAGCAGCCCCGAGCCAATCTCTTCCAGGAGCACATCCACCAGCTGGTCGCTGTTCTTGCCCTCAGCCAGCATCTGCCAGCGCTCTGGGCCCCCAGCCACCACATCTGCATGTGGGGAGAGGGAGCTGGAGTCTGGGCCCACATGTAAGCAGGACCTGGGGCCCCACCGCTGCCCTCACCTTTGCACTTGGTCCAGTCAGGCCGTGGCGTGGAAGTGCGCTGGATCTCCTGCAGCTCAGAGAAGAATTGGTCCCGCTCCTTCAGCGTGCTCATGTGCAGCTGCATCAGGATCTCATGCTCCTTGCGAACCTCCTCGTAGCTGGCTCTCAGGGTGTCCAGCTGTGGGCAAGGACATTGGCCCTGGCCCCCCACCTGTGAGACCCCGTCCTACCCTCCTGGCCCTGCCTGCCTGCCAGCACCTGCTCCTGAAGATCCTTGTTGGTCTTCTCCTGCATTTCAAAGTCCCTCCTGGGGACCACATCTCCAAAGTTGGCCTTCATGGTGTTGAGTTCCATCTGCGTGCGGGTCAGGTCTTGCCGGGTCATCTTAAGAGCCAGGGTTAACTTCACAGGGTCCTCCCCCCAGATGCCTGCCAGGGGAGGGGGCCCACCAGCCCGTGTCACCGTGGCTTTCTCAGGGGTTGCCTGAAGCCCTCTGCCCTTCCTGTTTGGGGTTCCCTGGTTCTTGCCCACAGCACTACCAGCCTAGGATTTCAGGCTAAAGTCTAGAAGCCCAGGAAACTGAGTACCAGGCCTCTCCAGCCCACTGGGAGCCTAGGCTGCCTCATCTACCAACTGTGTTCCTACAATTCTCAGTTCAACTCAGAAGATACATGGCCCTGGGGGAGGCAGGGACATCTCCCCTCTGAATGGTTATGGAATGAGCAGGTCTTAGGAATGTTGAATGAATGGGGCTTAGGGGTGAGACCAGACTCCTCCAGCATCTCAGAGAAGAGAGAAACCCGATTCCCGATTCAGGCTTACCTGGCGACTGGGCTAATGATATGTCCTCCCGCTGGTACCGCAGCTCATTCAGGTCTGCGATGAGGATCTTGCGGGCATCTCGCTCACTGAGGTAATGCAGGTACTCCTCAGCCAAGTTCTTCCTCAGTTTGGTCACCTGGCGAGAAGGTGGCTGTGTGGTCAGGGGCTGCCCCTGGACCCCTGTATGCAGCTGGTCACCCCAGGGAGTGGGCTGGGTGCTGGGGGGCCCCATCAGGGACTGTGAACAGGAAAGGTGAAAGAAGAAGGAGATTGGCCATTTCTGAGAATTCGGCAAGGTGCCAATGTTTCCCCCTATGGGGAAAGTGCTGAGCCTAGCAGCAGGGTAGAGGGTGGAGTTAGCAAGGCTCTGGGGGAAGGTGGTGGCTTAGTGTGTCACTCCCTGTAGAAAGGCAGAGCGGTGTAGGGGGTCACCCTTGTGGTGGGGTTGGCAGGAATTTGGGGACTTGGTTATCACACCACTTCCATTCACCTCGCTCTGCAATGAAATCTTCTCCTCATTCTTTTTGTCGATGATTTTTAGCAAGTTCATCTTCTCTTTCTTGAGCAGGGAGATTTCATGTTTCTCCTCAGCTTTCATGGCCAGGATCCTCTCATTGCAGTCCTCATTCACAGTGACAAGCTTGGCCTTCAGGGGCTCCAGAGCCCGAATCTTCTCCCTTTGGTGGGCTAAGCAGAGACAGGTGGGAGAGCTGCTTTGGGGCCATGGAGAACAAACAGCCAGAAGACACAGACCCTAAGGTCATGGGTGAGTGGCTATGTCGCTTGCAAACCCCAAGAATCTCTGCATGCCTTGTTCAAAGCCATGGTCCCTGTTTCAGGCCTTCCTGCACTTGATTTTAAACCAAGGGCAGAGTTCAGGTGAACACCGGGGTCTCTCCTGTGTCCTTTCCCCTACAGCCTTAAGTCCTGCAGCTGCACCATGCCCTGCACCTCCTGAGCCTGGCAGGGGAGCCTGCTGACTCCCAGAGGTGCTGACTCTCTCCTGGGGTTCACTCCATTTTCAACAGGGACTGCCCCACTATGCTTCTCAACGACAGGGGTGGTCAGGTGCTCTGGGGTGCCCTATCACGGAACAGTCTGTGCAGAATGGCTGAGGGGCCTTGGTGACCTCAAGGCCTAGTTGGTAGCTGCCCCAGCCCTGCTGTGGAGCACCAGAAGGTCGAATAGGATCTTCTCCACCCCTTCCAGGCTGGGGCAAGGAGGGGAGCTGCATTCCTTTTTTTTTTTTTTGCGATGGAGTCTTGTTCTTTTGCCCAGGCTGGAGTGCAGTGGCGTGATCTCAACTCACTGCAACCTCCACCTCCTAGGTTCAAGCAATTCTCCTGCCTCAGTCTCCCAAGTAGCTGGGATTACAGATGTATGCCACCATGCGCAGCTAATTTTTTTGTGTTTTTAGTAGAGACAGGGTTTCACCATGTTGGCCAGGCTGGTCTCAAACTCCTGACCTCAAGTGATCCACCGCCTCGGCCTCCTAAAGTGCTGGGATTACAGGCGTGAGCCACTGCCCCTGGCAGGAGGTGCATTCTTACCCAGCATCCCCTCATACGCATTCTTGATGGAGGATAGTAATGGCTTGTACGTTTTGAAGTCCTCTATGAAGAACTCAAAGATCTCTCTGTAAGGCTGGCAAGAAAAGGGAACCCATCATCTCCTGGCCCACAGCTGCCAACCTTAGTGAGGAACTGTTTTTCTTTTTCTTTTTTCCTGAGACGGAGTCTCGCTCTGTCACCCAGGCTGGAGTGCTGTGGTGCAATCTCGGCTCACTGCAACCTCTGCCTTCCAGGTTCAAGTGATTCTCCTGCCTCAGCCTCCTGAGTAGCTGGGATTACAGGCGCGTGCCACCATGCCTGGCTAATTTTTGTATTTTTAGTAGAGACGAGGTTTCACCGTGTTGGCCAGGATGGTCTCAATCTCCTGACCTCGTGACCCACCCACCTCGGCCTCCCAAAGTGCTGGGATTACAGGTGTGAGCCACTGTGCCTGGCACTGTGTTTTTCTTTATTGGGCTTAGTAGTATTCCGGCATGAGGCTGCCAGGTCACTTATATTCAAGTAAATGCCCTAGATACCACCCGGGTACCTCACAGTGCCATGGAGCCTGGGGGGCAGCTCTCTGGAGGCCTGTCCTGATACTGTCTCTGAGGCCTAGTGGACTGCCATGACCATAGACAGACCTCCACTCTGTGCCTGAGCCCCTCTCTGGCTCTCCAGGCAGCCAGCCTCTTGCCTTCTAGACACTGCATCATTGGCCTCTCACTTGTAACCTCTCCCCATCTTAGAGCCTGGTAGATTCAGGAGATTGAAGGTTGTACCCTTGCATCCTGACATGCAAGTAGGGGTGTGGTCCTCTGTCTCATTTGGATGCATGGGAGGTTTCCGGAGGCAGCATTGCTCACTGAAATGAGCATAGTCTCCAGAGTCAGCCCTGAGTTTGAAGCCCAGCCCCACTACACCATAGTGGTATGCTTTCTTCCTTATCTGTTCGGGAGATCGATGTAAGGCCCCAGCCCAGGGCCTTGCACTTGCACATAGCCAGCGCTCAGTAAATGCTTTAGTCAGTGACTAAGTCAAAAGGCAGGGATTCTCTACCATCATCCTTGTTTGAGCACATTTGGTGATTCTCTCCCTAATATACACTGGAATCTGGGTTGGATCTGATCTCTCTCTCTCTCTCTTCCTCTCTCCCTCCCTCCCTCCCTCTCTTCCTCTCTCCCTCCTTATGCATCTGGGCTGGTTCCTTAAGCTTGGGGTTGTTGCCACTGGGCTGGTAAACACGGTGTGACCCCTGCTTGCCCAACTGCGAGCATTCAGGCTCCATTCACTGATGTCCAGTGGCCCAACCTGGGTACTGGGGATCACAGAGCTGCAGGGACTGGGCACAGCATCCAGGCCACCTGACTCAGGTGAGGAAACTCCAGCCTCAGGAGACTTTCGGATCCACATTGCAGCCTTGCCTGCTCACTGGCATTTTCTTTTTTTTTTTTTTTTTGAGATGGAGTCTCACCGTGTTGCCCAGGCTGAGTGCAGTGGCGTGAACTTGGCTCACTGCAAGCTCCGCCTCCCAGGTTCATGCCATTCTCCTGCCTCAGCCTCCTGAGTAGCTGGGACTACAGGCATCCACCACCGTGCCCGGCTAATTTTTTTGTATTTTTAGTAGAGACGGGGTTTCACCATGTTAGCCAGGATGGTCTCGATCTCCTGACCTGGTGATCCGCCTGCCTCAGCCTCCCAAAGTGCTGGGATTACAGGTGTGAGCCACTGTGCCTGGCCTTCTTTTTTCTTTTGACAGAGTCTCGCTTTGTTGCCTAGGCTGTAGTGCAGTGGCACAATCTCGGCTCACTGCAACCTCTGCCTCCTGGGTTCAAGCGATTCTCCTGCCTCAGCCTCCTGAGTAGCTGGGACTACAGGTGTGCACCACCACTGCAGGTTTTGTGTTTTTAGTAGAGGCAGGGTTTCACCATGTTGACCAGGCTGGTCTTGAACTCCTGACCTCAAGCGATCCTCCTGCCTCAGCCTCCCAAAGTGCTAGGATTAGAGGCATAAGCCACTATGCCCGGCCTCACTGGCATTTTCATAGGATGTTTCATGCTTCTGTTCAGGGAAGGAGACCCAGGAGAGCTGGGAGAGGTGGGTCTCCCCTGAAGGTCTGAGGTGCTCAGTCCTTGGTAGGTGAGGCTTTTTTTTGTTTTTGAGACAGAGTCTCACTCTTGTCGCCCAGGTTGGAGTGCAGTGGTGTGATCTCGTCTCACTGCAACCACTGCCTCCCGGGTTCAGGGTTCAAGCGATTCTCCTGCCTCATCTTCCTGAGTAGCTGGGACTACAGGCGCCCACTACCATGCCTGGCTAATTTTTTTTACTTTTAGTAGAGACGGGGTTTCGCATGTTGGCCAGGCTGGTCTTGAACTCCTGACCTCAGGTGATCCACCCGCCTTGGCCTCCCAAAGTGCTGGGATTACAGGCGTGAGCCACCATGCCCGGCCGGTAGATGAAGCTTCTTCCCACCCTTCCCCTGCCCTCCCCAAGTTTATTCTGTGGCTCTGACCTGCAGCCTTAGTTCCTGGGTGGAATCTGTGCCCAGGTCCAGCAGGAGGAGCTCCTTGCGTAGGTAGTTTTCCAGTTCCTCCAAGTACCGGGGCTTGGCAGTGCGAAAGGGGTGCTGCTGGCAGTTCCTGCAGGGGACAGTGACTGATATGTGGCCAGCACCCCCATGGGGCCCTTGTGCCCTCAGTCTGGGGCAACACACGCCCCTGCCCTGTCTCCTGGCCCAAAGCCTGGCCCATGCCAGCCTACCCACCATGGGACTGACCCTGGCTTACCCTACTCGCTTCTGGTAGTCATCTGAACAGGGTTTTCGATTTTGCAAAATGGTCTGGCCACTGGTGTATGTGGGCCATGGGGACAGGTGCCCACCCATGGAGAACTGACCAGTCTGCAGGGAGGGATAGGTGGGGTTGCCATTGGCAACATTGCTCCCCTTCCTAATGTTTCTCTCCATCTCTCCTCCCCCAGTCCTGACTTTTTTTTTTTTTTTTTTGAGACAGTCTTGCTCTGTTGCCCAGGCTAGAGTGCAGTGGCACAATCTTGGCTCACTGCAACCTTCGCCTCCCGGGTTCAAGCTATTCTCTGCCTCAGCCTCCCGAATAGCTGAGATTACAAGCACCCACCACCATGCCCAGCTAATTTTCGTATTTTTAGTAGAGACGGGGTTTCACCATCTTGGCCAGACTGGTCTTGAACTTCTGACCTCGTGATCCACCCACCTTGGCCTCCCAAAGTGCTGGGACTACAGGCGTGAACCACCACGCCTGGCCAGCCCTGATGTGTTTTACAAACATCTCTCAACATGGTTCATAATTAAGACTGTGGGTTCTTGAGTTAGAGAAGACGGGTTAAGTCTCAAATGTCCCTTATTAGCTATGTCACAACTTCTCTGAGCCTTAGTGCTCACGTCTGTAAAATAGGGATGATGGTAGTCTTCGTCACAGTGTATTGATGTGAGGATGCAATGAGAAAGCATAGTCGGGCGCAGTGGCTCACGCCTGTAATTCCCAGCACTTTCAGAGGCTGAGGTGGGTGGATCGCGAGGTCGGGAGATCGAGACTATCCTGGCTAACACGGTGAAACCCCGTCTCTACTAAAAATACAAAAAAAATTAGGCCGGGCACGGTGGCTCATGCCTGTAATCCCAGCACTTTGAAAGGCCAAGGCGGGTGGATCACGAGGTCAGGGGATCGAGACCTTCCTGGTTTAACACGGTGAAACCCCATCTCTACTAAAAATACAAAAAATTAGCCGGGTGTGGTGTCGGACACCTGTAGTCCCAGCTACTCTGGAGGCTGAGGCAGGAGAATGGCGTGAACCTGGGAGGCGGAGCTTGCAGTGAGCGGAGATCACACCACTGCACTCCATCCAGCCTGAGCAACAGAGCGAGACTCCGTCTCAAAATAAATAAATAAATAAATAAATAATAAAAATACAAAAACAAAATTATCTGGGCGTGGGGTGGGTGCCTGTAGTCCCAGCTACTTGGGAGGCTGAGGCAGAATGGCATGAACCCAGGAGGTGGAGTGTGCAGTGAGCCAAGATCGCGCCACTGCACTCCAGCCTGGCGACAGAGCGAGACTTGGTCTCAAAAAAAAAAAAAAAAAATTAGCTAGGTGTGGTGGCATGTGCTTATAGTCCCAGCTACTTGGGAGGCTGAGGCAGGAGAATCCCTTGAACCCGGGAAGCAGAGGTTGCGGTGAGCCGAGATCACACCATTGCACTCCAGCCTGGACAACAAGAACAAAACTCTGTCTCAAAAAAAAAAAAAAAAAAAAAAGAGGGAAAGCATAATGTGTGCTTTACATGGACCCTGGTACTTGCTAGGAACTCAGTAAAGATTAGCCATTCTGGCCGGGCACAGTGGCTCATGCCTGTAATCCCAGCAGTTTGGGAGGCCACGGTGTGCGACTTTTAGCACTTTGAGGCCAAGGTGGGCAGATCACTTGAGGTCAGGAATTTGAGACCAGCCTGGCCACCATGGTGAAACTCCATCTCTACTAAAAATACAAAAATTAGCCAGGCATGGTGGTGCGCGCCTGTATTCCCAGCTACTCAGGAGGCTAAGGCAGGAGAATCGCTTGAACTCGGGAGGCAGAGGTTGCAGTGAGCTGGGATCGACCCATTGCACTCCAGCCGCGGGGACAAGAGTGAAACTCCATCTCAGAAAAAAAAAAAAGACTATCAAAATGGATGTAATTATTTATGTATGTATGTTTATATGTATGTATGTATGTATTTATTTGAGATGGAGTCACACTCTGTTGCCCAGGCTGGAGTGCAGTAGGGCGATCTCGGCTCACTGCAGCTCTGCCTCTTGAGTTCAAGCGATTCTCCTGCCTCAGATTCCCGAGTAGCTGGCCTGCCACCACGCCCGGTTCTTTTGTATTTTTAGTAGAGATTACAAGTGTGAGCCACTGCGCCCAGCTCACACCTGATTCCCAGCACTTTGGGAGGCGGAGGCAGGTGGATAACCTGAGGCCAGGAATTTGAGACCAGCCTGGCCAACATGTTGAAACCCCGTCTCTACTAAAGATACAAAAATTAGCCAGGCCTGGTGGTGCACGCCTGTAATCCCAGCTATTCCGGAGGCAGAGGCAGAAGAATTGCTTGAACCCTGGAGGCAGAGGCTACAGTGAGCAGAGATGGCACGACTGTACTCTAGTCTGGGCGACAGAGAGAGACTCTGTCTCAAAAAGAAAAAAAAGAGATAGGGTCTCACTATGTTGCCCACGCTGGGCTTCTCGAACTCTCCTAGGATCAAGAGATCCTCCTACCTTGTCCTCCCAAAGTGCTGGGATTACAGGCTTGAGTCACAATGCCCAGCCTAATTTTTATAAAAGCACAAAATAACCCTGGAAGACACCTGGGAGTTTATTTTTTATTTTTTTCTTAGAGACAGGGTCTTACTCTGTCACCCAGGCTGGAGTGCAATGACCCAATAACACCTCACAGTAACTACAAACTCCCGGGCTCAAGAGATCCTCCCACCTCAGTCTCCCGAGTAGCTAGGACTACATGGGCACACCACCACTCCTGGTTAATTTAAAAAATCTTTTTCGTAGATATGAAATCTCCCTGTGTTGCCAGGCTGGTCTCAAACTCCTGGTCTCAAGCAGTCTTCCTTCTTTGGCCTCCCAAAGTGTTAGGATTACAGGTGTGAGCCAGCCTTGTTTTTCAGAATTTTTTTTATTTATTTATTTTGAGACTGAGTCTCGCTCTGTCACCCAGGCTGGAGTGCAGTGGCAGAATCTCTGCTCACTGCAGCCTCCACCTCCTGGGTTCAAGTGATTCTCCTGCCTCAGCCTCCCGAGTAGCCGGAATTACAGGCGCATGCCACCACGCCCAGCTAATTTTTGTATTTTTAGTAGAGATGGGGTTTCACCATGTTGGCCAGGCTGGTCTTGAACTCCTGACCTAGTGATCTGCCCGCCTCAGCCTCCCAAAATGCTGGGATTACAGGTGTGAGCCACTGCGCCCGGCCCAGACTTTTATTTTTTATTATTTGTTTTTATTTATTCACTTATTTTGAGACACAGCCTCACTCTGTTGCCCAGGCTGGAGCGCAGTGGCACGATCTTGGCTCACTGCAACCTCCACCTCCCGAGTTCAAGCAATTCTCCTGCCTCAGCCTCCCGAAGAACTGGGACTACAGGCACGCACCACCACGCCCGGCTAATTTTGTATTTTTAGTAGAAATGGGGTTTCACCATGTTGCCCAGGCTGGTCTCGAACCCCTGACCTCAGGTGATCCACCCACTTCGGCCTCCCAAAGTGCTGGGATTACAGGCGTGAGCCACCGCGCCCTGCCGTTTTTCAGACTTGTAAAAGACCAGTCCTTGGCCGGGCGCGGTGGCTTTCGCCTGTAATCCCAGCACTTCGGGAGGCCAAGGCGGGCAAATCTCGAGGTCAGGAGACCGAGACCATCCTGGCTAACACGGTGAAACCTCGTCTCTACTGAAAACGCAAAAAAATGGCCGGGCTTGGTGGCTCACGCCTGTAATCCCAGCACTTTGGGAGGCCGAGGCGGTGGATCACGAGGTGAGGAGATCGAGACCACGATGAAACCCCGTCTCTAAAAATACAAAAAAAATTAGCCGGGCGCGGTGGCGGGCGCCTGTAGTCCCAGCTACTCAGGAGGCTGAGGCAGGAGAATGGCGTGAACCCGGGAGGCGAGATCGCGCCACTGCACTCCAACCTGGGCGACAGAGCAAGACTCTGTCTCAAAAAAACAAAAAAAAAAAACGCAAAAAATTAGCCAGATGTGGTGACACGTGCCTGTAGTCCCAGCTACTCAGGAGGCTGAGACAGGAGAATCGCTTGAACCTGGGAGGCGGAGGTTGCAGTGAGCCAAGATTGTGCCACTGCGCTCCAGCCTGGGCGAGGAGCGAGGCTCCGTCTCAAAAAATAAATTAATTAATTAGTATAAAAAAAAAAGACCAGTCCTCGTGTTCTGTATACTGTTTCTACCGGGAGAAAATGTGGCTACCCTCCTTTGCTTGCAGAGGCGAGTGGAAGCTGGAGAACCAGCTGCCAGGGCCGCGTCTTGGCTAGGTTATTAACAGCTGAGGGATCTCCGCCCGGGTGGCTGGAACGCAGTGCTCCCCGGCGCTCCGTGCTCTCTGCTTCCCCCTGTAGGTAAAAACGGGAAGGCGGCCCCGGAGGGACGGCGGGAGGGAACACTGCCCCCTGGTGGTTGATGCCGCGCAAAAGAAAGTGAGAATGAAAAAGCCTGGCCCGCAGAAAGTGGCAGCTGAGAAGGCTGCCCGGGAGCCTCAGAGCTCTCCGCTAGTCATCAGGTCTTTTGGGCTGCGCTTGGTCTCTGCGAATAATCCATACTGACCACCCCTTTCTCCTCCCTGGAGTCACTCCCGCAGGGGTGTTGGGAGTCCCCAGCCCCACAAAGTGTGTGGCCCATGTGTTTCCAAATTCCCCACGAGGGTCATGGTCACAGAAGGAAAACCACCATACAGACCATGCCGTTCCCCTGTGAGCCAGAGCTGTAAGTTTACTCAAATGTGTTTTTTATTTTATGAGATTTGGACAATGGCTATTTGCTGATTAATAACAATCCTATGATCATATCAACAAGAGCCCAAAAGTACTTAATAAGACAGCATTGGGGCCAGGTACAGTGGCTCACGCCTGTAATCCCAGCACTTTGGGAGGCCGAGGCGGGCGGATCACAAGGTCAGGAGATCGAGACCATCCTGGCCAACACGGTGAAATCCCATCTCTACTAAAAATACAAAAAAATTAGCCAGGCGTGTTGGCGGGTGTCTGTCCCAGCTACTGGGGAGGCTGAGGCAGGAGAATGGGGTGAGCCCGGGAGGCGGAGCTTGCAGTGAGCCGAGATTGCGTCACTTTACTCCAGCCTGGGTGACAGAGCGAGATTCCATCTCAAAAAAAAAAAAAAAAAAAAAAAAAAAGCCAGGTGTGGTGGTGTGCACCTGTAATCCCAGCTACTCAGGAGGCTGAGGTAGGATAATCACTTGAACCTGGGAGGCGGAGGTTGCAGTGAGCCGAGATCGTGCCACTGTACTCCTTCCTGGGTGACAGAGCAAGACTCCATCTCAAAAAAAAAATTAAAAAATTAAAAAAAAACAGTATTGAGCTCGGTATGGTGGCTCACACCTGTAATCCTAGTGCTTTGGGAGGCCAAGGTAGGAGGATAGCTTGAGCACAGGAGCTCAAGACCAGCTTGGGCAACATAGTTAGACTCTGCCTCTACAAAAAATACAAAAAATAGCCAGGTGTGGTGGCGCACTCCTGTAGTCTCAGCTACTCAGGAGGCTGAGTGGGAGGATTGGTTCAGTATGGGAGGTGGAGTCTGCAGTGAGCTGTGTTTGTGCCACTGCACTCCAGCCAGAGTGTCAGAGCAAAACTCTGTCCCCCCTGCCAAAAAAATTAGCTGGGTGTGGTGGCATGTGCCTGTAGTTCCAGCTACTTGGGAGGGTGAGGAGGGAGGATCACTTGAGCCCAGGCATTTGAGACTGCAGCGAGCCATAATTGCACCACTGCACCCTGACAGGCAAAAGCCTGTCTCAAAAAAAAAAAGACGGCATTCTTTTTTTTTTTTTTTTGAGATGTAGTCTTGCTCTGTTGTCCAGGCTGGAGTGCAGTGGTGTGATCACGGCTCACTGCAACCTCCACATCCTGGGTTCAAGCGATTCTCGTGCCTCAGTCTCCTGAGTAGCTGGGACTACAGATGCACCACCATGCATGGCTAACTTTTATATTTTTAGTAGATATGGGGTTTCGCCATGTTGGCCAAGCTGGTCAAACTCCTGACCTCAGGTGATCTGCCTGCCTTGGCCTCCCAGAGTACTGGGATTATAGGCATGAGTCACTGCCTAAATTAAAAAAAAATAATTTTTTTAATTTAAATTTCATTTCTCTTCTGATACCTTTGGTACAGCATTCATTTTTATATACAAACTTTAAAAAAGAGGAGTGGCGGAGAGATCCGGAGTGAACATGGTAGAGACGCATCTATTTCCTCCTGCCTTCACACACCTACTCAGCAATTATGGAGCTATCAACATTTGGCAGACATTCAGGTAGCCTGTTAGATTCTAGGGCCATAAAGACAGAAAGATACAGTCACAGCCTTGAAGGACCTTGGCAGATCTGGTGTGACCGTCCCAGTAGGTAGCACAGTGCCTGGTGTGTTGGTGGGAGGGGTGAGAAGTGACGTCCGCTGCAGAATGCTGAGCTGCACGGGAGGGATGTCTGTGGGCAGAGGCGAGTTCTCTCTCTGCCTAGGGAGATCCAGGAAGGCTTTTCAGATGAGGAGCAGGCAGCCAGTGTACACCCTTCTCCCCAAAGCCTGGTGGGCCTGGCCTCTCTGAGCCACACTCTCTGACTGAGAAGAAGCCACTCTGGTGGGCATGTTTCAGGTGGGCATGTTTCAGGTGGGTGGTACTATTGGGTTGCAGGAAGGGAGACGGATAGGGTCTGGGGGCTGACATTTGGGGTTCCAAAACAACACTGTCACTAACCAGTGTCCTTCGTTTCTGAAGAAGCTTGCGATTCTGGGTGCTCTTGTCTTCTGTGAGAAAGGATTCGTCTATGGTCACTCCTGAAGGCCGTGGCTGTAATCTGCACAGAGAAGAGAAAGCTGATGGTGGGTGACAGAGTCCAGAGTGGGAAGAGAACCCCCATCCTTCCTAGATCCACAAGGCATAGCCGTCTCCCCGAGCCGGGCTCTGGGTCTTCCCAGTGCTGCCTCCGGATTCCCAGAGAAACTGCCAAGCAAGTCCCTGGCCTTGGTTCCAAACCATTTGCTTACATTCCCAAAAACATTATTTTCATCACCAAAATTTCACCAACTACTGCAGCAGCAGGACATCCTCCCCATGAACCCAGAGAACCCCATGGGCCTATACTTCCGTTCAGTGTTCAACTGTGGCTGTGATATTGGTTTCACGTACACAACTCTGGCACACTCTGGGGCTGTGATACAAAGGGCAGGTGCTGTAGGACAAGAAGCACAGGGTCTGGGGTCCAGGATCTGGGGTGTGAGTCTGAATCCTGCACTTACTTGTGGCTGATAGGGTCTAAGGGCTGACATGGGGTTCTAATAGGACCACCCTCAAGCAAGTCATTTAATATTTCTCAGCCTGGTTTCTTCACAAAGAAGTGGGGAGAACTCTTTTTTTTTTTTTTTTTTTTTTTTTTGAGACGGAATCTTACCCTGTCACCCAGGCTGGAGTGCAGTGGTGCGATCTCGGCCCACTGCAACCTTCATCTCATGGGTTCAAGCAATTCTCTGTCTCAGCATCCTGAGTAGCTGGGATTACAGGCAGCTGCCACCACGCATGGATAATTTTTGTATTTTCAGTAGAGACAGGGTTTCACCATGTTGGCCAGGCTAGTCTTGAATTCCTGATCTCATGATCCACCTGCCTTGGCCTCCCAAAGTGCTGGGATTACAGGCATGAGCCACTGCGCCCGGCCAGAGACAACTCTTGCTTTGCCTATCTTACATAGTTGTGAAATTTATTTTATTAATTTATTTATTTTGAGACGCAGTCTCACTCTGTCACCCAGGGTAGAGTGCAGTGGCGCCATCTCAGCTCACTGCAACCTCCACCTCCTGGGTTCAAGCAATTTCCCTTCCTCAGCTTCCTGAGTAGCGGGGACTACAGGCCCCTGCCACCATGCCCAGCTAATTTTTGTATTTTTAGTAGAGATGGGGTTTTACCATGTTGGCCAGGCTGGTCTTGAACACCTGACCTCAAATGATCCACCCACGTCCGCCTCCCAAACTGCTGGGATTACAGGCATGAGCCACCGCGACCGGCCTGAAGTTTAAAAAAGAATTAGCTGGGTGTGGTGGCGGGTGCCTCTAATTCCAGCTACTCAAGGGGTTGAGGCAGAAGAATCACTTGAATCTGGGAGGCGGAGGTTGCAGTGAGCCGAGATCGCACCACTGCACTCCAGCCTGGGTGACAGAGTAAAACTCTGTCTGAAAGCAAAACAAAAAAAATTAGATGTGCATCTGGGCGTGGTAGCTCGTGTCTGTAATCCCAGCACTTTGGGAAGCCAAGGCGGGCAGATTGCTTGAGCCCAGGAGTTCGAGACGAGCCTAAGCAACATAGTGAGACTTTGCCTCTATTTTTATTTATTTATTTATTTATTTATTTATTTATTTATTTATTTATTTTTATTTCTGGTTTCAAACTCCTGACCTCAGGTGATCCGCCTGCCTTGGCCTCCCAAAGTGCTGGGATTACAGGCGTGAGCCACTGTACCCAGCCAATTTTTTTTTCTTTTTTTTTTTTTTGAGACAGAGTCTGACTCTATTGCCCAGGCTGGAGTGCAATGGCGTGATCTCGGCTCACTGCAGCCTCTGACTCCCAGGTTCAAGCAATTCTCCTGCCTCAGCCTCCTGAGTAGCTGGGACTACAGGTGCAGACTACCTTGCCTGGCTAATTTTTGTATTTTTAGTAGAGATGGGTTTCACCATGTTGGCCAGGATGGTCTCGATCTCCTGACCTCGTGATCTGCCCACCTCGGCCTTACAAAGTGCTGGGATTACAGGTGTGAGCCACCGTGCCCGGCCTTTTTTTTTTTTTTAATAAATAAAAAAAATGAGATATGCAAAATACCATGTAAACGGCAATGAACTGCATAGATGTTCATTATGACAGTAGAACAGGAAAAGCCTCTTAGAACAGCCATCCTAGGAAGGCATTTGGGGACCAACAGGGAGGGCTACTGTGGGCAGGCAGGCTCAGGTGGAACAAAAGGAAGAAGTAATTCCAACAATCCATGGGGTGGGGGTGTGTGATTTATGTTGCCAGATAGATCTTGTGTTCACTCCTCTTGCTTGCTGGTGATTTTGGGCATGCCGCTTAATATCTCTGAACCTCGGTGTCTTTGCTCTTAAAAGTAGGATTAGGACTACCCAAACTCCAGGGAAGCTGAGAGCCCTAATGTGAACCCAGTTGAGAAACTGCCCTGTAATGCTCCTCAGCTATAGTCCATGGAGTGGTAATATTCCAAACCCTAGTCCTCTATTGCTTCTCAACATTGGACAAGTGTGAGCAAAACACATAGAGTAAGCAGTCAGTGAGGAGAAGGAAGAGTGTCTGCCCAGATGAGTTTGGGTGTGAGACAGTCTTGGAGACCAACAAGATACAACACATCAACCCCAAGTGCTCACTGGGTTAAATCAATACCTTCTTATCAAGACTAATCTATTATTTGCCGGGTGTGGTGGCTCAAGCCTGTAATCCCAGCACTTTGGGAGGTAGAGGTGGGCAAATCACGAGGTCAGGAGTTCAAGACCAGCCTGGCCAACATAGTGAAACCCTGTCTCTACTAAAAAAATACAAAAATTAGCCAGGTGTGGTGGCGGGCCCATGTAGTCCCAGCTACTCGGGAGGCTGAGGCAGGAGAATCTCTTGAACCCAGGAGTCGGAGGTTGTAGTGAGCCGAGATGGAGCCACTGCACTACAGCCTGGGCAACACAGAGAGACTCTGTCTCAAAAAAAAAAAAAAAATAATAATAATAATAATTAATTCTCCAAACTCTGCTCTTGCTCATGCTGGAACCACCAGGAAAGGCAAGGTAAGCAAGAAAATTGGGGAATTCTATAAATTCTGAGAAGCTGTTGAATGGAAAAGTTCAGTAGGTAACAGACGTTGTTAGTTTTGAATATCAAAGGAGACAACATTATAAAACAGACTTAAAACAAGGCAAACCAAACACCTGCTAGGGCCTGTACACTTATCCAAAAAGCTTAGGATGCTTGAGCTGGGTGTGGTGGCTCACGCCTGTAATCCCAGCACTTTGGCAGGCCGAGGTGGACAGATCATGAGGTCAGGAGATCGAGACCATCCTGGCTAACACGGTGAAACCCTGTCTACTAAAAATACAAAAAATTAGCCAGGCGTGGTGGCACACGCCTATAGTCCCAGCTACTCGGGAGGCTGGGGCAGGAGAATAGCTTGAACCCAGGAGGCAGAGGTTGCAGTGAGCTGAGATCATGCCACTGCACTCCAGCCTGGGCAACAGAGCGAGACAGTCCATTTCAAAAAAAAAAAAAAAGGCTTAAGATGTATTATGTTAAATATTTTATGGTAACCCTCAGAGGGGAATGGGAAACATTTATATTTCTACCTCAAAGCTGGACCAAACTCAGTTATTTATTTATTTATTTATTTATTTATTTATTTATTTTGAGACGTAGTCTGGCTCTGTTGCCCAGGCCGGAGTGCAGTAGCATGATCTTGGCTCACTGCAACCTCTGCCTCCCGGGCTCAAGTGATTCTCCTGCCTCAGCCTCCCGAGTAGCTGGGATTACAGGTGAGCACCACCACGCCTGGCTAATTTTTGTATTTTTAGTAGAGATGGGGTTTCACCATGTTGGTCAGGCTGGTCTAGAACTCCTGACCTCATGATCTGCCCACCTTCGCCTCCCAAAGTGCTGGGATTACAGACATGAGCCACTGCACCCGGCCTCAAGCTCTGTTATTTAAGTGGT
The DNA here is from genome assembly GCF_028885625.2 of Pongo pygmaeus. Classification (NCBI taxonomy): domain Eukaryota; kingdom Metazoa; phylum Chordata; class Mammalia; order Primates; family Hominidae; genus Pongo; species Pongo pygmaeus. Next base: position 65,173,793 of record NC_072391.2, on the reverse strand, counting down.
AGTAGGCAGTGGGTTTGTCAGGGGTGTATCTTGGTATTCAGTGAACGCAAGCTGCTGAGTTCCATCCATCAAGTGCCAGGGTTATGAGGGTGAAAGGAGAAAAGCCAATAGGGAGGAGAAACCTGCCCCAGGAAAATGCACAATTCGAAGGTCCCTTGCAGAGGGTCCTGATGACATGTTCCACAGTGCTAAGGTCTAGGCTATCCATCATGCTGTCCCTCTTTAAAGGGAAAGGATGAGGACACCCACGGTGTCTCTAAGAGAAACAGTCAGTCTGGCCCAACATCACTAAATACTGGTGAATAAGGAATATGGTAGATTAATGATGTTTGCATTTTTTAAAATTTTATTTATTTACTATTTTTTGAGACAGGGTCTCACTCTCTTGCCCAGACTGGAGTGCAGTGGCCCGATCTCAGCTCACTGCAACCTCCGCCTCCCAGGTTGAAGCAGTTCTCCTGCCTCAGCCTCCCGAGTAGCTGGGATTACAGGTGCATGCCACTACCGCCTGGCTAGTTTTTGTATTTTTAGTAGAGAAGGGGTTTCACTATGTTGGCCAGGCTGGTCTTAAACTCCTGACCTCAAATGATGCACCCACCTCAGACTCCTAAAGTGCTGGGATTACAAGCATGAGCCACTGCTCCCGGCCTGTATTATTTATTTATTTATTTATTTATTTATTTATTTGAGACGGAGTCTTGCTGTGTCTCCCAGGCAGCTGGAATGCAGTGGCGAGATCTCAGCTCACTGCAACCTCCTCCTCCTGGGTTCAAGCGATTCTCGTGCCTCAGCCTCCGGAGTAGCTGGGATTACAGGCGCAAGTCACCATGCCTGGCTGATTTTCTTTTTTTTTTTTTTGAGACGGAGTTTCGCTCTGCTGCCAGGCTGGAGTGCAGTGGCATGATCTCGGCTCACTGCAACCTCCACCTCCTGGGTTCAAGCGATTCTCCTGCCTCAGCCTCCTGAGTAGTTGGGACTACAGGTGCAAGCCACCACACCCGGCTAATTTTTGTATTTTTAGTAGAGACGAGGTTTTACCATGTTGGCCAGGATGGTCTCGATCTCTTGACTCCGTGATCCGCCCACCTTGGCCTCCCAAAGTGCTGGGATTACAGGTGTGAGCCACTGCACCTGGCCAATATTTTGTATTGCTATTAGAAACAGGGTTTTTGCCATATTGTCTAGCCTGGTCTTGAACTCCTGAGCTCAGGCAATCTGCTCTGCCTTGGCCTCCCAAAGTAATAGGATTATAGGGGTGAGCCACCGTGCCTGGTTGTGCTTTTTTTTTTTTTTTTTTTTTGAGACGGAGTCTCGCTCTGTCACCCAGGCTGGAGTGCAGTGGCGAGATCTTGGCTCACTGCAAGCTCCGCCTCCCGGGTTCACGCCATTCTCCTGCCTCAGCCTCCTGAGTAGCTAGGACTATAGGCACCTGCCACCACGCCCGGCTAATTTTTTTTTGTATTTTTAGTAGAGATGGGGTTTCACCATGTTAGCCAGGATGGTCTCGATCTCCTGACCTCGTGATTCACCCACCTCGGCCTCCCAAAGTGCTGGGATTACAGGCGTGAGCCACCACGCCCAGCCATTTTTTTTTTTTTTTGAGACGGAGTCTCGCTCTGTCACCCAGGCTGGAGTGCAGTGGCGTGATCTCGGCTCACTGCAACGTCTGCCTCCCGGGTTCATGCCATTCTCCTGCCTCAGCCTCCCGAGTAGCTGGGACTACAGGCGCCCGCCACCACACCCGGCTAATTTTTTTCTATTTTCAGTAGAGACGGGGTTTCACCGTTTTAGCCAGGATGGTCTCGAACTCCTGACCTTGTGATCCTCCCGCCTTGGCTTCCCAAAGTGCTGGGATTACAGGTATGAACCACCGCGCCTGGCGTTTTTTGTTTTTTTTTTTTTTAATAGACAGGGTCTTGCTTTGTTGCTCAGGCTACAGGGCACTAGTGCGATCACAGCTCACTGCACTCTCTCGAACTCCTGGGTTCAAGTAATCCTCCTGCCTCAGCCTCCTGAGTAGCTGAAATTATTATTATTATTATTATTATTTGTAGGGACTGGGTCTTACTATGTTTCCCAGGCTGGTCTTGAACTCCTTACCTCAAGTGATCCTCCCACCTTGGCCTCCCAGAGTATTGGGATTACAGGCATAAGCCGTCATGACCAGCCCTGTGCTTCTTTCTTAAAATGGATGGGGATTCTCTTTCTGGGTCTGCTTCATATCCTTTTCATAGAGAATGGCAGTTTACTAAATTATTCCTGTGCTGGGTAACAATTCTGTTTCTCTCTCTCTCTTTTCTTTTTCCTTTTTTTTTTTTTGAGACGGAGTCTCACTCTGTCGCCCAGGCTAGAGTGCAGTGGTATGATCTTGGCTCACTGCAACCTCTGCCCTCTGCCTCCCTGATTCAAGCGATTCTCCTGCCTCAGCCTCCCAAGTAGCTGGGATTACAGGTGCCCGCCACCATGCCTAGCTAATTTTTTTTTTTTGAGACGTTGTCTCGCTCTGTTGCTGAGGCTGAAGTGCAGTGGCAGAATCTCTGCTCACTGCAAGCTCCGCCTTCCAGATTCACGCCATTCTCCTGCCTTAGCCTCCTGAGTAGCTGGGACTACAGGCGCCCACCACCACGCCCGGCTAATTTTTTGTATTTTGTAGAGACCGGGTTTCACCATGTTAGCCAGGATGGTCTCGATCTCCTGACCTGGTGATTCCCCTGCCTCCGCCTCTCAAAGTGCTGGGATTATAGGCGTGAGCCACCGTGCCCGGCCTCTTAGGGACTTTCGTAGGCTTTTCTCTGTCAAGGCAGCAGACCCTGAAGGATGAGAGTTTAGGTGGGATTGGGTGGTGTTTTTTTTTTTTTTTTCTTCCACTGGGAATGAGTAGAATGGGGGACACTACATTCATTCAACACTTACTGGGTGCCTATTACATACAAGAGCTGTGTCAAGAGCTTCACATATTCTGCCTAAATGTTCCCAACAATGTTTGTGGGGTGGACTGTATCATTCCCATGTTTGAGATATATAAGCTGAGGCCTGGAACTTGAAGGGTCTTCTCTGAAGTCCCAAAACTAGAAAACGATTTAGCCAAAATTTTTGTTTTAATCCGTATATATGGCTCTCCAGGCTGATGGAGCTGGTCATATTTTGCAGTACCCAGAGGCTATATATACATCTGAGTACAGGCAGAAGCTACCCAGAGGATGATCTCTCCAGGCTTCTAAAGTATTTCTTTACTTGTACAATGGTAATATTACTATTTTATACAGTTGTTGTGAGGACTAAATATGGTACGTAGGCCGGGTGTGGGGGTTCACGCTTGTAATCCCAGTTTGAGAGGTCGAAGTGGGAGGGTCGCTTGAGTCTAGGAGTTCGAAACCAGCCTGGGCAACGTGGTGAAACCTCGTCTCTACAAAAAACAAACGAATAAAGAAACACCCAAAAATCAGCCGAGCGTGGTGGCGCATGCCTGTAGTCCCAGCTACTTGGGAGGCTGAGGTAGAAGGATCGCTTGAGCCCGGGAGGTCGAGGCTGCAGTGAGCCGTAGTAGTGCCACTGCACTCCAGCCTGGGCGACAGAGCGAGATCTTGTCTCAAAAATAAAATATTTTAAAATGTGGTATATAAAGCATTTGGCATATAGTACATTCAATACAAGCTGGTTGTTACTAGTAATGATAAAGTGCGCCTGCCCTTTTGCTAGCATGTAACGTCTTCACTGGGCTAAATCAGCCTGATTCCAACCGTTCCTGCAACCATTGACTCTGTGGTGCTGGAGCCCTAGATCAATGGTCAGAGGCCAGCAGAAGTCCGGATCAAGTGCCATTTCCCTCTCTAGAAGTACTCAAACCCTCCTCTCTGCCCTCATCCCTGCCAGCGCGTACCTCGACGCGGACGAGAAGCTGTGGTACCGCGACTGCTGGCAGGCCATGACCCACGGGCAGGCGGGCAATCAGCACCCGCGGCCTGGGAAGCTGTGGTAGTGTACAGCCCGTCGCCATGGCGACCAGGCCCCAGAGGCCCCCGCGGCGAGGGCGGAGTCAGGGATGCGCCACGCCCCCGAGCCTAGCTCCCGCGGGCTGGGAGGAGGATAAAGTAGCACAGGTGGACTGGGACCCGGCAGCGGGTGCCCTGAGAGTCAATCACTACAGACGATTTGACCCCAGGTACCAGAACCGAGGCAGGGGGCTGAACAGAGGCCATGGGGAGGGAAGTGTGCTGAGAGGCCGGAGCCGCTTTGCCGGCGGGAATTGTAGTTTTCGGTGTCCCGACGTCTCGATGGGACAGGCTTATGGCTGAGGAGGGTTGTACTACATCTCCCAGAATTCTCTACCAGCCCGAGTTGCTCCGCCTCTCGAGAGCTCTGCATTGTGGGGTATGGAGTTCGAAATGTGGCGAGGCGTGTCAGTGTCCAAAGAGAGGTGCCGGACTCGGACTCGGTTTCCCTGCGGCCCAGGGAGGCTCACGGGCCATTGGCTGAGCGGGGCGGATCTGGTCCCGCTCCTCCCCGCCCCCAGTGACACAATAGTAGCTCCCTCCAAGATGGCGGCAGCGACGGCAGACCCGGGAGCTGGGAACCTGCAGGCTGGGGACTCCTCCGGCGGGGGCGCTGGGGGCGGGCTGCCGTCCCCTGGGGAGCAGGAGCTGAGCCGGCGCTTGCAGCGCCTGTATCCTGCGGTCAACCAGCAAGAGACTCCGCTGCCGCGTTCCTGGAGCCCCAAGGACAAATACAACTACATTGGTCTCTCCCAGGGCAACCTCCGCGTCCACTACAAAGGTATCGGCCCATCAGGCTGCGGGGAATCAAGGCTAGAGCGTCGTGGGGTGGCTCTGCTGCCAGGCCCCCGCCCCATCACCTCCCTTTCCCTGCCTGGGTGCTCCATGTTAGGCCTTGGCCCTTTCAGGATGTCCGGGGTGGTGAGGCTGACCAGGCCGAGAGCTGACTGCCTGTTCTCTGTCCTGAGACACCTGCCGTCAAGAGAACCGCAACAGGTGTCCACACCCAGTGCTGGGCCGGACCTTCCACTCCAGGGCCTCCGTGCTTATCCTAGGCTGGCTCCAACGGCAGCGGGACCCTTCGCCACTGCTTAGAAGAAAGGGGTGGTCACGTCCCTACCATTAGCCTGAGACTCGTGGACTTCCCCACCTGCCAGGCATCCTAGACTGGGCCTGGGGTTCCGTGCTAGAGTTTGGGGGGTGTCTTCCAGGTCGGCCTCCTCCTCCTTCCCCTGGCCTCCCAGGTGGGCTGCCTGGATTCTAGAGAGGCTGCCAGCAGCACTTGGGTATCTCTCACATTGCCTGTACCCTTGTTTTGTTTGTATGGGTAGTGTCTCAGGCAGGACTGCTGTTCTCAGGAGGAGGTGAGGCAAAGGTGCAAGGTTTAAGTGTTTATTCAGTTGTCTAATGATTCCTCGGACTGTGTAAGCGCTTCCTCTGGCAACAGAGGAGTGGAGTTGCCATGGAGGAGTTGCAGAGAAAAATGAGGGTTCCATTTGCATTTCCTTCTGCTGAAATTTCTTACTTGCCCTCTCGTGTTAGGTCATGGCAAAAATCACAAAGATGCGGCCTCAGTGCGTGCCACCCACCCCATACCTGCTGCCTGTGGCATTTATTACTTTGAAGTGAAGATTGTCAGCAAAGGAAGAGATGGGTAAGCCCTTCATGACCACCCTCTTTCCCTGAACATGGAGTTGATCCCTGTGGTCAGAGGTCAGGTCCTTTGGCTGGCACTTGTTGCTGATGTGAGCTGGGGAGCCGCATGGGTCTGGGCTGCCACTATTTCCTGACTGTGGGCATGGTCTGGTCTAAGCAGCAGATCTTGATGGCCAGTGGGTGTGTTGGGGGTAAAGCAGGGGATTCTTTTTGGTGATAATGTAATTTGATACCTAGAAGGTTAGGCAAACAAGTAACAAGTTTACTTTAAAAATTTAGTGTCCAGAATGGAGTTTCCCTCATGAGCATGTGGTGTTTTTGTGACTTCCTTCCTTTCACATTCTTGCCGTATTCATGAGATTCTTTTTTATGGCATTTAGTCATGTAGAGGCCCTGGTAGCCTTCAAAGAGATAGTAGAGTCTTTGCAGCATTCATGAAAGCTGCTGTGGTCACCAGCCTGTCATCTGAGGGTAAACAACTTACACATGGTCAGAATCAGGTGACCCTGCTGCTCATAAACTTGTTTTTCAGTCCAAGGACTTGAACACTACTAGTTGGATCAGCTTTAGGAAGGTCGTCATTAAAGTCAGCATTAGGAGCCGGGCACGGTGGCTCACGCCTGTAATCCCAGCACTTTGGGAGGCCAAGGTGGGAAGATCACCTGAGGTCAGGAGTTGGAGAATAGCCTGGCAAACATGGTGAAACCCTGTCTCTACTAAAAATACAAAAAAATTAGCTGGCATACCTGTAATCCTAGCACTTTGGAAGGCCGAGGCGGGCGGATCACTTGAGATCAGGAGTTCAAGACCAGCCTGGCCAACATGGTAAAATCCCATCTCTACAAAAAAAATTCAAAAATTAGCTGGGCGTGGTGGTGTGCGCCTGTAATCCCAGCTACTTGGGAGGCTGAGGCATGAGAATCACTTGAACACGGGAGGCGGAGGTTGTAGTGAGCTGAGATTGCGCCACTGTACTCTAGCCTGGGCAACAGAGCAAGACTCTGTCCCAAAACCAAACAAAAAAAGTCAGCATTAGGGAGACTCCCTATTTTAGGGTGATCCAAGCAGACACAGGAAATCATAGGGGAGATACTTAATTTTTTTTTTCTTTCTCCCAGTCTCCCTTTTTTTCCCAGTGATTGTGATGAAGTGGGTGTGTAAGTTATGAAGTAACATGACTGCAGCTACCTTGGAAAGGCTTTCCTCATCAGACTTTAGGTTTGGTGTCTGAAGTTTGCCAACCCCTCTGGTGACCATGCCAACGCTGAGTGTGTATTCTCGAACATTCAGAACTTCTTTCTCCTAGGGACTGTCCCCTTTGTGGTACATGCAAAATGCTTGGCCAAGGGACTAGGCTGGGGGCAACACTGCCAGAGTCTGAGCCTTGCCTACTTCCTCAGTGATGTAACTTCTTTGCCTGAGAGGTCTCTGTGGTCTTGGGTAGATGTTGGAGCTTCAGTCTCCTGATCTGCACTGTGAGGATCCAGGCCAGCATCTAAGCTGCCTGAACTCCAGAATTCTATGCCTCTGAAATTCTGATCATGGGAAGCTACTGCATCTTTGTCTCTCTCTCTCTCTTTTTTTTTTTTAAATGAGATGGCATCTTGTTCTGTCTCCCAGGTTGAAGTGCAGTGGCAAGATCACAGCTCACTGCAGCCTGATCTGGGCTCAAGTTAGCCTCCCACCTCAGCCTCCTGAGTAACTGGGAATACAGGTGCATGCCACCACACTTGGCTAATTTGTTTTTTGTTTGTTTTTTTTGAGATGGAGTTTTGCTCCTGTTGCCCAGGCTGGAGTGCAATGGCGCAATCTCAGCTCACCACAACCTCCGACTCCCAGGTTCAAGTAATTCTCCTGCCTCAGTCTCCCGAATAGCTGGGCTTACAGGCATGTGCCACCACACCTGGCTAATTTTGTATTTTTAGTAGAGACGGGGTTTCTCCATGTTGGTCAGGCTGGTCTCAAACTCCTGACCTCAGGTGATCCGCCCGCCTCGGCCTCCCAAAGTGCTGGGATTACAGGTGTGGGCCACCGCACCCAGCCTAATTTTTAAAATTATTTGTAGAGATGAGGTCTTGCTGTGTTGCCTAGGCTGGTCTCTAGTGATCCTCCCACCTTGGCCTCTCAAACTGCTGGGACTACAGGCATGAGCTACTGCACCCGGCTGTCTTTCATTATTATCCCCATCTAGTGCATTTACAGATAGGAAAGTTAAATTTATGGGAGGGCTTCAAAGCTCCTATTTTCCCCTTCCACCATCTGATAGAAGCACATATATTTAGTGTGCTTGAACTAGTGTGAATGAGAATAGCCCCTTAAAACAAGCACCTCAAAAATAATGTTGACTAAAATGGTGGTGCTGGAGTCTCATACTGCCAAAGAAACTGAAGTGCACTTCTTAAATTTGTAGGGAGGAAAATGGATTGTTTTCTTCTCGTCTTTATTATAGATAACAGCTGAGTTAGTTATCTAGGTAGAGAGCAGAGACCAACTTCAGAAGGGAAGTGTTTACACTTAGAGACCTGGATTCTTTTTTTCTTTTTGTATTTTTTGAGAGATGAGGTCTGGTTATGTTGGAGATCTGGATTCTTTCAACTGGCTTTTAACATTTCAGTTTTAGTGGATCTTGCTGGAAAAGGCCCTGTGTCATGTTAGATTGGTGAACTATAGGTGTTGACTGGAAGTCTAAAGAAAGGTAGGCATCTATTCCCAGCATTTTACGTGTGGCAAACATAGCTGTGGAGCTGATCTAGAAACATCAGATGTTAATTAATTAATTTATTTATTTGCCACACAGTCTCCCTTATCATCCAGGCTGGAGTGCAGTGACTCAAACTCGGCTCATTGCAACCTCTACTTTCTGGGTTCAAGTGATTCTCCTGCCTCAGCCTCCCGAGTAGCTGGGATTACAGGCATACGCCACCACGCCCGGCTAATTTTTGTATTTTTAGTAGAGATGGGGTTTCGCCATGTTGGCCAGGCTGGTTTCGAACTCCTGACTTCAGGTGATTTGCCTGCATCAGTCTCCCAAAGTGCTAAGATTACAGGCATGAGCCATGGTGCCCAGCAAGGAAACATCAGTTTTAGAAAGGTCTCAGGTCATGTATGCCTGTGGTAGCCTGCTTCAGTTGACCGCTGTCAGATGGCAGGAGTATGAATAGCTCCTCATGGTCTCTTTGCGGAATCCCTGAAAGCCTTCTCATGACTGGGATGCAGCCGCATGTTAGTATGGGCCAGGTGTGGTTTTGAGGAGGCCAAAGGCAATTACATGGGGCAGGCAGACATCAACTGGCTCATTTCTCTTTTTTTGTAGATTTTTTTTTTTTTTTTTTTTTTTTTTTTTTTGAGACAGGGTCTCGCTCTGTTGCTCAGGCTGGAGTGCAATGGCATGATCACAGCTCACTGCTGCCTCAACTTCCTGGGCTCAGTCAATCCTCCCACCTCAGCTTCCTGAGTAGCTGGGACTATAGGTGTGTGCCATCATGCTTGGCTCATTTTCTTATTTTTTGTAGAGATGGGGTCTCACAATGTTTCCTAGGCTGGTCTTGAATTTCTGGTCTCAAGTATTTCTTCCACCTCAGCCTTCCAAAGTGCTGGGATTACAGTCATGAGCCACCGTGCCTGGCTGATTTTTTTTTTTAACTATTTTATAGAGATGGGATCTTGCTGTGTTGTCTAGGCTGGTCTCCAACTCCTAGCCTCAAGTGATCCTCCTGCCTCAAAGAGATCTAAAGTGCTGGGATTACAGGCATGAGCCACCATGGCCAGCCTCCCATGGATTTTGGAGGTGTGTTTTTGATCCTGGTTTAGTCCATGACCCAAGCATTAACTGGTTGTCTAGTTTCCCTGTGTTATCTAGTTTGATCCTCACAGCATCTGTGGCAAGTGGCTAGAGCAGATGATCGTGTACCTTCCCATTTTGTGAGTGAGCCCTGAGTGCCTGGGATGTTTGGTGGCCTACCCTGGCTGCAGGGCTTAGGGTGTGCAGTGGAGTAGCCTGATTTATCAGATGTCCTCGCCTGATCCTAGACACACATGTCCATGCTGCTGCTGCCTTTCCCCATTGTAGCTGTTGCATTCCTCCCCTGGGTAGAGTGAAGGAATGTTCTGTTGGATTCCTACCAGATTGCAATGTTAGGGGACAGAGCTGAAAGGTGCATGGTGCTGTGTAGGGCCAGAGAATTGTGGCATGCTCTGGGCTGGGCTTGATCAACTTACTGTTCCATTTAATCTGTAAACTTGCTTTTCTGTAGATTTGAGTACATCTCCTTTGTAAAAGGTATTTATAAACCCAGTTGCTAGTGTCATTGTTCTCCAGAATGTCCTTTGTTTTGACAATATCTTTTGGAGAAGAACACACTAAGCTAGTCTAATAAGGAAAGTTTCATGTCAAGGTTTCACAGAGTATTTATATATACCTACTATGTTCCAGGCCCTATACTAGGTGTAGGGAGAACAGATGTAAAGCCAGCACAGATCAGCTTTGTCCTCAGGAAGCCTGTGGCCCATTCAGTAGAGAGTGGACAGAAAGTCTTTCTGCAAGAGGAGGCAGAGCCTGGGAACAGTTGGGAGGGATGAGTAGGAGTTCCCCAGCAGGCGAGACCTGTTAGACCTATGAGTCTGATGGGTAACTAGCTTGACTTCTGGGTGCTAGGCTTTCTGGGCACTCCTGAAGTATAAGAGAGCTCTGTGGAGTAGCAGGGGCTGTGTTTGAGCTAAGAGCTTGGCACAGACTGATGGGCTTCGGCTGCATTTTGTCGAGTCACCAGAGCTGTGAACTCAGGGAGTGGGTCTGGTGGGGTGAGGAGACATCAGAGCACTGCCAGTGGTGCCAGGAGATAAGGGGCATCCAGGTCTGTCTTTCTAGGAAGCAAAGGAGGGCCTGAAGCTGAGGGTCCCTGGGGAGGAGCAACGTCTGCATGTTCATGGACCTGTGGGTGTCCCTGGCTCTTAGTGATGACACATGGAGGGTGTGGCTGGCTAGGCTGACAGATGCTCCAGTGTGACCCTCAAAATAGACTGTAACATCATCCCAGCGGCGGAGGCCTCCTGACATGTGATGGTTGCTTTACCCAAGAGTAGTAGGCCTGGGCTAGAGCACTGGATGGCATGGAGAGGGGTGGGGGCATTCTCCTCTGTAGCCAGTGTCTGGGCCCAGGCCCAGAGCAGGGGTCTCTGACCACAGCCAGCCAGCCTTCCCTTGTTCCTGCAGCTGACTTCCTTTGGCCAGGCAGCAGTGTACTCATTCATTCATTCCAGACACCAGGGTGCAGTACCCATTGTTTTTTTTTTTTGGTGGTGGTTGTTTTTTTTTTTTTGAGACAGAGTCTCGCTCTTTTGCCAGGCTGGAGTGCAGTGGCACAATCTTGGTTCACTGCAAACCTCCGCCTCTTGGGTTCAAGCGATTCCCTTGCCTCGGCCTCCCGAGTAGCTGGGACTACAGGCGTGCACCACCACACCCAGCTAATTTTTGTATTTTTGGTAGAGACAGTGTTTCACCATGTTGGCCAGGATGGTCTCGATCTCTTGACCTCATGATTTGCCTTCCTCAGCCTCCCAAAGTGCTAGGATTACAGGTATGAGCCACCACGCCTGGCCGTACCCATTCTTTTGTCCCAGCCTGGGCCCCAGGAGCACAGGCATGAGGCCCCACAGGTGGTGTCGAAGGGTCAGCCCACAGTGTGTGTCATATCCAAGGGTGGCCTGGAGGATGGACTATACCTCAGAGTTTTGAGGAAAACATCATAGAATCATAGAAGAGGTGATGATGTGGGCTCTGGAAAGAGGAGTTAGAGTGTTCTAGGTGAACAAAGTGAGAAGCAGATGCTTCAGGCAGAAGAAACAGTGCATAAAAAGACATGGAGTTGGCAGGGCACGGTGGCTCACACCTGTAATCCTGGCACTTTGGGAGGCCAAGGCAGGCGGATCACGAGGTCAGGAGATCGAGACCATCGTGGCTAACATGGTGAAACCCCGTCTCTACTAAAAATACAAAAAATTAGCCGGGCGTGGTGGTGGGCGCCTGTAGTCCCAGACTTGGGAGGCTGATGCAAGAGAATGGCGTGAACCCGGGAGGTGGAGCTTGCAGTGAGCCAAGATCGCGCCACTGCACTCCAGCCTGGGCAACAGAGCGAGACTCCGTCTCAAAAAAAAAAAAAAAAAAAAAAAAAAGATGTGGAGCACAGAGCATGAGGTCGGTAGGGCCAGAATGAAAATACCTTGTGTGTGGCCTGGTTCATGCCTGTAATCCCAGTACTTTAGGAGACTGAGGCGGGCGGGTCACTTGAGTTCAGGAGTTCAAGAACAGCCTGGCCAACACGGCGAAACCCCATCTCTACTAAAAATACAAAAATTAGCCAGGCGCTAATAATAGTGGTGGTGTGTGCCTGTAATCTCAGCTACTTGGGAGACTGAGGCAGGAGAATCACTTGAACCTGGGAGGTGGAGGTTGCAGTGAGCCGAGATCACACCACTGTTCTCCAGCCTGGGTGACAGAGTGAGACTCTGTCTCAAAAAAAATAAAAAAGAAAATACCTTGTATGCTGTGGCCAGGGAGCGTGGGCTGTATCCTGAGGGCAGTAGCAGTGTTGGGGGCTGTGGATCTACCCATGCTTTTGAGAATGAAGGAAAGAAGAGACTCTGCCAGTTTGGTTCAGCCAGGCTTCTCTGGCCAAGAGCCCTGTCCAGGGTGGGCCAGTGACTTTAGGTCTTTGCCTCTAGCATGGTTTTCTCATAGCGGTTGTCTTTTTTTCTCTTGGCTGTTCCTTTGGTATGAAGAGATGAAGGGATGGGGTGTGAAAGACTGGTAGCCAGGAGGCTTCTCGGAGGTGAGAGGACTCTGCTTGTGCTAGAGTTCTGGTATTTTGGTTTTGCCAGCTCCCATCTGAAAGACAGTAATGTCCCATGTTTTATACCCAAGCATCTCTGGTGAGCCAGAATCAGCCAAAGTGATTTTCCATGGAGACCTAGAGAGCCACTGTTAATTAAGATACCTTGATTAAGGTCGGGCGCGGTGGCTGAAGCCTGTAATCCCAGCACTTTGGGAGGCCGAGGCAGGTGGATCACGAGGTCAGGAGATCGAGACCATCCTGGCTAACATGGTGAAACCCTGTCTCTACTAAATATACAAAAAAAAAAAATTAGCCAGGCGTGGTGGCGGGCGCCTGTAGTCCCAGCTACTTGGGAGGCTGAGGCAGGAGAATGGCGTGAACCCAGAGGGCGGAGCTTGCAGTGAGCCGAGATCACGCTGCTGCACTCCAGCCTGGGTGACAGAGCGAGACTCCGTCTCAAAAAAAAAAAAAAAAGATATCTTTATTAAGATCTCACCTGCCACATTCCTGGTCTGGAGGGCCATTTAAGCTTAGGCCCTTCCAGCTGAGAGACAGCTGTGGCTGGCTCCTCACCCTGGGTCCCCTCACCAAGTTCCAGTCTACATGCATTGTACAGTGCTGTTGAGAACTTTGGTGCTCATTTGTCATCTGGGGAAGGCCTTATCCTGCCCGCCCTGATAAGAAGGTGCTGTCCTTGCCCAAGGCAGGTACAGGCCGTGGTTGCGCCCCATTTTCCCTGACTGCCCCCCTGGAGTTGATGGCCTTACAGGCAGATACTGAGCTTTGGGCTGCACTTCTACTCAGGTAACACATTGTGCTATTTGTGGAGACATGGAATGTTTGGGTTCTGGAACACAGGGTAGGATGTTTGGGTTCTGGAACACGGGGTAAGAGAACTGGAGTCTAGATGGTGGCCACTGTTCTTTGCTTTTTTTTTTTTTTTTTTTTTTTGAGACAGGGTCTTACTCTGTCACTCAGGCTGGAGTGCAGTGGCACAGTCATGGCTCACTGCAGCCTCGACCTCCTGAGTTCAAGCAATCTTCCTACCTCAGACTCCTGAGTAGCTGGGACTACAGGTGCATGCCATCATGCCTGGCTAATTTTTATTTTATTTATTTAATTTATTTTTTGAGACAGAGTGTCGCTCTGTCACCCAGGCTGGAGTCCAGTGGAGTGATCTTGGCTCACTGCAACCTCCGCCTCCCAGGGTTCAAGTGATTCTCATGCCTCAGCCTCCTGAGTAGCTGGGATTACAGGCGTGTGCCATGACACCTGGCTAATTTTGGTATTTTTAGTAGAGACGAGGTTTTGCCATGTTGGCCAGGCTGGTTTTGAACTCCTGACCTCAAGTGATCTGCCCGCCTCAGCCTCCCAAAGTGCTGGGACTACAGGTGTGAGCCACCATCCCCAGCCCTGGCTAATTTTTAAATTTTTTGTAGAGACAGGGTCTTGCTATATTTCCTAGGCTGGTCTGGAACTCCTGGGCTCAATCAGTCCTCCTGCCTCAGCCTCCCAAAGTGCTGGGATTACAGGCATGAGCCACCACACCTGGCCTGTGGCCACTTTTCTGGTAGGGCCTCCCTCCTCACTGTATGTTGCTACCCAGGCTCCAACTGTGAGCTGAGAGTGGGGAGCGTCGTTGCCTTCTTTATAGCTGGGGCCTTCCTTGGTCAAGAATTAGCTTTTAGAGAAATTCCTACAATTCACTTCACCTGCTGCCTTTCTGCCTTGATGGTGTTTTTGTTCTCTGGAACTTTTGGTCTTTTCCTTGTATGGGTGACTATGTAAGGGAGATTCCTTGTTAGAAGAGAAGCAGAAGCTCATCAGGCCAGAGCACAGGAGGATGAACCTAGCAGCCCCATGTGGCAGGCACTGTGTGCCATTCCTATTATGGGGCCATTGGGAAGGAATAAAGGGCCCCAGAGTGGGTCTTGTGTGGTTGGGTCAAGTTGGAAAGAAGGGACTTATCAGTGGAAGAGGGATGGATAATTATGTCTAAATGCAAAGATGTTCCTCTGCCTCTCCACTCTGTTCAAAATCCATATAAAATGTCTTTGTAATTCTAGGATCGTTGGTGTTGTGACTTGGTAGTAGAACAGAGCCTAGCCCTTCTGTCATGAAGGGGCCAGAACAAGATGCTCTGTACTACGTAGGGAAGTTGGGAAGGGACTGAGGAAGCCCTTGGCACACCTCTTATGCCATTTCTTTTCACTTAACTCTTGGAATTAGAGATGCTTGGGGTTTCAGGGGAGTTTAGTTTAGGTCAGGGGTGGCAAGTGTGAAGGCCCCAATATCCCACAATACCCTCAGCTTCTATGACCAACATTACTGATTGAAGTAGCGCTTGTTCTTGTCCAGACAGAGCCCAGAATTTTTCTCAATGCACAGCACACCAGGCAGCTGTAATTTACTGGTCAGAGTTTCATCATGAGATGAAATCTACCAGCCCTTAAGGTGGAGGTGGTTGGAAGATAAGAAGTGGATAGAGGCCCAGATGGTCGAGGGCTCAGCTTATTTCTTCTAAAGGAGAGTCCCAAGGCAGAGCTGAACCAAGAGGAAAGAAACAGAGGGGTTGGATTGCTGAATAAAACTGATTCTAACCCAGTTTATAAAACCATGTATCTGAAGTTGGCATGGACTTTTTAAAAAAATGGAATGCCCTGTTTTTATAACGACTTGCACCAGTAGTTTATCAGTAGTTATATTTACTTTTATAAAAATCAAAATAGGCTGGGTGCGGTGGCTCACACCTGTAATCCCAGCGCTTTGGGAGGCCGAGGCAGGCGGATCACAAGGTCAGGAATTTGAAACCAGCCTGGCCAACATGGCGAAACCCTGTCTCTACTAAAAATAAAAAATATTAGCTGGGCGTGGTGGCAGGCGCCTGTAATCCCAGCTACTCGGGAGGCTGAGTCAGGAGAATCACTTGAACCCGGGAGGCGGAGGTTGCCGTGAGCTGAGACCATGCCACTGCACTCCAGCCTGGGCAACAGAGCAAGATTCCGTCTCAAAAAAAAAAAAAAAAAAAAAATCCAAATATTTTTATTTTACCTATAGAAAACATTTATTTATTTATTTATTTATTTATTTATTTATTTACTTACTTACTTATTTTCGAGACGGAGTCTCACTCTGTCACCCAGGCTGGAGTGCAGTGGTGCGATCTCAGCTCACTGCAAGCTCTACTTCCCGGGTTCACGCCATTCTCCTGCCTCAGCCTCCTGAGTAGCTGGGACTACAGGTGCCTGCCACCGCACCTGGCTAATTTTTTGTATTTTTAGTAGAGACAGGGTTTCACAGTGGTCTCGATCTCCTGACCTCATGATCCACCCGCCTCGGCCTCCCAAAGTGCTGGGATTACAGGTGTGAGCTACCGCGCCTGGCCGAAAACCTTTATTTTTTAAAAATTATTTTATTTATTTATTTATTTTGAGATGGAGTTTCACTCTTGTTGCCCAGGCTGGAGTGCAATGGCACGATCTTGGCTCACCATAACTTCGGCCTCCCGGGTTCAAGTGATTCTCCTGCCTCAGCCTCCTGAGTAGCTGGGATTACAGGCATGCACCACCATGCCTGTCTAATTTTGTATTTTTAGTAGAGACACGGTTTCTCCATGTTGGTCAGGCTGGTCTTGAACTCCCGACCTTAGGTCATCCTCCTACCTCAGCCTCCCAAAGTGCTGGGATTATAGGCGTGGACCACCGTGCCCAGCCTATTTATTTTTTTGAGGCAGGGTCTCACATTTGTTGCCCAGGCTGGAGTGCAGTGTTGCGGTCACGGCTCTGCAACCTGCCCTCGTGCTCAAGAGATTCTCTCACCTCAGCCTCCTGAGTAGCTGGGACTACAGGCACATGCCATCATGCTGAGCTAATTTTTTTTTTTTTTAAGTAGAAATGGAATTTCATCACTTGCCCAGGGTGACCTTCCTGGGCTCAAGTGATCTGCCTGTCTTGGCCTCCCAGAGTACTGGGATTACAGGTGTAAGCTGCTGTACTTGGCCCTTTTTTTTTTTTTTTTTTTTTTAAATTTGAGGCAAGGTCTCACTCTTATCACCTAGGCTGGAGTGCAGTGGCAAGATAGTGGCCTGAAATTTTTTTTTTTTTAACTGCTAAAGAATATGTAGGATTTTTTTTAGGCTGGGTGCGGTGGCTCAAGCCTGTAATTCCAGCACTTTGGGAGGCTGAGGCAGGTGGATCATGAGGTCAGGAGATCGAGACCATCCTGGCTAACACGGTGAAACCCTGTCTCTACTAAAAATACAAAAAAATTAGCTGGCCATGTTGGCACACACCTGTAGTCTCAGCTACTCGGGAGGCTGAGGCAGGAGAATCGGTTGAACCTGGGAGGTGGAGGTTATAGTGAGCTGAGATCGTGCCACTGCACTCCAGCCTGGGCGACAGAGTGAGACTCCATCTCAAAAAAAAAAAAAAAAAAAGAATATGTCAGATTTTTTTAATACCCGATAAAGTCTACTTTTAAAAAATACACTGCAGGCCGGGTGTGGTGGCTCGTGCCTGTAATCCCAGCACTTGTTTTTTATTTTGAGACAGAGTCTCGCTGTGTCACCCAGGCTGGAGTGCAGCAGCATGACCTCGGCTCACTCCAACCTCTGCCCCCTGGGTTCAAGCAATTCTCCCGCCTCAGCCTCCTGAAAGCTGAGGTTACAGGCATGCACAACCACGCCTGGCTAATTTTTGTATTTCTAGTAGAGATGGGGTTTCGCCATGTTGGCCAGGCTGGTCTCAAACTGCTGATCTCAGGTGATCTGCCCGCTTCAGCCCCTCAAAGTGCTGGGGTTACAGGCTTGAGCCACCGCGCCTGACCAGTCCCAGTACTTTGGAAGGCCAAGACGGAAGGATTGCTTGAGCCTAGGGGTTCAAGACCAGCCTGGACAACATAGTGAAACACCTACCTCTAAGAAACATTTTTAAAAATGAGCGGGGTGTGGTAGAACACTCCTGTAGACCTAGCTACTTGGGAGGCTGAGGCAGGAGGATTGCTTGAAACCAGGAGTTTGAGGCTGCAGTGAGCTATGATTGAACTACTGCATTCCAGTGTGGATGAGAGAGTGAGACGCTGTCTCAAAAAAAATAAATAAATAATAAAAATAAATAGCAGAGGGATAGAGAGATGCAGGTTTAAACAAATGCAGGTTTATGGCCATTATGTATATATTACTGGTAGAAGTAAATGCAGAAAACAGAAACCAGATATTTCCAGTAGAAAGGGGTTTAATATATGGACTTTGATGCTTATAGAATTATCAAGACTTAGAATTTTCATGTAATGGTGGACGAGGCTACTTAAATAATGTCTCCGACTGAAAATAAGATGGCAGATAAAATATTACAAGCCAGGCAGGCACGGTGGCTCACACCTGTAATCCCAGCACTTTGGGAGGCCGAGGTGGGTGGATCACCTGAGGTCAGGAGTTTGAGAACAACATGGCGAAACCCCGTCTCCACTAAAAATATTAAACATTAGCCAGGCATGGTGGCGTATGCCTGTAATCCTAGCTACTCGGGAGGCTGAGGCAGGAGAATTGCTTGAACCTGGGAAGCGGAGGTTGCAATGAGCCGTGGTCGTGCCATTGTGCTCCAGCCAGGGAAACAAGCGAAACTCCATCTAAAAAAAAAAAAAAAATTACAAGCCAGCCAACTCAAGGCCAGTGTCTGGATGAACACCTGTAACTAGAGTTAAGGGTAGTGTCTGTGTACCAAAGGACATTTGTGGTGTTCACATACTGCTATGCTTATGTGCTTCAGCTCCATAATTACACAGGGCCATAGAGGTGGAGGTTAGGGCCCAAAGCCTACTGGCTGTGGGGTCTAATGGGAACCCTCTCACATTAAGCTGGGACATTAGTGGCTACACCCTCTGGTTACAGGCAGTGCATTTGGGTTTTTGAATGTAGCAGGCTCTAGAAAGTCAAGGTTTGGTACTTGAGACTCTGTTAGTACATTAGAGGAGCTCAGAACCAAGAGTGTGTAACCTGCCTAGGGCCACCGATAGGGGCTGTTCTTCTCCTTTTGTCTGGTGATCTCTCTGAGTGCTTTGATAGTGCTGGTGACATTGGGCACATGAGGGTCTCCTGACCCATACACAGAACCACTTTTCTCCATATGAGCACCCTAACTTGAGGCCCCTTTGCTTTCTGGCCTATTCTTTTTTTTTTTTGAGACGGAGTCTCTCTCTTGCCAGGCTGGAGTGTGGTGGTGTGATCTCGGCTCACTGCAACCTCTGACTCCCAGTTGTAAGCGATTCTTCTGCCTCAGCCTCCTGAGTAGCTGGGACTATAGGTGCGCACCACCATACCCAGCTAATTTTTGTGTTTTGTATTTTATGGGGCTTCACCATATTGGCCAGGATGGTTTCGATTTCTTTTTTTTTTTTTTTTTTGAGGTGCAGCCTCGCTCTGTCGCCCAGACTGGAGTGCAGTGGCGGGATCTCGGCTCACTGTAACCTCTGCTGCCTGGGTTCATGCCATTCTCCTGCCTCAGCCTCCCAAGTAGCTGGGACTACAGGCGTCCGCCACTACGCCTGGCTAATTTTTTTTTTTTTTTTGTATTTTTTTAGTAGAGACGGGGTTTCACTGTGTTAGCCAGGATGGTCTTGATCTCCTGACCTCGTGATCCGCCCGTCTTGGCCTCCCAAAGTGCTGGGATTACAGGTGTGAGCCTCCATGTCCAGCCCAGTTTCGATTTCTTGACCTTGTGATCCGCCTGCCTCGGCCTCCCAAAGTGCTGGGATTACAGGCATGAGCCACTGTGCCTGGTCTAGCCTATATTTTTTGAATAGTGCTAAGGCCCAGGCCACTCATCTCTGTAATGCCCTTCCTCTTAGTGGGAAGCCTACACAGAATTGGGCTCAGTGGGTGACTGCATGGCTTCCTGGGGCAGGGGACAGGTATGGTTGCTTGCTGGAGGAGCAGCTTACACGTAGCAGCCAGTGTCGTGACGGACTGTAGCTTGCTTTGTTTATTTACTTTTTTTTTTTTTTTTTTTGAGACGGAGTCTCACTCTGTCACCCAGGCTGGAGTGCAATGGCGTGATCTCGGCTCACTGCAACCTCCGCCTCCCAGGTTCAAGTGATTCTCCTGCCTCAGCCTCCCTAGTGCTGGGACTACAGGTGTGCATCACCATGCCCAGCTAATTTTTGTATTTTTAGCAGAGACGGGGTTTCACCATTTTGGCCAGGATGGTTTCGCTCTCTTGACCTCATGATCTGCCCACCTTGGCTTCACAAAGTGATGGGATTACAGGCATGAGCCACCGTGCCCGGCTTCCTTTTTTTTTTTTTTTTTTTTGAGATGGAGTCTCGCTGTGTTGCCTAGGCTGGAGTGCAGTGGCGTGATCTTGGTTCACTGCAACCTCTGCCTCCCAGGGTCGAGCATTTCTCCTGCCTGAGTAGCTGGGATTACAGATTACAGGCGCGTGCCACCATGCCTGGCTAATTTTTGTATTTTTAGTAGAGGTGGGGTTTCACCATGTTGGTCAGGCTGGTCTCGAACCCCTGACCTCATGATCCGCCTGTCTCGGCCTCCAAAAGTGCTGGGATTACAGGCGTGAGCCACCGTGCCTGGCTATTTATTTACTTTTTGAGACAAGGTTTCGCTTGCTGTGTCACTTAGGCTGGAGTGCAGAGATGTGGTCATAACTCACTGCAGCCTCAAACTCTTGGGCACTAGCAATCCTCCTGCCTTGGCCTATCAAAGGCTGGTATTACAGGTGTGAGCCAGCACACCTGGCATTGACTATGGCCTTAAGTGGGCTGATTAGACTATGAAATAAAATTCCTAGCACTGAATATTAGCCCTCATTTCACACCTAAATATCAGTTGTTGTTTTTCATGAACCATCTTCCAAGGATCATTTTGTAACTGAGGTCCCAGAGTTCCCCTTTGTTGTAGAGGCTGTTGATTTCTTTTCTGGGGCAGGTTCTGATAGCAACAAGATTGCCAGCCTGCTGAACTGTGGCTAAGGTATTAGATGTCAAGACGAAACTGTCCGGTGAGATTCCTGGAGCCCCTGGGAGGTCTAGGGTTGGGGGTACTGGTGACTAGCCCTTTCACCTGAGGGTGGGCGGCAGAGCTGGTACCTTCCTGCAGCCTCCAACAGCCATCTCAGCCCTGAGGCTGAAGACCTTGTCTCTTCTCTCCTTTTCATCACTTCCTACCAGAGCCCTGTGGGTGTAGGGACATCCTGCTGATGGAGCTTAAATTTAAAACGTTCGAACCCCATTGGCTCCTGTGTCTTATGCAGCAGTTCTTAAAAGTGCCCATAGGCTTGCCAGCCCATGAAATATACCTTCCCTCTAAAAAGAAATTGGTAAAACTGGGCCGGGCGTAGTGGCTCACACCTGTAATCCCAGCACTTTGGGAGGCCGAGGAGGGCGATCACGAGGTCAGGAGATCAAGACCAGCCTGGCTAATATGGTGAAACCCTGTCTCTACTAAAAATACAAAAAATTAGCCAGGTGTGGTCGCACACGCCTACAGTCCCAGCTACTTGGAAGGCTGAGGCAGGAGAATCACTTGAACCCGGGAGGCAGAGGTTGCAGTGAGCCGAGATCACACCAGTGCACTCCAGCCTGGGTGACAGAGCAAGACTCTGTCTCAAGAAAAAAGAAAGAAATTGGTAAAACTGGCCAGGCTCTGTGGCTCATGCCTGTAATCACAGCACTTTGGGAGGCTGAGGTGGGTGGATCATGAGGTCAAGAGTTTGAGACCAGCCTGGTCAACATGATGAGACCCCGTCTCTACTAAAAATACAAAAATTAGCCAGGCGTGGTGGCGAGCGCCTGTAATCCCAGCAACTCAGAAGGCTGAGGCAGGAGAATTGCTTGAATCTGGGAGGTGGAGGTTGCAGTGAGCCGAGACTGTGCCACTGCACTCCAGCCTGGGCAACAGATTGAGACTCCATCTCAAAAAATAAAAAAATAAAAAATTGGTAAAAGTAAAAACATTTGGGTCCCTCTTCACTCTTGTCATTTGCTGTGGGCTAAGTGTGGGACTTCTGGCCCCAATGTGAGGCCAGAATACTCTTATGCTGCCCATTGTGCTCTGTGCTGGGGCCTCCCTTGTCTCATCGGGAAAAGCCAGATGCAGTCTTTGCTGGTTTGCAGGGCCATAGGGGTGTTCTTGGTGTCTCCGTGTATGTGTGTGGTAAAAATATGTAACATAAAATATGCCATTTTATCCATTTTCAGTGTATAATTCAGTGGTATTAATTGCATCCACAATGTTGTGCAACCATCACCACATCACTGTCTATTTCTAGAACTTTTCCGTCACCCCAAACAGAAACTTTGTACCCATTAAGCAGTAACTCTCCATTTCTCCCTCCTCCTAGTCCCTGTTAACCTCTGATCTACTTTCTGTTTCTATGAATTTGCTTATTCTTGATAGTTCATGTAAGGGGAATCCTACAATATTGGTCCTTTTGTGTCTGCCCCATTTCACATAGTATTATGTTTCCAAGGTTTATCTGTGTTGTGGCATGTTTCATAACTTCATTTCTTCTTCTTCTTTTTTTTTTTTTTTATTTGAGACAGAGTCTCAATCTGTCACCCAGGCTGGAGTGCAGTGGTGCGATCTCAGCTCACTGCAACCTTCGCCTCCCGGGTTCAGCGATTCTTCTGCCTCTGTCTCCCGAGTAGCTGGGATTACAGGTGTGCGCCACCATGCCCAGCTAATTTTTGTATTTTTAGTAGAGATGGGGTTTCGCCATGTTGGTCAGATTGACCTTGAACTCCTGACCTCGTGATCCGCCTGTCTTGGCCTCCCAAAGTGCTGGGATTACAGGTGTGAGCCACTGTGCCAGGCTCATTTCTTCTTGTTTACTTATTTATTTATTTAGTTGTTTTTAAGAGATATGGTTGGCTGGGCATGATGGCTCATGCCTGTAATCCCAGCACTTTGGGAGACTGAGATGGGTAGATCACCTGAGGTCATGAGTTTGAGACCAGCCTGACCAACATGGTGAAACCTCGTCTCTACTAAAAATACAAAAAATTAGCCAGGCGTGGTGGTGTGTGCCTGTAATCCCAGCTACTTGGGAGGCTGAGGCAGGAGAATCACTTGAATCCGGGAGGTGGAGGTTGCAGCAAGCCGAGATGGTGCCATTGCACTCCAGCCTAGGCAACAGAGTGAGACTCTATCTCAAAAAAAAAAAAAAAAAAAAAAAAAAAGAAACATGGTCTTGTTCTGTTGCCCAGACTGGAGTGCAGTGGCACAATCATGGCTCACTGTATCCTTGAGCTCCTAGGCTCAAAAACTCCTCTAGCCTCAGCCTCCTGAGTAGCTAGGACTGCAGGCATATGCCACCATGCCTGGGTACTTTTTTTTTTTTTTTTTGAGATGGAGTCTTATTCTGGTGCCCAGGCTGGAGTGCAGTGGCATGATCTTGGCTCACTGCAACCTCTACATCCCAGGTTCAAGCTATTCCCCTGCCTCAGCCTCCCGACTAGCTGAGACCACAGGCGTGCACCACCACAGCTGGCTAAACTTTGTGTTTTTAGTAGAGATGGTGTTTCACCATATTGGCCAGGCTGGTCTTGAATTCTTGACCTCAAGTAATCTGCCCACCTCAGCCTCCCAAAGTGCTGGGATTATAGGCGTGAGCCACTGTGCCCGGCCTGCCTGGATAATTTTTTTTTTTCCTCTTTTGAGATGGGGTCTCACTCTGTTGCCCAGGCTGGAGTGCAGTGGTGCGATCTTGGCTCACTGCAACCTCCACCTCCTGGGTTCAAGCTATTCCCCTGCCTCAGTCTCCCAAGTAGCTGGGACTACAGGCGTGTGCCACCACACCTGGCTAATTTTTGTATTTTCAGTAGAGATGGAGTTTCACCATGTTGGCCAGGCTGGTCTCGAACTCCTGACCTCAAGTGATCTGCCCGTCTCGGCCTCCCAAAGTGCTGGAATTTATAAGTGTGAGCCACTGTGCCCGGCCTGCCTGGCTAATTAAAAAAAAAATTTTGGGGCCAGGCGCGGTGGCTCATGCCTGTAATCCTAGCACTTTGGGAGGCCAAGGCAGGCAGATCACGAGGTCAGGAGATCAAGACCATCCTGGTTATATGGTGAAACACCCTCTTTACTAAAAATACAAAAAAAAGGGCCAGGCGTGGTGGCTCACGCTGTAATCCCAGCACTTTGGGAGGCCGAGGCGGGTGGATCACGAACGAGGTCAGGAGATCGAGACAATCCTGGCTAACACGGTGAAACCCCGTCTCTACGAAAAAAATACAACAAAAAATTAGCCGGGCATGGTGGTGGGCGCCTGTAGTCCCAGCTACTCGAGAGGCTGAGGCAGGAGAATGGCGTGAACCTGGGAGGCGGAGCTTGCATTGAGCCGAGATCGCGCCACTGCACTCCAGCCTGGGCGACAGAGCAAGACTTCGTCTCAAACACAAACAGACTAAAAATTATTCAGCCATGGTGGTGGGCACCTGTAATCCTAGCTGCTCGGGAGGCTGAGGCAGGAGAATGGCATGAACTCAGGAGTTGGAGCTTGCAGTGAGCCGAGGTAGCGCCATTGCACTCCAGCTTGGGCGACAGAGTGAGAGTCCATCTCAAAAAAAAAAAAAAAAATTTGGGCCAGGCGCGGTGGCTCACGCCTGTAATCCCAGCACTTTGGGAGGCCAAGGTGGGTGGATCACAAGGTCAGGACTTTGAGACCAGCCTGACCAACATGGTGAAACCCCGTCTCTACTGAAAATGCAAAAATTAGCCGGTGTGGTGGCGTGTGCCTGTAATCCCAGCTACTCGGGAGGCTGAGACAGGAGAATTGCTTGAACCCGGGAGACAGATGTTGCAGTGAGCCAAGATCGTGCCATTGTACTCCAGCCTGGTCAACAGAGCGAGACTCCGTCTCAAAAAAAAAAAAATTTGTAGGCCGGGCGCGGTGGCTCATGCCGGTAATACCAGCACTTTGGGAGGCCGAGGCAGGAGATCCAGACCATCCTGGCTAACACGGTGAAACCCCGTCTCTACTAAAAATACAAAAATTAGCCGGGCATGGTGGTGCGTGCCTGTAGTCCCAGCTATTCGGGAGGCTGAGGCAGGAGTATGGTGTGAACCCAGGAGGCAGAGCTTGCAGTGAGTGGAGATTGCGCCACTGCACTCCAGCCTGGGCGACAGAGCGAGACTCCCATCTCAAAAAAAAAAAAAAAATTTGTAGAGGCCAGGCGTGGTGGCTCATGCCTGTAATCCCAGCACTTTGGGAGGCCGAGGCAGGTGGATCATGAGGTGAAGAGATCAAGACCATCCTGGACAACATGGTGAAACCCGTCTCTACTAAAAATACAACAATTAGCTGAGTGTGTTGGCACGTGCCTGTAGTCCCAGCTACTCGGGAGGCTGAAGCAGGAGAATCACTTGAACCCAGGAGGTGGAGGGTGCAATGAGCCGAGATCGCACCACTGCACTCCAGCCTGGGCAACATAGTGAGACTCCGTCTCAAAAATTTTTTTTTTCTAGAGACGGAATCTCGCTATGTTACCCAGGCTGGTCTTGACACCCGGCCTCAAGTGATCCTCTTGCCTCAGCCTCCCAACGTGCTGGGATCACAGGCATGTGCCACCATACCCAGCCTAGAACTTCATTCCTTTTTATGGCTGAATAATATTCTGTTGTACTTATATATACATCACATTTTGTTTATCCATTCTTCTGTTGATGGACGCTTAGGTTGCTTTCACTTTTTGGTTACTATGAATAATGCTGCAGCGAACATTGGTGTATATAGTGTTTGAGTTCCTATTTTCAGTTCTTTTGGGTGTTCACCTAAGAATGGTATTGCTGGGTCATATGATAATTTTTGTTTAACTTTTCTGGGTAACTACCGAACTTTTCCATAGTGGCTGCACCATTTTACATCCCCACCAGCAGTGTGTGAAGGCTCCAGTTTCTCTACATCCTTGCCAACATTTATTTCTTTCTTCTTTTTTTTATTTTTTAAAGCCTTGCTGTCTTGCCTAGTCTGGTCTTGAACTCCTGAGCTCAAGCAATCCTCTTGCTTCAGCCTCTCAAGTAGCTGGAACTTTGATTGATTGGTTGATTGATTGAGATGGAGTCTGACTCTGTCACCCAGGCTAGAGTGCACTGGTGCTATCTCAGCTCATTGGAACTTTTGCCTCCCGGCTTCAAGTGATTCTCCCACCTCAGCCTCCTGAGTAGCTGAGATCACAGGCATGTGCCACCACGCCTGGCTAATTTTTGTATTTTTAGTAGAGACAGGGTTTCACCATGTTGGCCAGGCTGGTCTCAAACTCCTGACCTCAAGTAATCTGCCTGCCTTGGCCTCCCAAGGTGCTGGAATTACAGGTGTGAGCCACCATTCCTGGCCTATTTATTCTATTTTTTGTTTGTTTGTTTTTGAGATGGAGTCTAGCTCTATCCCCCAGGCTGGAATGCAGTGGCTTGATCTGGGCTCACTTCAACCACCACCTCCCTGGTTCAAGTGATTCTCATGTCTCAGCCTCCTGAGTAGCTGGAATAACAGGTGTGTACCACTACGCCTGGCTGATTTTTGTATTTTTAGTAGAGACAGGTTTCACCACGTTGGCCAGGCTGTCCTCGAACTCCTGACCTTAACTGATCTGCCCACCTCGGCCTCCGAAAGTGCTGAAATTTCAGGCGTGAGCCACTGCACTTGACCTGGAACTTTTTAATTATAGCTATTCTAGGTATGAAGTGGTAACTCATTGTGGTTTTGATTTGCATTTCCTAATGACTAGTGATGTTGAGGATCTTGTTATGTGCTTATTGTATGTGGCTATCTGTATAGATTCTTTGGAGAAATGTCTGTTCAAGTCCTTTGCCTATTTGGGTTGTTTGTCTTTTTGTTGTTGAATTATAGGAATTCTTTATTTATTTTTGATATTAAACCTTTATCAGATCTATGATTTGCAAATACTTTTTCCTATTCCATGGATTGTCTTTTCACTCTCTTATTTTTTATTTATTTTTTTTTTTTTTCAGATGGGTTTTTGCTTTGTCGCACAGGCTGGAGTGCAGTGGTGCAATTTTGGCTCACTGCAGACTTAACCTCCTGGGCTCAAGCGATCCTTCCACCTCAGCATCCCAAGTAGCTGGGACTACAGGTGCATGCCACCATGACTGGCTAATTTTTAAATTTTTTGTAGAGATAGGGTCTTGCCATGTTGCCTAGGCTGGTCTTGAACTCCTGGGCTCAAGCAGTCCTGCTGCCTTCACAACCTCCCAAAGCACTGGTATTACAGGTGTGAGCTACCATGCCTGGCCTCTTGATGATGTCTTTTTTTTTTTTTTTAATTATTATTATTTTTTTTGAGATGGAGTCTCACTCTGATCTCGGCTTACTGTGAACTCTGCCTCCCGGGTTAACGCCATTCTCCTGCCTCAGCCTCCTGAGTAGCTGGGACTACAGGTGCCTGCCACCATGCTCGGCTAATTTTTTGTATTTTTAGTAGAGACGGGGTTTCACTGTTTTAGCCAGGATGGTCTTGATCTCCTGACCTTGTGATCCACCCACCTTGGCTTCCCAAAGTATTGGGATTATAGACGTGAGCCACCGTGCCTGGCCTTTTTTTTTTTTTTTTTTTTTTTTTTTTGAGATGGAGTCTCACTCACTCTGTTTCCTAGGCAGGAGTGCAGTGGTGTGATCTCGGCTCACTGCAACCTTCGCCTCCCGTGTTCAAGCAATTCTCCTGCCTCAGCCTCCTGAGTAGCTGGAATTACAGGCATGGACCACCATACCCAGCTAATTTTTGTATTTTTAGTGGAAATGGGGTTTTGCCATGTCGACCAGGCTGGTCTCGAATGCCTGACCTCAAGTGGTCCGCCTGCCTCAGCCTCTCAAAGTGCTGGGATTATAGGCATGAGCCCCGATGATGTCTTTTGATGCACAAAAGTTTTAATATTAATTAAGTCCAATTCATCCATTTTTCTTTTTGTTCATCCTTTTTGTATCATCTCTAAATCCATTGTGAAATCGAAGGTCATGAAGATTTACCCTTACGCTTTCTTCTAAGAATTTTATGGTTTTGGCTCTTTGCTTTTTATTTTATTTTTTCCCTTCCTTCCCTCCCTCCCTCCCTCCCTCCTTTCTTTCTTTCTTATTTATTTATTTATTTTTGAGGCCGAGTTTCGATCTGTCGCCCAGGATAGAATGCAGTGGCACGATCTCGGCTCACTGCAACCTCCTCTTCCAGGGTTCCAGTGATTCTCCTGCCTCAGTCTCCCGAGTAGCTAGGATTACAGGCACCTGCCACCACGCCTGGCTACTTTTTTTGTATTTTTAGTAGAGATGGGGTTTCACCATGTTGGCCAGGTTGGTCTCAAACTTCTGACCTCAGGTGATCTGCCCACCTCGGCCTCCCAAAGTGCTGGGATTACAGGCGTGAGCCACCGCACCCAGCCTATTTTTTTTTTTTTTTAAGTGCCACTGGGCCAGTGCCAGATTTTTGGCCCAGGGCCTTACCTCTTATATTTAGATCATTTTCTTTTCTTTTTTTTTTTAGACGGAGTTTCGCTCTTGTCACCCAGGCCGGAGTGCAATGGCGCAATCTCGGTTTACTGCAACCTCCGCCTCCCGGGTTCAAGAGATTCTCCTGCCTCAGTCTCCCGAGTAGCTGGGATTACAGGCATACACCACCATGCCAGGTTAATTTTTTTTTTTTTTTCTGGGACGGAGTTTCACTCTTGTGGCCCAGGCTGGAGTGCAATGGCTCGATCTTGGCTCACTGCAACCTTCACATCCCAGGTCCAAGTGATTCTCCTGCCTCAGCCTCCAGAGTAGCTGGGATTAGAGGCATGGGCCACCACACCCGGCTAATTTTGTAGTTTTAGTAGAGACGGGGTTTCTCCATGTTGGTCAGGCTGGTCTCAAACTCCCGACCTCAGGTGATCCTCCCTCCTTGGCCTCCCAAAGTGCTGGGATTACAGGCATGAGCCACCAGGCCTTGCCTAATTTTGAATTTTTAGTAGAGACGGGGTTTCACCATGTTGGTCAGGCTGGTTTCAAACTCCTGACCTCAAGTGATCCACCTGCCTTGGGCTCCCAAAATACTGGAATTACAAGCATGAGCCACCTCTACTGGCCTCTGCCTGATTTTCTTATGTTGAACCACTCTTGCCTTTCTGGGATAAATCCCATTTGGTTGTGGTATATAATCTTTTTAATATACTGTTGGATTTGGTCTGCTACTATTCTGTTGAGGATTTTTGCATCTATATTCATCTATATTGCTCTATAACTTTCTTTTCCTTTGGTGTCTTTTTTTTTTTTTTTTTTTTTTTGAGACAGAGTCTCTCTCTGTCACCCAGGCTGGAGTGCAGTGGCACAATCTTGGCTCACTGCAACCTCCACCTTCCAGGTTCAAACACTTCTCTGCCTCAGTCTCCTGGGTAGCTGGGATTATAGACGCTCGCCAGCACGCCCAGCTAATTTTTTTTGTATTTTTAGTAGAGGTGGGGTTTTACCATCTTGGCTAGGCTGGTCTTGAACTCCTGACCTTGTGATCCACCTGCCTTGGCCTCCCAAAGTGCTGGGATTATAGGCGTGAGCCACCGCACCCAGCCTGATGTCTTCTTAGTGGCTTTTTGATTACTGTTCCAGGGTCTTCCTCATCTTGGGTTTGCATCTGGGCACTGCACATTTACAATGTGCACAGACATTTTTCTGTGAAGAATTGAAGTCTCTAGGTCAAAGCTGGGAAGGAGCTTAGGAGCCTTTGGTTTAACCTTTCCTCTTCTAATAAGGAACCTGATATGTGGGTTGAAATCTAAGACCCATAGTCTTGAATTAGGCTGGAGTGTCTGAGACCAGCCTTTCAGAGTCAAGGGTGTTGTGTTTGGAGCCCTGCTGTGAAGTGTTCTTGTCACCTCAGAACTCTTCAGGAGGCAGGAGGGGAAGTCAGACTTGTTGCCAAAGAGGTTCTCTGTGCAGGGTTCTCAAACATGTTATCAGGACTGGGTGGTAGAGTACAGTAAAGGGGTCGTCTCCTTCCTGTGGCTTTGTACATATTTGGGACATGTGAGAGTCAGGTGGCCCTGGTTTCTAAAGTTCTGTCCTCTGTCCACCACCAGGCCTGCCTGGGTCACAGAAGAAACTCTAGTCAGTTGGAGCTGTGCTAAGTCTGTCTCACTGCAGCAGGGTCTCCTGCGTGTGTGCTCTGTGCGCAGCTTGGGACATACTAGGTGCCATGTGAGCCGGAGCCCCAGTGCCTCTGCTGAGCAAGGATTTTGACTGTTTCTGAAGCTGTACTGTTGTGATGCAGCCTCTGCCCTTCTGTCAAGACTCGGGGTGCTAGGTGGACCAAGGAGCTGACTGTGAAAGCCACGTTCGTTCCCTAATGTGTCCCCCATCACTGAAATGTCCTGGGGTGATCCAGAGAGAGTCTGATGAGTGAGAGCCAAAAACCTCTGCAGTATGTAGCCATTACTCTTAAAAGTGGCTTTTAAGAGATGGCTCTTAAAAGTGGCTTTTAAGAGATGGCTCTTAAAAGTGATTTTTGGCCCAGCACGGTGGCTTATGCCTGTAATCCCAGCACTTTGGGAAGCTGAGCTGGGCGGATTACATGACGTCAGGAGTTGACCAGCCTGGCCAACATATAATGAAACCCCATCTCTACTGAAAAATACAAAAATTAGCTGGGTGTGGTAGCGCACACCTTGTAGTCCCAGCTACTTGGGAAGTTGAGGCAGGAGAATTGCCTGAACCTGGGAGGCAGAGGTTGCAGTGAGCCAAGATCGCGGTACTGCACTCCAGCCTGGGTGACAGAGCAAGACTTCGTCTCTAAAAAAATAATAAAATAAAATAAAATAATTGGCTGGGTGCGGTGGCTCACACTTGTAATCCAAGCATTTTGGGACGCCGAGGCAGGCTGATCGCTTGAGCTCAGGGGCTTAAGACTAGCCTAGGCAACAGGGCAAATCCCCATCTCTAAACTACCCAGGTGTGGTGGCACTCACCTATGGTCCCAGCTATTCAGGGGGCTGAGGTGGGAGGATGGCTTGAGCCTGGGAGGCAGAGGTTGCAGTGAGCAAGATCTCACCACTGCACTCCAGCTTGGGAGACAGAGTGAGACCCTGTCTCAAATAAAAAATAAAAATAGAAATTACAATTTAAAAATTGTAAAAAGTAATTTGTGTTGTAGAAAATCTGGAAAAGCAAAGAGAAAAACGAATTCAAGAGGACTGGACTGTGCTTGCAGCTCTCCACATGACTGCAGGTTTCAGCAGACTTGCTCGGGTGGCAGGGCTGGGTGGACCCCCCTGCTCGGGTGGCAGCATGGACCCCCTGCCAGTTGCAGTGGATGGTGGGAGCTTCTGGGTGGACTCATGAGTGTGGACAGCTGTGGGCCTTCGCTGCCTGCTTCCAGGTGCGGTTGCTTCTTCTCTATCTTGTGTTCTGGTGGATCTCAACTCCACTTGGCCCAAGCAGCACGCGCCTATTTGCTGCCCTCTTCTCGAGCTAGATAGGGCAGAATAGCTGTTCTCGTATCTCCACCTTGCATTGTGGTTTTGGCAGGCAAGGGTAGGGACTGAGAAGTTACAGGCCTACTCATGGCCTCACTGCCACGAAGAGCTTGTCTGTTGCCTCTCTGTGCTTCCTGTCTCATCTCTCTGGCATGATATTTCTTCTCCACTTTGCTGCCATATAGAAGAAAGGAGTAAATCAGATGGCTTTACCTTACTTTCACTTGTTTCGTAGCATAAATAATTCCCTCTCCCCAGCTCCTTAAATATATCCTGCAGTTAGAAAAGAAGGTCCTGGTAGAGAAGTGTTGGGAGCTAAGCTGCTCTATCTATTCCAGTCACCTGCTCCAGGAGTAAAAGCCCTTGTTGCTGCCCTCCCTCCCAGGCGGACCCAGGCAGGCTGTATCTGTGAGTGTTTCTAGCATAGACTGGCCCATTACCAACAAGGAAGCAAATATTCACCTCCTTTCTCCTTAGTAATCTCAAGTAAACAGGCGTTTGTTTTGGATGTCCTGAGATACAGGCCTTCCAGAATGGCCTCATTTCCTTACCAGATCCTGATGCTGGAAGATCCTCCAGTGTATGAATGAATGGACAAAGTGGGGTTGTCCCGTCATCCACCTTCAGCCCCCGGCGCTGCGCCCAGGTGCTCCTTTGTCTGATCCTGTTGAATGGCTGCACTGGGGGCTCTCCAGCCTCAAGGTAATAGCTGGTAAAGCAGGCTCTGAGAGCACATGGGACATGCCAGTGGGCATGTGTTGAACTCAGTGGCAGAAGTGAGATTGGAGTCTGGGATTGTTAACTGTACTTGCTCCTTGGAGCTATGTTCTGAGATGTGTGTGCATGGCATCAATGCCAAGGCTAGAGAGCACAGTTGGAGAATGGCTGCTGTTAACTCTGGCTGAGCACTTTGGCTCCAGTATTTCCAAGTGGGTCTCAGAGAATTGGCTTTTCCTTGGTGCCTGGTTGTGCTGGGCAGTGTCTTGGGCTTCTCTAGCCCCTCCCCCACCCGATAAATTAACTGTGTTCTAAAGAGCACTTGCCTGTCTCCACATCATCCCACTGCTCCTGTCCCGCCCGTGTCATCTTGTCATCTTCCATGGGAATGACTCTGGAAGTGTCCAGTTTTGGTTCTTCAATCCATTTTTCAAATATCAGCTGTTTGATCAGCTGTGCCCTGTCTTTTTTTTTTTTTTTTTTTTGAGACGGAGTTTCGCTCTGTCGCCCAGGCTGGAGTGCAGTGGCGCGATCTCGGCTCACTGCAAGCTCCGCCTCCCGGGTTC
This sequence comes from Pongo pygmaeus, assembly GCF_028885625.2. Taxonomy (NCBI): domain Eukaryota; kingdom Metazoa; phylum Chordata; class Mammalia; order Primates; family Hominidae; genus Pongo; species Pongo pygmaeus. Next base: position 65,141,575 of record NC_072391.2, on the reverse strand, counting down.
ACACCATTCTCCTGCCTCAGCCCCCTGGAGTAGTTGGGACTACAGGTGCCCGCCACAGTGCCCGGCTAATTTTTTGTATTTTTAGTAGAGACGGGGTTTCACCGTGTTAGCCAGGATGGTCTCGATCTCCTGACCTCGTAATCTGCCCGCCTCCCAAAGTACTGGGATTACAGGCGTGAGCCACCGCGCCCGGCCCACCCTTTCTTTTTTTTTTTTAGAGACCGAGGTGGTCTTATTATGTTGTCTAGGCTGGTCTTGCACTCCTGGCTTCCAATGATCTTCCCGCCTTGGCCTCCCAAGTAGCTGGGATTATAGGCTGAAGCCACCATCCCCAGCTTAGCCCCTTCTGTGGCTTCCCATTTACCTCTCATGAAGTTCAGACTCCTTCAGCTAGCATGTAGGCTGTGCATGCACAGCCTATTTCCTGATCCAGCTGTCTGTCTTTCTAGGTCTGCCCAGACTGTAACCCAGTCACACTAAACTTCTCTTAGTTCCCTGACCATGTGGCTGCTTTCTTGCCTCTATGCCTTTTCACATTCTGCTGTGTTTTTGTTTGTTTGTTTTTTTGAGATGGAGTCTCGCTTTGTTGCCAGACTGGAGTGCAATGGCACAATCTCGGCTCACTGCATTCTCTGCCTCCCGGTTTCAAGTGATTCTCTTGCCTCAGCCTCCCGAGTAGCTGGGACTACAGGCACCCGCCACCACGCCTGGCTAATTTTTGTATTTTTCGTAGAGATGGGGTTTCACTATGTTGGCCAGGATAGTCTCAATCTCTTGACCTCGTGATCCACCTGCCTCGGCCTCCCAAAGTGCTGGGATTACTGGCGTGAGCCACTGTGCCCGGCCCACATTCTGCTGTTTCTGCGTGGACCATGATCGTCTTTCTCCTGTCATCTACTTTACCAGGCCTTGGCTCAGCCTTCACTTCCTGAGGGAATTCCCCACTTTGAGTCAGCACACCTTGATTCTCTGGCTTGCCCTCACTTGACATTAGAACTGTTGAAGGGCAAGGATTGACCCCAGGCCCCCACCCTTATGTCCCCAGCACCATACTGGGTACAGGGCATTTTTGTTGATGACGTGAATGACTGGAAGAACCTCTATGAACAGAAATTTATCACACCTGTTTTTACTGAATTACTCAACGTTAGCAAAGACCCAAGAGCTCCTAATAACTCAGCCATATTCAAGTGCCTGCAGAGATCAATAGAGGAAAGGTAGCGTCAGTGGCCTCCTATGGGGATTCTTCCTGTTCCATAGATGCAAAGATACTGCAGTATGTGTACAGGAGAATGAGTTTGAGGTTTTTGTTATGCCCTTTCCTTATTTTTTTTTGTCTCATTCTTGGCAGCTCAAAGGGTACAAAGTGGTATCTCGCTGTGTTTGTTTTTTTCTTTGAGACAAGGTGTGGCTCTGTCACCCAGGCTGGAGTGCAGTAGTGCCATCTTGGCTCACTGCAACCTCCACCCACCCCAGGCTCAAGCCATCCTCCCACCTCAGCCTCCTGAGTAGCTGGGACTACAGGTGTGCACTACCATGTCTGGTTAATTTTTGTATTTTTGGTGGAGACAGGGTTTCACCATTTTGCCCAGGCTGATCTCGAACTCCTGGTCTCAAACAATCAGCCCTCCCTGGCCTCCCAAAATGCTGGGATTACAGGCATGAGCCACTGCGCCCAGACTATTTTTATTTTATTTTTATTTTGAGACAGTGTCTCACTTTGTTACCGAGGCTCTGGAGTGCAATGGCGCGAGGCACTGCAGCCTCGATTTCCTGGGTCTCAAGCTGTGCTCCCATCTCAGCCCCTCAAGTAGCTGAGACTACAGACAAGTACCACCATGCCCAGCTGATTTTTATATTCTTTGTAGAGATAGGGTTTTGCCATGTTGCTCAGGCTGGTCTTGAACTCCTGAGCTCAAGCAGTCCATCTGCCTTGGCCTCCCAAAGTGCTCGGATTATAGGCATGAGCCACTGTGCCCGCCCTCACTGTAGTTTTGATTTGCATTTCCGTAACCATAGTGATGGTGAGCATCTTTTCAGGTGCTTGGCTGGCCACATGTACACCTTCTTTAGGGAAACATCTACTCAAGGCCTTTGCCCCTCTCATTTTTTAGAGATGGGATTTTGCTGTGTTGCCCAGGCTAGTCCCAAACTCCTGGGCTCAAGCGATCCTCCTGCTTCAGCCTCCCACATTGCTGGAACTACAGGTGCACACCACCATTCCTAGCTAAAAGTTTTAAAGTTTGATGAAGTTTACTTTATCTATGTTTTCTCTTGTTGCCTGTGCTTTTGTCCAAGAAATTATTGCCATATCCAATGTCATGAAGCTTGCTTTCTATGTCTTTTCCTGAGAGTTGAAGTTTTAGCTCTTATGATTAGGTCTTTGATCCATTTTGAGTTGATTTTTGTATATGGTGTAATGTAAGCGAAAAACTTTCTTCTTCTTTTTTTATTTTAGACAGAGTTTCACTCTTGGTGCCTGGGCTGGAGTGCAGTGGCGCAATCTTGGCTTACTGCAACCTCCGCCTCCTGGGTTCAAGCGATTCTCCTGCTTCAGCCTCTTAAGTAGCTGTGATTACAGGCATGCACCACTATGCCCAGCTAATTTTGTATTTTTAGTAGAGACGGGGTTTCTCCACATAGGTCAGACTGGTCTTGAACTCCTGACCTCAGGTGATCCACCCACCTTGGCCTCCCAAAGTGCTGGGATTACAGGCGTGAGCCACCGCACCTGGCCAAACTTCATTCTTTTGTTTGTGATTATCCAGATGTCCCAGCATTATTTGTTGAAAAAACTGTCATTTCCCCATCTAATGGTCTTGGCATCCTTGTTGAAATCAGTTGACTATACATGTGAGGGTTTATTTCTGGGATCTCTATTCTATTCCTTGGACTGTATGTCTATCTTTATGCGAGTCTTAAACTGATTTGATTATTGTAGCTTTGTAGTAAGTTTTGAAATCAGAAAGTGTAAGCCCTCCAACTTTGTTCTTTTTGAAGATTGTTTTGACTGTTTCTGTCCCTTGAGATTCCGTATGGATTTTTCTATTTCTGTGAAAAACATCATTGGGATTTTGATAGGGATGGCCTTGAATCTGTATATCACTTTGGGTAGTATTGACATCTTAACAATAGTGAGTCTTCTAATCAGTGAACAGAGGATGTCTTTCCATTTATTTGTGTCTGTAATTTCCTTCATCAACATTTTATAGTTTTTAGTGTCTTTAGCCTCCTTAAGTTTTTTTTTTTTTGAGACGGAGTCTCGCTTTGTCGCCCAGGCTGGAGTACAGTGGCGCGATCTCGGCTCACTGCAAGCTCAGCCTCCTGGGTTCACACCATTCTCCTGCCTCAGCCTCCCCGGTAGCTGGGACTACAGGCCCCCGCCACCACGCCCGGCTAACTTTTTGTATTTTTAGTAGAGACGGGGTTTTACCATGTTAGCCAGGATGGTCTCAATCTCCTGATCTCGTGATCCGCCCGCCTCAGCCTCCCAAAGTGCTGGGATTATAGGCGTGAGCCACCGTGCCCAGCCAACTTTATTTACTTTTAAGTATTTTTTTCTTTTTTTGAGGTGGGGGACGGAGTTTCGCTCTTGTACCCCAGGCTAGAGTGCAATGCTGCGATCTTGGCTCACTGCAACTTCCACCTCCCGGGTTCCAGCAATTCTCCTGCCTCAGCCTCCCAAATAGCTGGGATTACAGGCATGCGCCACCACACCCAGCTAATTTTTGTATTTTTAGTAGAGATGGGTTTTCACCATATTGGTCAGGCTGGTCTTGAACTCCTGACTTCATGATCCACCTGCCTCAGCCTCCCAAAGTGCTAGGATTATAGGCGTGAGCCACCATGCCCAGCTTAAGTATTTTATTCTTTTGATGCTATTGGAAATGGAATTGTTTTCTCAATTTTTTTTATTGTTCATTGTTAGTGTGTAGCAACACAACTGAAAAATGAGAAATAGGGTAACTTATTAGTTCTTTTTTTTTTTTCTTTTTGTTTTTCTTTTTTTTTGAGACAAGGTCTTGCTCTGTCACCCAGGCTGGAGTGCAGTGGCTCGATCTCGGCTCATTGCCACTTCTGCCCCCAGGTTCACGTGATTCTCCTGCTTTGGCCTCCCAAGTAGCTGGGATTACAGGCGCCCACCACCACGCATGGCTAATTTTTGTATTTTTAACAGAGACGGGGTTTCACCATGTTGGCCAGGCTGATCTTGAACTCCTGACCTCAGGTGATCTGCCTGTCTTAGCTCCCAAAGTGCTGGGATTACAGGCATAAGCCACCACACCTGGCCAATTCTTTTTTTTTTTTTTTTGAGATGGAGTCCATGTCTGTTGCCTAGGCTGGAGTGCAGTGGCCTGATCTCAGCTCAAAGCAACCTCTGTCTCCCAGGTTTAAGCGATTCTCCTGCCTCACCCTCCCAAGTAGCTGGGTTTACAGCCATGTTCCACCACACCCGGCTAATTTTTTTGTATTTTATTAGAGATTGGTTTTTACCATGTTAGTCAGGCTGGTCTTGAACCTCCTGACCTCAGGTGATCTGCCGACCTCGGCCTCCCAAAGTGCTGGGATTACAGGCGTGAGCTACCGCACCCAGCCCTGCACCTGGCCAATTCTAATTTTTTTTTTTTTTTTTGAGATGGAGTCTTGCTCTGTCGCTCAGGCGGGAGTGCAGTGGCGTGATCTTGGCTCACTGCAAGCTGTGCCTCCTGGGTTCATGCCATTCTCCTGCCTCAGCCTCCTGAGTAGCTGGGACCACAGGCGCCCACCACCATGCCCAGCTAATTTTTTGTATTTTTAGTAGAGACGGGGTTTCACCATGTTAGCCAGGATGGTCTTGATCTCCTGACCTTGTGATCCACTTGCCTGGGCCTCCCAAAGAGCTGGGATTACAGGCGTGAGCCACCGCGCCCGGCAAGTTTTTGTTTTGTGCAATCTTTAGGGTTTCCCTTTCTTTTCTTTCCAGTTTTTTTTTTTTTTTTTTTTTTTTTTTTTTAGACGGGGTCTCACTCTGTCACCCAGTGGCACAATCTTGCTTACTGCAGTCTTGATCTCCTGGGCTCAGGTGATCTTCCCACCTCAGTCTTCTAAGCAGCTGGAATTACAGGTGCACTTCACCATGCCCACCTAATTTTTTGTAGAGACAGGATATCGCCATGTTGCCCAGGCTGGTCTCGAACTCCTGGGCTCAAGCGATCCTCCTGCTTCAGCCTCCCAAAGTTCTGGGATTACAGGCATGAGCCACCACACCTGGCAAGGTTTTCTATGTATGGGAACGTGTCATCTGTGAACAGAGATAGTTTTCCTTTCCAATTTGGATGCCTTTCATTCCTTTTTTTTCTCTAATTGCATCATCTAGAACTCCCAATACTGTCTTGAATAGAAGTGGTGAAAGCAGGCATCTTAGATGAAAGGCTTTCAGTCTTCCACCGTTGAGTATGATTGTTAGCTGTGGGGTTTTTTTAAATTTATTTTTTGAGGTGGAGTCTCTCTTTGTCACCCAGGCTGGAGTGCAGTGGCCTGATCTTGGTTCACTGCAACCTCGGCCTCCAGGGTTCAAGCGATTCTCCTGCCTCAGCTCCCTGGTAGCTGGGATTACAGGTGTGCGCCACCACACCCTGCTAATTTTTGTATTTTTAGTAGAGACGGTGTTTCACCATGTTGGCCAGGCTGGTCTCGAACTCCTGACCTCAAGTGATCCACCTGCCTCGGCCTCCCAAAATGCTGGGATTATAGGTGTGAGCCACTGCGCCCAACCAGGTTTTTCATATATAACCTTTGTTGTGTTAAGGTAGTTTCCTTTTATTCCTACTTTCTTGAGTGTTATTGACATGTAATTTAACATGCTATACAAGTCACCATTTAAAGTGTACAATTCAGTGTTTTTTAGTATATTCACAGGGTCTGCTTTGTTTCTCTCAGATTGGTTGGATGATAGTCTTCAAGTTTATGAAGAGTTTCTGGAAGATAGAAGAGTGCATCTTTTGGTAGCTTTAAAACACCATGCTTTTGGAAAAGACTTAATGTCACCCAGTATTTGAAGAGTGGGGGCTTATTCTCCTTGAACCCTGACTCAGCTGTGACCTCATTGGAATATGCAACCTGGGCTCCTGTGGGACTGCTCCCTGTGTCATTGACACCTGGAGGTGGAATGGCGCCCAAATGTGGGTGTCAGCTTCCTCTGGCTGCTCTCCCCTTAGACAGTCCACTCAAATTCTCAAGTTGAGGCAGGGGTTTGTACAGAGGCTCCCGAGCCATCCACTAATAAACACCATCTTACCTGTGGAGCAGAGTCTGTAGGAAGGTGTTTAGGGCTAGCTGCTGGAGAAGGGAGAGGCTTCTCCTATGGGGAGGCCTAAGCAGGTTGTGTTTTGAGCACAGGTGCTTTAGTGATTCCCCATTCCCATAGAATGTTGTGGAACCAGAGCCTGTTGCAAGCATAACTCTTCTTGAGTGACCTTTGACCTCCCCCTTTGCACATGTGCTCCAAACATAAATCCTTACCTAGTGTCAGGAAGCCTATGTGCCGGGGATGGGATGACATGTGGTGTTGGGCATAGCCCCGGGCCCCTCTGAACAGGGCATGGTGAGTGGCTATTGTCTAAATCAGGGAAAGCCCGGACTGTGTTGCACTTGTGCCTGTTGGACTGCTGACTGCAGGGCAGCTGGGATCGTTTGCTGCTTGGTCAGCTGAGGTACTGAAGGAATGGAGACTGACTTTTGGCAGCCTCTGCCATCTAAAGTCAGGAAGCTGATTATTTGGGCTGCAGTTTTTCTGGAAAAATGTGCAAGTTTTAGTCTAATGGGAATTCTGCCAGCAGGCTAAGACAGCTTCTGCTCCTGATGGTCCTTGAAGCTAGCCCCTCTGTCAGGAGGTGGCAGGCAGTTTGTGTGTTTTTGGGAATGACTGAGCAGTCCTGTCCAGCTACAGGCTATATTGGTTCATGTCTTTGACCTTTAGGGATCCAACTCTGTCTCAAATGCTGCTTAAAACAAAGCAGAAGACAAGTTCCCTTCAAACCATGAAACTCTGTCTTTGAAGTGCTGTTCCTTTTGCTTTGCTCCTTTTCCTTCTCTACCTTTTTCCCTAAGCCATGTGGGCCAAGTTATCAGGGCCATATGTTGGGTTGTATCCTTTCCTGGTTCCTGCCCAGCATGATTGGGATAGCTCATTTCAGAGGCAGGTGAGTAGGTCAGAGCCTTCCCTCCCTGCCTGATCCTTTATTTTGGTAGTAGAGGCTGCTCCCCCAAATATAGTGGTGCAGCAACACAGAGAAAGGCAAAAGGGCATTTACTGCCAATAAAGGACTGGCAGGGTCAGTGTATTAGCCTTTTTTACATTACTATAAAGAAATACTTGAGACAGGGTAATTTATAAAGAAAAGAGTTTTGATTGGCTCACAATTCTACAGGCTGTACAGGAAGCATGGTGCTGGCAAAGGCCTCGAGAAGCCTGCAGTCATAGTGGATGGTGACTAGGAGCCAGCATCTCACATGGCAACAACGGGAACAAGTTGGGGGGAGATGCCATACTCTTTTAAACAACCAGATCTCGCAGGAACATAGAGCAAGAAGTCGTTCATTACTGTGAGGGCTGCCCCAAGACATTCATGAGGGATCTATCCCCATGATCTTAACACCTGCCACCAGGCTCCACCTCCAGCATTGGGTATTACATGTCTACATGAGATTTGGAGAGGACAAACATCGAAACCATATAATTCTACCCTGGGCCCCCAAATTTCATGTCTTTTTTACATTGCAAAATACAATCATTTCTTCCCAGTAGTCCCCCAGAGTCTTAACTCATTCCAGCATTAACTTAAAAAGTCCCAAGTGCAAAGGTAAGATGGTATTTATTAGTAGATGGCCTGGGAGCCTCTGCCTCAACTTGAGAATCTGAGTGGATTGTCTAAGGGGAGAGCAGCCAGAGGAAGCTGACACCCACATTTGGGTGCCATTCTACCTCCAGGTGTCAATGACACAGGGAGCAGCCCCACAGGAGCCCATGCATACTCCAATGAGGTCATGGCTGAGTCAGGGTTCAAGGAGAATAAGCCCCACTCTTCAAACAGTGGGAGGAGTGAGGGGGTATCTGGGGGCCTCACACATCACTACTCCCAGCTTTGTGTGGTTTGGGAGGCCAACGTGAATGTATGTGGGGAAGGTAATGAATTTTGAGACCCAGAGAGCAAGCTCTGTTTGAGCAGTCTTGATCGATGATCCTATATAGATCCAACATGACTTTACCATGTCCTGGTCTTTGGTGCAGACTGGGTTGTCCCTGTGGAATAACCGTGCATTGCTCTATAAAGCACTACCTAGGATTGAGATACTTTAGGCACAATCTTAGGAGTAGATTCTGTGCCTTAGCTACAGCCAGAATGCCAAAGGACTGGAAGCCATGAATTCATGACGCTTTCCTCTGAAATTGAAGCCAGTGGTTCGTAGTGACACACACATACACACAACTTTCTGTTTCTCTAGTTGGGTGAGGCTACTTTTTTCCCCCTTTGATTGATCTGAGTGAAAACTGGTTTTTCATTGTTAATCAGAATGCTTTCCATTAGCAAATCAAAATGTCAGGTTTCTCCAAGAACCATTAGTATGTTATAAGAGCCTCTACATTCATTGCTTTTCTCTTTTTTCTTTTACTAAGAAATGTTTGAGAAGGGAGATGCATGAGCATTTGCTAACTAAAAATTTTGTGTGTTTTTTTTTTTTTTTTTTTTTGAAGTTACATGGGAATAGGACTCTCGGCTCAAGGCGTCAACATGAACAGACTTCCTGGTGAGTCATTGTTTAAGAGAACGTTTGTTCTGCTTTCCTGATCCAGTTGGTGTTGAGAGTCATGGTGGTAACAGAGAGGCTGGGGAGGACTTTGTTTACTAGCTGCCTACCTCAAGCCATGCCACTGGTTGGAGGATCCTGAAAGGTAGCCCTTGGGCCAGGATGGTGTGCATTTCCATTCCAAAAATTAATTGACAAGTGATTGTCATTAATGGAATTTGAACTGTTTGCCATCAAAGTCAACTGACCTGAGTTTGCTCCAGGTAGGGATACGCCTCAGTAGCCCTTGCTCCCATTGGCCTTGCTGAGCAGACTCAGGCATGTACTGGGAGGAAGACTGCTGCCAACCTTGGCTCCTTTGTTACTTCATCGTGTTAAAGATCAAAGTTTTTGGCCAGGCTCAGCGGCTCACGCCTGTAATCCCACTTTGGGAGGCCGAGGTGGGCGGATCACCTGAGGTCAGGAGTTCGAGACCAGCCTGGCCAACATGGTGAAACCCTGTCTCTACTAAAAATAAAAAATTAGTCGGGTGTGATAGCACACACCTGTAGTCTCAGCTACTTGGGAGGCGGAGGCAGAATCGCTTGAACCCGGGAGGTGGAGGTTGCAGTGAGCTGAGGTTGCGCCACTGCACTCCAGCCTGAGCAACAGGATGAGATTCCATCTCAAAAAAAAAAAAGATCAAAGTTTTTAAGTGACCTCCCACGTGGAATGTGATTGAAGCAATTTCTTATCTTTATTTTATATATATATATATTTGAGACAGGGTCTCACTCTGTAACCTAGGCTGGAGTGCAGTGGCTTAGTCACAGTTTACTGCAGCCTCGACCTCCCAGACTCAGGTGATCCTCAGCCTTCCTAGTAGCTGGGACCACAGGAGCTCATTACCATGTCCAGCTAATTTTTTGTAATTTTTGTAGAGACAGAGTTCTGCCATTGCCCAGGCTGGTATTGAACTCCTGGGCTCAAGCCATCAGCCCGCCTCAGCCTCCCTAAGTGCTGGGGTAACAGGCGTGAACCACTGCACCCAGCCTTATTTTTATCATCTATTATTTTTCTTTTGAGACAGGGTCTCACTTTTCACCCAGGCTGGAGTGTAGTGGTGCAATCTTGGCATCACCTTCTCAACCTTCTGGTTGACTCAACCTTCTGGGCTCAAGTGCTCCTCCCACCTCAGCCCCTCAAGTGGCTGGGATTATAGGCATGTGCTACCACACCTGGCTAATTTATAGGCATGTGCTACCACACCTGGCTAATTTCAGCTATTTTCTGCCTAGCAGCTCATACCTAGACCTGGACTGGCTGCAACTGGGGAGACAAGAGCTTCTGCCGTGAACTGATGGGTTCCAGGAAATGGTCTTAAGTCCTTTGGTCCCTTGAGTTGGCAGAAGTGACATGATCCAGGCTTCCCTGACACCGTCATGGGGTCAGGAAAAGTCCTTGTGTTTCTTTCTTGGCCTCCTACTCTTTGTGCCTGTGACAGAGAAGGCAGCTGGCTTTCCCCAAACAGGGAGTAACACTCAGACCTTACGTCTTTTCTAATCAATGTTTAATGTGAATCACTGATTTTTTTTCTAGTAGACTGATTTCAAATACTTTCAATCTAGGATGCTTAGGAGTCAACTAATTGTCAGGAATCTTACTTTTTTCCCCCTTTGATTGATCTGAGTGAAAACTGGTTTTTCATTGTTAATCAGAATGTGTGTGGCAGTTTTCTTTGCATACTGTGTGGCTGTGTTCTTTGTTATATGAGCGTCTGGCCTTGGGTAAGTAGATGTAGCTGTAGTATTTGTAGCTCTATCTCTTAATGTACAGGAAAAATAATTTCCTGTCAAGTGCAAACTGATTCTTAATTTTGTTTGTTTGCTCTAGGTGTGCTCTTTCAACTTTTGCACTGAGTTGGTAGTGGAGAAAAGAGACTTTTATAAGCTTTTCTTTTATGAGCTTTTTTTTTGTTTTGTTTTTGGAGACAAGGTCTCATTCTGCTGCCCAGGCTGGAGTGCAGTGGCATGATCATGGCTCACTGCAGTCTTGACCTTCCATGCTCAAGTGATTCTCCCACCTCATTCTCCCCTTTAGCTGGTACTACAGGTACAAGCTACCATACCCAGCTAATTTTTCATTTTTTGTAGAGGTGGGGTCTCACTGTGTTGCCCCAGCTGGTCTCAAACTGCTGCGTTCAAGCAGTCCTTCTGTCTTAGTCTCCCAAAGTATTAGGATTACAGGCATGAGCCAGCCTGCCTGGTAGGGACTCTTTTTTTTTTTTTTTTTTTTTTTGAGACAGAATCTTGCCCTGTCGCCCAGGCTGGAGTGCAGTGGCGAGATCTCGGCTCACTGCAATCTCTGCCTCCTGGGTTGATGCCATTCTCCTGCCTCAGCCTCCTGAGTAGCTGGGATTACAGGTGCCTGCCACCACGCCCAGTTCATTTTTTTTTGTATTTTTAGTAGAGACGGGGTTTCACCATGTTAGCCAGGATGGTCTCGATCTCTTAACCTCTTGATCCGCCTGCCTCGGCATCCCAAAGTGCTGGGATTACAGGCGTGAGCCACTGCGCCCAGCTTTTTTTTTTTTTTTTGAGACAGGGTCTTGCTTCGTTTCCCAGGTTGGAGTGCAGTGGCACAAACACTGCTCACTGCAGTCTTCACCTGCTGGGCTCAAGCGATCCTCCCACCTCAGCCTCCTAAGTAGCTGGGACTATAGGTACAGGCCACCACGCCCAGCTAGTTTTTTTGAATTTTTAATAAAGACAGGGTTTCGCCAGGTTGCCCAGGCTCGTCTAGAACTCCTGAGCTCAAGCAGTCCACCCATCTCGGCCTCCCAAAGTGCTGAGATTACAGGCATGAGCCACTGGTCCTGGCCGGGGACTCTTTAGGTACCAATTTGGAATCATATATAGGATATATTGGGAAGTTAAAAATATAAAGCATGGAAATATATGATGTGCTACCAAATGTGCAAAAAAAAAGAGAAAACAAACATATCTGTATTTACCTGTACATGTATAGATCATCTTTGGAAAGCTACAGAAAAACTTGTAATATTGGCTGTTCCTTGGGAAGGGATGGGTGGTGGGAGCCAGGACTGAGAAAGAAAAATTTTGACTTACGAGCTTTTGGAATTTTCTTTCTTGTGAATATGTTATCTGTTTTAAAAATATAAATGAAATTAAAACAAAATAAACCAAAGCAAATGGCCCTGTATCAGGAAACCCTCATGTTTGTCTTTCAGGTAGTCTTAGGATGTGGCCTGTTACGCCATGTGTTGGACTTAGTATTCTTTGCTTCATATGTTCTTTTTTTATTTAAAGACAGGGTCTCACTTTATTGCCCAGGCTGGAGTGCAGTGGTGCAAACATGGCTCACTGCAGCCTCAACCTTGCAGGCTCAAGCGATTCTCCCGCCTCAGCCCCCCAAGTAGCTGGGACTACCGGCACATGCCACCATGCTCAGCTAGTTTTTGTATTTTTTTTTTGAGACAGTCTCACTCTGTCACCCAGGCTTTAGTGAAGTGGCACAATCTCAGCTTACCACAACCTCCACCTCCCAGGTTCAAGCGATTCTCGTGCCTCATCCTCCCCAGTAGTTGGGATTACAGGCGCACACCACCATGCCCGGCTAATTTTTTGTATTTTTAGTGGAGACGGGGTTTCGCTATGTTGCCCAGGCTGGTCTTGAACTCCTGAGCTCAGTCAATCTGCCTGCCTCAGCCTCCCAAAGTGGTAAGATTACAACGTGAGCCACCGTGCCTGGCCGTTTTTGTATTTTTTGTAGAGACAGGGTTTTGCCATGTTGCCCAGGCTAGTCTTGAACTGAGCTCAAGCAATCCACTCATCTCGGCCTCCCAAAGTGCTGGGATTACAAGTGTGAGTCATCTATGCCTAGCCGTATGTTCTTTTTTCTTTAATAAAAACCTTTTTTTTTTTTTTTTTGAGACAAGGTCTTGCCCTGTTGCCCAGGCTGGGGTTCAATGACATGATATGGTTCACTGCAACTTTGACCTCCCAGGCTTAAGTGATCCTCTCACCTTAGTCTCCCGAGTAGCTGGGACTACAGGTGCACACCACCATGCCTGGTTAATTTTTAAAATTTTCTTGTAGAGGCAGGGCGTGGTGGCTCACGCCTGTAATCCCAGCACTTTGGGAGGCCGGGGAGGGTGGATCACAAGGTCAGGAGATCGAGACCACCCTGGCTAACACGGTGAAACCCCATCTCTACTAAAAATACAAAAAATTAGCTGGGCGCGGTGGCGGGCGCCTGTACTCCCAGCTACTCGAGAGGCTGAGGAAGGAGAATGGCGTGAACCCTGGAGGCGGAGCTTGCAGTGAGCTGAGGTAGCGCCGGTGCACTCCAGCCTGGGCGAAAGAGCGAGACTCCATCTCAAAAAAAAAAAAGAAAAAAAAATTGTAGGGACAAGGTCTCCCTGTGTTGCCCAGGCAGGTCTCTAACTCCTGGGCTCAAGCAATCCTCTCATCTAGGCCTCCCAAAGTACTGGGATTACAGGCGTGAGTTACCATGCCTGGCTTTTTTTTTTTTTTTTTTTGAAACAGAGTCTCACTGTCGCCCAGCTTGGAGTATAGTGGAGTGGTCACGGCTCACTGCAGCCCTGAATTCATAGGCTCAAATGATCTTCCTGCCTCAGCCTCCCAAGTAGCTGGGACTACAGGTGTATACCACCATGCCTGCCTAGTAAAAACTGTTTTTGTGTCACCCATTGAGTTTGAGATCTACGGAGTGGAGTAGACGAGGTGAGAGGTGTTCAGAGTCTGCTGGGCTGATCTGAGTCTCTTTGAGATGGGACCATATGGAGCCAGCCTAGTCTGTTTCTCTTTTTCACAATATGAGACTTTTAACCTCTTTGGGCTGGTCTGAGGCCAGCTACTGGTCATGTCCTTTGACATTACTAATATAAAGCTGTAGGAAAATCTATTTTCCTCATGGGTACACCTCTGTTTGGCAAGAGAAAGGGACCTAAGTGTTCAGTGGATATTGCACTTGTCTTTGTTTCACTCTGCCTGCGAACTCCTCAGGGTTTTCCTTCCTGCCATATCTGATCATCTCCCTGATTGTCTTTAAGGTGGAAAGGAGGAATCAGATTGCATCTAGATAGCACTTCTCCCTGGGAAGGATGGATGCCCCTGGCTTTTCCAGAATACAGGGCTAGCCGAATGTCTGGACAGATCCAGCACAGGGCAGGTGGGAGGATGGAGTAAAGGGCACCCCTCTCAGGGGTGATAGTGGGCCTTTTTGTTAGTTTGTGTTGCTGTCAAGGAATACCTGAGGCTGGATCATTTATAGAGAAAAGAGTTTTATTTGGCTCATGATTCAGGGCTGTACATACCTAGCTCCAGCATCTGCTTCTGGTGAGGGCCTATGGAAGCTTAAAATCATGGTGGAATGGAAGGGGAGCCAGTATTATCACATGGCGAGAGGGAGCAGTGTTGGGGCGGGGGGTACCAGACTCCTTTTCAAACAACCAGATCTCATGTGAACTCATTACTGCTGGGAGGGCACCAAGCCATTCATGAGGAATGCTAGTGTAACCCAAACACCTCCCACCCACCAGGCTCCATTCTATCATTGAGAATCACATTTCAACAGATTTGGAGGGGACAAACATCCAAACTATCAGCTTGCCATTATTCATTGCAGTACTGGGTTTTGAAGATCAGAATCCCTTTTGGTGCTTTCCAGTTTCTGGGATCACTTTTTTATTTCTAGTGATGAGCATACATTTTGCAAAACTGAAAGCATCATCATTCATAAACAGAGATGAAGGTCCTGGTTTTTTGGTGGGGAGGTGGGATGGAAGACGACAGCAGCTAAAGCCTTTCTGCCCGCCACTGCTGATTTCCAAGAGGCTCTTGGTTGAGATGCAGGTCAATTGGATGGTTCAGATGTGTGGTTGGTAGGAGGCAGTAGTGGTGGTGGCCTAGGCTGGGTCCAGATTTTGAGACTTTGGTGTTTGTTTATTTATTTATTTATCTGAGACAGGGTCTTACTCTGTCTCCCAGGCTAGTGTAGTTGCACAGTCACAGCTCACTGCAGCCTCAACCTCCTGGGCCAAGTGCTCCTTCCACCTCAGCCTCCCAGGTAGCTGGTACTACAGGCATGTGCCACCATGCCTGACTAATTTATTTATTTATTTGTTTATTTATTTATTTACTTAGACGGAGTCTCGCTCTGTTCCCCAGGCTGGAATGCAGTGGCATGATCTCGGCTCACTGCAAGCTCCGCCTCCTGGGTTCAGGCCATTCTCCTGCCTCAGCCTCTCAAGTAGTTGAGACTACAGGCACCCGCCACCACACCCGGCTACTTTTTTGTATTTTTAGTAGAAATGAGGTTTCACCGTGTTAGCCAGGATAGGCTCGATCTCCTGACCTCGTGATCCGCCCACCTCGGCTTCCCAAAGTGCTGGGACTAGAGGCGTGAGCCACCGCGCCCAGCCCCGACTAATTTGTTTATTTATTTTTTTGAGACGGAGTTTTGCTCTTGTTGCCCAAGCTGGAGTGCAATGGCACAATCTCGGCTCACCGCAACCTCCGCCTCCCGGGTTCAAGCGATTCTCCTACCTCAGCCTCTCGAGTGGCCGGGATTACAGGCACGCACCACCACACCCAGCTAATTTTGTATTTTTAGTAAAGACAGGGTTTCTCCATGTTTGTCAGCTGGTCTCGAACTCCCAACCTCAGGTGATTCACCCGCCTCGGCCTCCCACAGTGCTGGGATTACAGGTGTGTGCCACCGCGCCTGGCCGACTAATTTATTTTTTAAGGTTTTTTTTTTTTTTTTTTTTGTGATGGAGTCTTGGTCTGTCACCCAGGTTGGAGTGCAGTGGTGCAATCTTGGCTCAGTGCAACCTCCGCCTCCTGGGCAAGTGATTGTCCTGCCTCAGCCTCCCAAAGTGCTGGGTTTACAGGCATGAGCCACTATGCCCACCTAAGTTTGCTGTTTTGACCGGTACTTACACATCTTTGTGCAAAGTCCTTGTTTTTGCTTCTCGTACTATTTATGAGGGGTGTTAATGTTTTAATATAGTTAAGATGTTTAAGTTTATAGCCCTTACATTTTATTGGACTAGACTGTTTTTGGATTTCATTAGCAACATGCCTGTTTCTTTGATGGCCCTACCAATCAGACTTTTATTAAATGTTCCAAAATGTTCTACTGGCATTTCAGATTGATAATGTATTGCATAAAATCTATGGATTAGTATGGGAAACCTCAATCTTACTGAAAATTTAGTCTTCCAAACCAGAAATGACATATTTCTATTTATTTTTACATTGCTTTATTTAATTTATAGACAGGATCTTACTGTGTCCCCCATGCTGGGGTACAGTGGCACAATCATAGCTCACTGTGACAGGATTGACAAGCCCTATGGGAGGTGATTCAGCTGGACTTGGTGTCTTCACAGTAGATGATTAGACTGCAAGCTACGAGTAGTGTACCTCTAGAGTGTTCCTGATAATTTGTTTTAAGAATGCTTTTATTAATAAAATGGTCTGGCAATGGCCATTTTATTATTATTTTTTTCTCTGTTCTGGCTTCTCAGTACAATGGCCATTTTAGATGCTGAGTCTCAGTGTTGTTAGGAGCAAGTGGGCAGAATGTGAGTTAAGTGGCACTTATCTGAGTCAGCCCAAGAAAAGAGGTTAACTTAGAAATTCTACTCTTAGCCTGCCCAGCCGCTGCTGTCTTAGAAGTGCTCTTGGTCTTTAGCCTTTTATGAGCCCTCGGAAGAGAGGCTTGGGATGAAGGAGAGGCCCACGTGTGGAACTAAGCCCCTTTTCTTCTGTGACCTGATCTGGTTGAGTGTTTGAAACTAGCACGAACTGATGAGACTGGCCTGAGAGAACCTCTGCCTCTTTCTCTCTGAAGTAAATGTTTCTCGAATATAGAGGATAATCTCCATCTCCCTGATTTCCTCCTGTACATTGGACTGCTCTTTTCTCTGGTCCTTTTGGGTCTAGTTCCTGATTAAAATATCCAGTACCTGGTTGGATGCAGTGGCTCATGCCTGTGATCCCAGCTCCTTGGACGGCTGAGGCAGGAGGATCATTTGAAGTCAGAAGTTCGAGACTAGCCTGGCCAACATGGTGAAACCCTGTCTCTTCTAAAAGTAGAAAAAAATTAGCCGGGCGTGGTGGCGTGCGCCTACAGTCCTAGCTACTCGGGAGGCTGAGGCAGGAGAATCGCTTGAATCCGGGAGGCGGAGGTTGCAGTGAGCCAAGATGGAGCCACTGCACACCAGCCTGGGCAACAGAGTGAGACTCTGTCTCAAATAAACAAACAAACAAACAATCAGATACCTGAGTGAAGTGGGTGTGGGGGTGGTAGGGACAGGACTCACCTTCCTTGAGGGACCCAGAAGACTCATGAGGCCTATGAATGGTGGCTGTGCTTTGCTAGACCCTGAGAAAGCAGGGAAGAGGCAGCTGGTGCCCCCAGCAGGAGTATTCAACCCACTCCACTCGTTGCACCCTGCCCTTGAGCAGATCCCACTTTCAGAAACCTGAGTTCTTTGCTCCAGGTCCAACAGAGGTGAGCCCACTTGCCCCAGACTGGGGTTATTTTCCTGCAAAAACCAGATCCTCATGTGTTCCCCATTTCTGCTGACAGCCACTGTCCACCTTGACCCTCAGGTGGGACTCCTCAGAGTAATCTCATGTCCTCCCTCTCCCTCATCCGTGGTTCTGCTGCTCCACAGATATCTCTTTAATCTGGCTCCTGTGTCCGCCCCATTGCCATTGCCTCTCCACTGGCCGTTTCCATGATCTGCGCCACAGGCTTCTGCTCTCCTCTCTGTGTGCACTGTGCCCGTTCCCTGCTTTGGGCCTCTTGACTCCTCTGCCCAGTGGACAGTCTCCTGCTAAGCCTCATTTTCCTACACCTCTGCGCTCTGCACATGCCACACACCAGCATGGCTGTGTGGGGTGCCAAACATGCTGCTGACACTCCCTGCTCTGCCCCTTGGCAGATGTCCTTCTTGCCCTGGGACTGCCCTTCCTCCTTGACCCTCACTCAACCTTGTCTGACCCCTTCAGCCCTGACCATGTCTGGGATGACACTTGCCACCCTGCCTGGTGTGTGTCTTTCACATTTACCCAGAGTGTCCTCGCTGGATTGTGAGCTCCTTGGGACTCCCCCATAGTGAGCACAGCACCTGGCATCATGCGCTTGGGCTTTGGGATGAGTTATTTCTGCATTTTGCTGTGCTTTGCCTAAGTGTGTTGGGCTTCAGTAAATTGCATCAGGCTCCATCAGCCTGCAGCCTGCCTACAGCTTGAAGCCATCATTTGGAGCTCAGCCTCACCCCACTGCCCTAATCATTATGGCACTGATTGTGTGTAGGGGCTCTGCTACCACTTTCTACCTGGAGGAGTAGTGACTGCTCCTTTTTCTATATGTGAGGACCAAGTGTCATTGAATCCACTCCTGACTCACATTTGGTTATATGGGGAAATAGACATCAAGGGCTGTGGTCAGCTGGTGGAGCAGAGCATGGATTCTGGAGCTATACCACTTTCATTTGCATCCTGGTGGCTGTGTTACCTGGAGCGAGTTACTTTACTGCTCTGCCTCAGTTTCCCTAACTCATATATAGGATGGTTATGAGGATTGAGTTAATTCCTGTAACATGCTTAGACTAGTGCCTGACACAAAAAAGGGGTACATAAACATTAGCTATTCTTACTTTTTAGAGATTGGGATCTCACTCTGCTGCTCAGGCTGGAGTACAGTAGCATGATCATAGCTCCCTTGTAACCTCAGACTCCTGGGCTCAAGTGATTTTCTTGCCTCAGCTTCCCGAGTAGCCGGAACTACAGGCACACAACCACCACATCTGGCTAAACTTTTTTGTTTGTTTTTTATTTAGAGATGGGGGTCTTACTATGTTGCCCAGGCTGATCTTGAATTCCTGGCCTCAAGCAGTCCTCCTCCTTTGGCCTCCCAAAGTGTTGGGATTACAGGTGTGAGCCACTATGCTCAGCTATATTAGCTATTCTTATTATTGAGAAAAGGTATGTTTTTTTCTACCTGAAGAAGGAAGTACCTGTATATATTTAAAGTTCTTTTATAAATGTTTATGTATGGCCGGGCATGGTGGCTTACGCCTATAATTTCAGCACTTTGAGAGGCCAAGGCGGGCAGATCACTTGAGGTCAGGAGTTCGAGACCAGCCTGGCTAACGTGGTAAAACACTGTCTCTACCAAAGATATAAAAAATTAGCTGGATGTGGTGGTGTGCGCCTGTAGTCCCAGCTACTCAGGAGGCTGAGGCAGGAGAATTGCTTGAACCCAGGACGTGGAGGTTGCAGTGAGCCAAGATCGTACCACTGCACTCTAGTCTGGGTAACAAAGTGAGACTCTGTCTCAAAAAAAATAAAAAATAAAAAATATATAAATGTTTATGTGTTAGAGTGGAGTTAGGTATCATTGAAACTACCTTTTCTCTCAAGTGCTTAGTCTTCTGTGTTTGAATAGGCGTGTTTAGTATGGTAGTTGTAGTCAAATTATAGAAAAAGATGGCACAGCAATCAAAGTCAAGATGTTGATGTTTTGAGTGTTTTCTTGTAGGTTGCACTGGCTCAGCAAGGACATCTTTGCCGGTAGAGCTGTTAGAGGCAGAGGGCAGACACCCTGGGGTCTTGCTTCGAACTTGGGGCAGATGATAACAGAAAGTCCCTCTCCAGTGAGGCTGTGGTGCTCAGACTTTTCTGGGAGCCTATGGGCCTGTCTTAGCTTGCATGGTCAGAGGTTTCTGCTGGAAGATGTGGAAGTTTTGATGTTTATCTTTTGCAAGGTGTTTTTTGGCCTTCTTAAGTGTGAAACCAAGGAACAGGTGTGGCCCCAAAATAAAAATGTCAGAACTCTTTGCTAAATGACTTGGAAGCAGGGCAGGTGAACCTAACTGCAGCCCCACCCTGGTGTCGGTGAACTGGCAGGGAAGCGCAGAGGCCAGGATACTGGATTGGGGAAGCAAGAAGACAAAGTCAGGGTTGTTGATGGAGAGAGTGGGGTTTGGGCATCTCCCAGGCTTGGGTACTTTAAGGGGGTGGGAGAAAGACAAATCTTGCTTCTGTGTCTTGTGCCTCAGCCAGAGCCAGGGAGACTCGGGCTGTATTGATAGGAGGCTCAGCTGCATGAGAGCTGGGTAGTTGATAATTTCCTCCTTGCCATTTTTGTAGGGCAGGCAGCTGTTCGCTCGGTGTGACATACATTACCTTAGTTACTACAATGCCTCAAAGCAGCATCAGGCCCATTGAAGCATACTTTCCTTGACTGTAACTGTTGGAAAAGTAATAGCTGGAAGAACTACAGCAGGAATTGGGGATAGGGGACATACCTCCTGAAACATGTGGTGCCTGGCAACCAGGCCCTGGCCTTTGGGGGAGGAGGGGTAGGGACTGTCTGCTTTGCTTCCACAGGATGGTCCTGATCAAGTGAGCATCTTCCCTTCCCCTAGAGCTTACCTTACCAGGCTTGCTCTGAGTGAGCTGTTAGAGGCATAGGCCCAGCAGGAAGCTGCTTCTGCTGGGTAGGACACGTTCTGCAAACAGCTGATATTTCACATCTGCGTGTGCCATGGAAGAGGAACCACTGATAGCAGAGATCAGGGCAGAACACCAGGGGTCTGTGCCAGGTTCACAAGGGCAGAGGCTAGTCCCTGCCTGAGTGGCAAGCAATGAAAAGAAATAACAAGGTGTTTGATATCGTTCCTCCCTGTCTTCCTAAGAGTACAGCACATCCAGTGAAAGAAGTCTCTGTTTTGAGCAAATACCAGCAGCAGGTGGCTTTGTGCAGTTGCTATCTTAGAGATTATTGGGTTTCTTTTTTTCTTTCTTTTTGAGACGGAGTCTTGCTCTGTCACCTAGGCTGGAGTGCAGTGGCGCAATCTCGGCTCAGTGCAAGCTCTGCCTCCTGGGTTCATGCCGTTCCCCTGCTTCAGCCTCCCAAGTAGCTGGGACTACAGGCGCCCGCCACCACACCCAGCTAATTTTTTGTATTTTTAGTAGAGATGGGGTTTCACTGTGTTAGCCAGGGTGGTCTCAATCTCCTGACCTCATGATCTGCCCACCTCAGCCTCCCAAAGTGCTGGGATTACAGGCATGAGCCACCGCGCCCGGCCCCGACATAGGTGGGTTTCTAGTAGTCTGGAAATGCTGTTTATACCTGCCAAATAGGTACCACTTCTTTCCTGCTCCATATAGCCTGGGACCCATGTTATAGTTGACAGTCCCTGCAGTGTCCACCATAACACCACCTCTCTCTGGAGCATCTTTCACCTTGGGATCTACAGTACTTCACAGGGGTCTGCAGTGGGGCAGCCAGGTCCCTCTGTGAGGGAAGCCATGGTTCTCCTGAGCTGGGTGAGTTAAGCCATCAGGGCCCACTATGCTTCTGGGTGTCACTCCTTCTGGGAACAAGCCTCTCCTCCTCTGGCATGATTGGGCACTCTGTCAGCCGGTGCGTGACTGAGGCTGGTAGGGGGAAGAAACCAACTGATTGTCACCCTGTAGTTCAAGCCTATAGGGTGCCTTCAGGCAGCCCTGCCTGGAAAAGGGCTCATGACACAGGAGGGTCTCTGAATTAGCTGGAGCAGCTGTTCAGGACCAGGGCTGTGGGAAGATAGGTTTGGTTTGTGTACCCGGTGCTGCCTTGCCCCTCTCTGCCTTTCTCATTCTGTCGTTTCTCATTCTGAGAGACTCTTGGCACATGGCGTGGATGGGAGTGAAGGAGTAGACGTCCCAGGCCTTGTAGCCCTGAGCAGCAACAGGTTCTCCAGGGCAGTCCAGAACAGAGGGTGGTTTTTGGGCCCCAGAGGTACTTAGCTGGTGATTCAAGTGGTGGCTAATGGTGTAAGTGCTGCAGGACGCTGTGGTCCATGCTGAGAAGCTTGTTTCACGTAATTTGCTCTCTGCTTCCCTGCCACTCCTCCCTGGGCTGGCAGCACCCTCGGCCCTATGGCCAGGAAATGCGTGTTCCTTTTCCGTGGGCCTCCTTCCTGACCCACAGGAGACCTGTATCACCAGGTCTGCTCAGCAGCCTTTTCAAGCGAGGCAGCTCAGCCAGACCTAAAAACTCTTATTCCTGGGCATGGGATTCTTCCTCTATACTGTCCTGTTTTCGTCTTCCAAATACTAGCTAGCCCCCAGCCTCTCTCACAGAAGTAAACATTCTAAGACTGGATTTTTCAGGGCAAGTTAAGTCCTTTGATAGAAAAGGTTTCATCGACAGCAGAGGGCCAGTTCTGAAACCTGGGTTTGTCAGTGTCTGAAAACAGAGATTCTCAAGTGTCCTGGGTGAGGCTGAGGCCACATTAGGGTGAAGCAGAGTGGAGACCAGTTCCCATTCAGTCCCCTGCCTTCCTAGTGCCGGCAGAGGATCTGTATCCCGAGACCCTGGGAATGTGGGGATGCCACTCCGGGAGCTCCTTTCGAGAAGGGGTTGGCCATCGCTCAGGACCCAACGATGTACACAGAGCCACAGACATATGTTACCACAGGTCACCCATCCAATGACTTTCACAGGAGGCTCAAAAGGAGCTCGGGAAAACAAGCAAAAGCCAAACCCAGCCCTAGAAGAGAGACACCTAGCCTGGCAAGCTGATGTTGTACCTCAGTTTTGCAGGATACTGCAACACCTTTCTTTAGCCTGGTTCAGTATGGGTTACAGAGCCAGCTTGTCCTGTCGGGACAAGGTGTTGGCAGGTAGTGCTGCCAGATAGACCAGACGCCATCTGAGCCATGTCCTATCCAGACCCAGCTAGACCCAGCCTGGCCCCCCTGGGCTTTCCTGGCCATCAGGAATCTACTTCTTCTGAGTGGGGAGGGTGTGATCTGTGCAAGGCCCCTTTTTCTGCAGGTGCTAGCTGTATTGTTCCTTGCCCTGCCCACGACTTCAAGCTGACACCTGGGTCCTGTCTCAGTGGAGGGCCTAGGTGCCCATGGGAAGGCATGCCCCACTTGGTGTCAGCCCCTGGTATCATCAGCACCTGTAGAGATAGCCTTTTTCTCCTGCCCCCTTTACCGTGGCTTCCATGCTGAGCTACCATGAAGAGAAGACCCTGCACCCAGGGCACTGCCAGACCCTCCTGCCTGCAGTGCCAGAGGCATCACCTTATGGTTGCATTGGTCCTGTTCCTTGGTCCTAAAAGCTCAGGGGAACAGCCATGGGAGTGCTGTGACAGCAGTGTTCTCTGATGCCACCCCACAGCATTTGCTAAATGAAAAAAAACTCTTTTACTTTCCCATTATCCATTGTTGAGCTGCTCCAGGCCATGGGTCCTGCCAGATTTTTTAAGATAGTTGAGGTTATGGGGACAGCATCTGTCTGCTGGATTTCTGGAGAGTGATGGCTCTGTGTGAGTGACCACCCTTGTGGAGCAGCCCTGCCATGATGTCCTGCAATGTGCCTGGGCGCGGCCCCATGCTCAGGAAGCACTCTGGCCAAGCCAGCGCAGCACTCATCCTTCCACAGCCAGCCTCAAGAGTGACATTCTGAGAGCCACTGGGCATGGCTGTTGAACCCTGCCTGGTGCTGCAAGGGTTAGATTGCCTCCCCAGGAGGCCGGAAACAAGAGTGGAGCAGCTCTGGGGCTGCTGTTGGTGGCCACTCATTAAGAGAGGGGCTAATGACCAGCTCCACCCCTACCAGCTCCCTTGGGGCGGAAGGGAGCAGAACATGTGAAGTGCCCAGACTCTGCTGCAGAGCCAGGGTTTAAGATGGTGAGGAAAGGGAATCTCCCTGGTGAGTGTCTCTCCTGTGGACTTGTGTCCTGTGCACATTCTCTTTTTTTTTTTTTTTTTTGAGATGGGGTTGCACTCTTGTGCCCAGGCTGGAGTGCAATGGCGTGATCTTGGCTTACGGCAACCTCTGCCTCCCAGGTTCAAGCGATTCTCCTGCCTCAGCCTCCCGAATAGCTGGGATTACAGGCATGCGCCACCACGCCCGGCCAATTTTTTAAATATTTTTAGTTAAGACGGGGTTTCTCTATGTTGGTCAGGGTGGTCTCGAACTCCCGACCTCGTGTGATCCGCCCACCTTGTCCTCCCAAAGTGCTGGGATAACAGGCGTGAGCCACTGCGCCTGGCACACATTCTTTTTTAATCTTCCTGCCATCCCTGAGGGAGAAGTTTAGCCAAGGGAACTTGGGGGCTAAGAAGTGACAGAATTAGGATTCGAGCTTGAGTCTTTCTGACCCACAGTGAGTGATGACTGGGACCCATTTGTTGGGAAGAGATGACTGGCTTGGTGATCAGTGCTCAGGCTAGCTTTTTGGGTTTTTTGTTTTGTTTTGTTTTTTGTTTTTTTCTGAGACAGAGTCTCACTCTTTCGCCCAGCCTGGAGTGCAGTGGTGCAATTTTGGCTCACTGCAACCTCTGCCTCCCGGGTTCAAGTGATTCTCGTGACTCAGCCTCCCAAGTAGCTGGGATTACAGGCACCTGCCACTATACCTGGCTAATTGTTACATTTTCAGTAGAGATGAGGTTTCACCATTTTGGCCAGGCTGGTCTTGAATGCCCACCTTGGCCTCCCAAAGTGCTGGGATTACAGGCGTGAGTCACTGCACCTGGCCTCAGGTTATCTTTGTGAGGGAGATGTAGCTGGCCCCTGTGTCCTGGTCAGCCGTGGGCCAGGACCAGAACCTCGTGGTCAGGCACAGCCCTAGCCCCTTCCAGAGTTCCAGACTAACTTGCGGCTTTTGAGGAAATCTTTCCATTCAGCAGTAGGAGTGTTTTCCATTCCTCACTGCCCTGGGACTGAGGCCTTGGATGTACCCTGGCAGATGGTAGTGGCATGGGTGGGCTGCTGGAACAGTCATGCTAGAGTCCCTGGCACCCTACAGGAGTTTCCCATCTCTAGGGCACTGTCCAGGGATGTTACCTGGGAGTGCCAAAGTGATAAACGATTTCTGCAGCCACCCTGGCATTTCTGTGACTGTGACTTTCTGTCTGAGTGATGATGCAGGGGGAAGTGGGTGGTGCCAGAGCATCTGCACTGGCCACCTGGGGCCTCCTGCCTGCTGGTTCAAATGTGGCTTGGTTTCTCCTTGCGTCACTGGCATTTCATAGATACCTGACATGGCCGGGCATAGACTTTTGTGTATGGGTGCCAGGCTAACTGCCCATCACTTCTCTCTGGGAGTGACAAGGCTTATTCTCTTTGGAGACGGAAGAATGGTTAGTTGGGTGGTCCTCTCTGTCAGAGTGTTGTCCCCATCATGTGGCCTCAGCCATCCTTCTGACCCAGAGCCAGCCGGATGTGACTCCCTGCAGGGCCTGACCCAGGCAGCCATGTCCACTTGTTCTTTTTTTTTTTTGAGGCAGAGTCTCATTCTGTCGCCTGGGCTGGAGTGCAGTGGCATGATCTTAGCTCACTGCAACCTCTGCCTCCCGGGTTCAAGCAATTATCCTGCCTCAGCCTCCCGAGCAGCTGGGATTACAGGCATGTACCACAATGCCCAGCTAATTTTTGTATTTTTAGTAGAGAAGGGGTTTCGCCATGTTGGCCAGGCTGGTCTTGAACTCCTGACCTCAGGTGATCCACCCACCTCGGCCTCCCAAAGTGCTGGGATTACAGGTGTGAGCCACCGCGCCCAGCCCACTTGTTCTTTTCTGGCCCTCACATCCCAGTCCCTTCTGAGACAGCCATCTCTGGCCTCACGGTGCACGTGACAACTCTCACTTCTAGGCACATCTCCATCCTCTCTCTAGACCCACCTAGGGAGGGGTGCATGTTTAGAAAGTTGTTGACTTTGACTTCAGGGTGGGAGTGGGAAAAGGGTTGTCCGGTTCTGAAGCAGAAGTTGGTGGGGCTGGAGGGGCTGCTCACCCAGGCATAATTGCTGGACCCCCCTTAATGGGAAGGGCAGCACCCTAGGCATGGTGCTGGGTGGTTGGGTCGGGAAGGAGGAGATGGCTTCACCATCACAAGTACCTGCTTGGTGCTCCCCTGGGTGTCCCTCAGAGAAGGGGAGAAGTGTTATTTACATGACCATAGGCCTCCACTCAGCCTCTTAGTGCCTCAGTTTCCTCTGTCCTCTGATGGGATTTATCATACCTGCAAGTGGGTTAGAGTCTTAGAATGTTTCCTACAAGTAGACATCGAGGGCCCTTTGACAACCATGCCTAGTCCCTATCCTCTCATTTTGTAGAGAAGGGTACCAGGGTCTGAGGTCTGTGGATGAGTGACTGGCCAGGGCCTATCACGGGAAGAACAGTGCTGTGGCCAGAACCAGACAGCAGAAGCGCTTCAGCACCACTGGCTGTCCTGGCACCCAGGGCTACAGTCTCTTTCTAACAGAGGCCAGTCTGCCTATGTGAGGATCCTAGCCTGAGGCTGACAACAGACTCACTGCAAAATATGGGGCTGGGGCTAAGCCCTGGCTTTGTGGTTTCCAGCTTCTCAAGACGGCAGTGTAGTGCCAGTTCCTCTCCACTGTACAACTTCTCAAGGCCTGGGGAGCAGGTTCACAAGGGGTGGATGACTGAATCCATCATCTCCTCAACTCCTTTGGGCTTCTGGTGCCTTTGTTGCATGTTTGTCCTGTCCTTTCTCTCCCTTAGCTAGCCTGAATCTTTCTCACAAAGGAAAAACAGAAAACCATTGTATGTATCAGGACAACACAAGAGGAAAATCCTCCAGTGACTTCACTCAAAGTTTTCTGTCCACACCACTGTTTGTTTAATGAGTGTTCCCCATCACAGCCTTTCTGCATCTGGGAAAGAGCCACAAAGTCCCTGGACCTGCCACCATCTTACCTGCCTTGTTCAGCCGCTGGCTTCTTGGATGTCTAATAAGACATCTCAAGCTTAGCATTTCCAAAGGGCCTGTTCCTTCCATCCATCTTCCTTGTCTCTTATTTTTTTTGAGAAGGACTCTTGCTCTGTTGCCCAGGCTGGAGTGCAGTGGTGCGATCTCTGCTCACTGCAAGCTCCGCCTCCCAGGTTCACGCCATTCTCCTGCCTCAGCCTCCCGAGTAACTGGGACTACAGGTGCCCGCCACCACGCCCGGCTAATTTTTTGTATTTTTTAGTAGAGACGGGGTTTCGCCATGTTAGCCAGGATGGTCTCGATCTCCTGACCTCGTGATCCGCCTGCCTCGGCCTCCCAAAGTGCTAGGCTCACAGGTGTGAGCCACCGCGCCCGGCCTCCTTGTCTCTTGATAAATGGTACCACCATGTACTTGTTTGCTCAGGCCAGAAACCTGGGTGCCATCCTTTTTTCCTCTCATATTAGCTGCACCCACACCTGGCGAGTCCTGCCCACTCTGCTCTGAGTCTTTCCTAAGTCTCCCTCAGCTCCAGCCCCACTGGATGCTTTTCTGTTTCTCAGACGTGCTGAGTTCATACCCTTTACCCCGAAGGTTTTTTCTTCTGTTCCTCTTGTCCAGAAGACCTTTGCTCAGGAGTCACCCTCTCAGCAAGAACTCAATTGACTACCCCATTCCAGTCAGTCCTCATCCCCCCTCCCATTGCTAGCCCATCATCTGGCTTTGCATTTTCTTCTTTTATAAATAGAGTCTTTGTTGCCCAGGCTGGAGTGCAATAGCACGATTATAGCTCACTGCCACCTCAAACTCCTGGGTTCAAGGGATCCTCCCTCCTCAGCAGTACTACAGGGTGCGCACCACAGTGCCTGGCTAATTTTTTCTATTTTTTTGTAGAGATGGGGTGTCACCATGTTGTCCAGGATGGTCTCGAACTCTTGGGCTCAAGCGATCCTCTTGCCTTGGCCTCCCAAAGTGCTGGGATTGCAGGCATAAGCCGCTGCACACAGCCTTTTTTTTTTTTTTTTAAAGATGAGATTTCTCTCTGTTGCCCAGGCTAGAGTGCAGTGGCATGATCCAGTCTTCCCAACTTAGCCTCCTGTGTAGCTGGGACCACAAGTACACACCGCCACACCCAGCTAGTTTGCTAGTTTTTGTATTTTTTTGTAGATATGGGGTCTCACCATGTTGTCCAGGCTGGTCTTGAACACCTGGACTGAAGCAATCCTCCTGCCTTGGCCTCCCAAAATGCTGGGATTATAGGCATCAGCCACTGCACCCAGTCCAGCCTTGTTTTCTTTAGAGCATACTTGATCTACCAGGTATTTCTTGTTTTCCTATTTGTTTACTTACATTTTCCCTGTCTTTATTCCTTTCACACTTCCTACTCCCACTTTGCAAACTCCCTGGGGCAGGCCTTTGTTAGTTATTTGGTGGCAAGCAGACAGTGCTTGTCCTTTCCAGAGGATGTGAAGGCAACACAGTGGCCGTAAACTATGCTGCTGCAGCAGCCAGTGATACTAAATGAGGTGTGCAACATTCTGTTTTTAACCTCAGACTGCTTTTCGCACACATCCTTGTATACATATACTTATATATATATAAGGTATATACCTTATATATACATACAGACACTTACTGTTTCTGGAAAAAAATATTGATAGCTTCAGTTGAAGATATATTACAGCTCTGTAATGGCAGACCCCTGACCAGAATAGGTTCAGATTTCCTGTTGCTACTGTAACAACAATGTTGGCTTGAAATAATCATTTTACAGTTCTGGAGAACAGAAATTCTAAAATCCAGGTATTGGCAGGGCTGCGTTCTTTCTGGAGGCTCTAGGGGAGAATTCATTCTTTGCCTTTTCTAGCTTTTAGCGGCCTCCTGTGTTCCTTGACTCATGGCCCCATCCTCCATCTTCAAAGCCAGCAGTGAGGCATCTTCCATTTCATAAAGACCCCTGTGATTACATTGGCCCACCTGGATAATCCACTGTCATCCCCTACTTCAAGGGCTTTAACTTAATCACTTCTGCAAAATCCTTTTTACCATGAAAGGTGACATAGTCACAGGTTCTGGGGATTAGACCGTGGACATCTTTGAGGTGGGGGTCTTACCCGGCCTATAACAGGTACTGCGTATTTTTCCCCTCTGGGAAAATCTATAAAAATTGACAAATCATTTGGGAATTGGAAAAGCAGAAAACTTATCTCTTTTCTGGCCAAACTGAGGTGATGATGAATCCTGAATTGATTCTAATTTTTTTTTTAATTGAGCTCTTTGGTTTTTTTTAAATTTAAAATCCATATTTATAGCCAGAGTTAAAAATTTAAAAATTATTTCTTTTTTTTTATTTTTTATTTTTTTATTTTTGAGACGGAGTGAAGTGGCGCGATTTCAGCTCACTGCAACCTCTGCCTCCCAGGTTCAAGCGATTCTCCTGCCTCAGCATTCTGAGTAGCTGGGATTACAGGAGCGCGCCACCACGCCCAGCTAATTTTTGTATTTTTAGTAGAGACGAGGTTTCTCCATGTTGGCCAGGCTGGTCTCAAACTCCTGACCTCAGGTGATCTGCCCACCTCAGCCTCCCAAAGTACTGGGATTATAGGCATTAGCCACTGAGCCTGGCCTTTTTTTTTTTTTTGAGACAACGTCTTGCTCTGTTGCCCAGGCTGGAGTGCATTGGCACAATTTCAGGTCACTCCAACCTCTGCCTCCCCGGTTCAAGTGATTCTCATGCTTCAGCCTCCCAAGTAGCTGGGACTATAGGCATGTGCTGCCACACCCAGCTAAGTTTTCTATTTTTAAGTGGAGACGGGATTTCACCATGTTGGCCAGGCTGGTTTCAAACTCCTGGCCGCAAGTGATCCTCCCACCTCATCCTCCCAAGTGCTGGGATTACAGGCAAAATCTAAAAATTCTGTGCTCGTTTTGTCAAAATAGTTATATAGTTTATTTTTAAAGAAAAGTGTTTAAAATACTTATTTTAATTTTAGGCCTTTGAAAATTTAAGCATCTGTTGTTTTCATAGTGGATATTGAACTCCCATACACTGAGACAAAAATATGTCCCAAATATCCCAGAACCACTGACTAAGTAGGTTCTTCCTGGTGATTTCATGAGCTTTCATAAATCAAATGACCAAATTGTTGTTAGATTTTCTAGAGTATCTACCGTTCTAACCTGAGAAAGTGAAAAAAGGGGCCGGGTGTGGTGGCTTACACCTGTAATCCCAGCACTTTGGGAGGCCGAGGCGGGCAGATCACGAGATCAGGAAATCGAGACCATCCTGGCTAACACGGTGAAACCCCGTCTCTACTAAAAATACAAAAAATTAGCCGGGCGTGGTGGCGGGCGCCTGTAGTCCCAGCTACTTGGGAGGCTAAGGCAGGAGAATGGCATGAACCCGGGAGGCGGAGCTTGCAGTGAGCCGAGATCGCGCCGCTGCACTCCAGCCTGGGCGACAGAGTGAGACTCCGTCTCAAAAAAAAAAAAAAAAAAAAAAAAGAAAGTGAAAAAAGGAAACCTTCCAGCTTATGTCTTAGACCTCCTGGACAGTAAAATTTGCATAAAAGTCTGTCATACAGGATCATCCTTGTGTGAGAAAGAGGCAGGCTGACAGCTGGGGCTGGTCACTGGTGGCACATAAACACACATATGTGCTTGTGCACACACCTGTACCACCTGTCAGACTCCTGACATGCTGGGCACTGGAGGAACTGTCCTGAGATCATTTGGCCCCTGTACCAAGGAGCTCATGATCTTGGGGGGAAGGGGCATGGACAATCCCGGGAACAGTGACTGGTGATTGAAGAGGTTCAGTAGGCACCAGGCAGTGGACCAGGGATATGGGCAGTGTGCAAGGGGAGGACCAAAGGATGTTATAAAAGACTCCAGGAGGCAGAAATTTGAACTGAATCATGACGCACTGGCAAGAGGGGAGGACAGAGTGGATACCACTAGTTCTTGGGCATAGTTCTAAGAGGACCCAGAGGAGCAGCAAGCAGCCTTCCTGAAAGACTATTTGGGGAGGGTGGAATGGGCAGTGGCTTTGCTGGATGGTGTGCCCCCATGGCCACATAAGCAGTGGACTTGGCTTTAGGGGGCTGTGCAGGTCAGGGAGCATTGAGGAGAGCCCCACCTTACCTTCTGGCATCCCAGACCCCTGGCAACATCTGTTGTGCTGTGCCAAACACACAGGGTTATGGGTGCCCTCCTAACAGGTTGCCACATTGTTGTCAGTTACTGCCTTGCAGTGGGAAATCCCTGTGCTCTATCTGAGGGATGAGGGGCAGGGAGAGGAGGAGGGCTATTGTGGCTGGTGTGGTCCATGGTTGTGGATCCTGTCAGGGCAAGCTGGTGGGCATACCTGGGGTCACCACAGTCTGAGCCAGACCTGGAGGGATGGTTTTCACTTTGCTCCTCACTGCTGTCCAGCTGGCCGCCCTCATCTATAGCCTGCTATAGACCAGGGGAACAGCCGCTGCCATCAGGAGCCATAGTGTCTCCCGAGTTGATGCCTGAGAAAAGACCTTGACTGTGACAGCCTCACGAGCCTGCCTTTTGGTGGGGAATGGGCATTGTTCTGTCCCAGAAGAGCTATTTCTCTGAGGTCAAATGATTTGCATACCCACTAGCAACAGAAAGGCCTCTCTCACTGCTGGGCCTGGTGAGCTTAGGAGCTGAGTTGATGCTCAGAGCAGCAACATGTCCCCTGAGCCAGGCAGTTCCAATGTCTTTGGGGAATTCAGAAGGTGAGAATAGAGCCTGGATCCAGGTAGAGGCTTTGGCCCTTCTAAAGCCAGTCTCAAGCAGCTCTCACACTGGTTTCCTGGTGATGGCGGTGGGGAGATGAAGGAGGCACCAGCAGGGCGGAGGGCCTCCACCAGTTTCTGAGAGCCGTTCAGTCTTGACCTGTTTCCCGCTGTGGGTGCTGGAGAATCTTTGTTTAAATAGAGGCTTCCTGGATAAAAAGACGTGAAAGCTCAGGGTACACTAGGCTTGGGATGGGTGCTGTGACCAAGGGGACAACTTCCTTTGTGCTCGCTGATTTAAATGCTGAGTTTAGGCTCCAGGGTCTGGGCTGTGTCACCTCTCCAGTCACACTCTCTGCCTCTCTTGTCAGCCCTTGGCCCTGTTATCCTTCTTTTCTCACCCCCACACCTTTGCTTGCTGCCTGCCCACACCCTGTGCCCTTGCCTATCCACGTACACAACATGTACTGTGAATGTTTGAGCCTTGCCCTGCTTTCTGGCTACTCAGATCCTTTACTCAGAAGAGAGCCTCTACCCATGCCACTTGGGAGGGGAGGGATGTGCTTAAGCATGTTCCTGTGGTGTGCTGCTTAGGCCCCAAGGAGGAAGCAGGCAGACACTGGGGAAGCTACCTGGAGGGGTTCCTGGGGAGTAGACCTGCCTGTCAGCCCATCAGCTCCCCAGCCTGTGCAGGTCCTGGGCTTGTCATGGCTCTGTGGGTTCCATTTCTGCTCCTTAGCCAGGCAGTCGAACCCTTCTGCAGCTCCACCGCTCCTGCCCCACCTGTACTCATGCCTTTACCTGCACATCCTCCTCCCTTTTTCACTCCCCTCTCCCCTTGTCTAAAACCTTGGTGCAGAGGTGGGAGAATTGCTTGAGGCCAGGAGTTTGAGACCAGCCTGGGCAACATAGACAGACCCTATCTGTACAAACAATAGTAATATATATATTTTTTCCTTCCTGAGCACCATGCACTTTCTTTTTTTTAGACGGAGTTTCGCTCTTATTGCCCAGTCTGGAGTGCTGTGGCGTGATCTTGGCTCACTGCAACCTCTGCCTTCCCTGGTTTAAGCGATTCTCCTGCCTCAGCCTCCCGAGTAGTTGGGATTACAGGCGCCCACCACCACGCCCGGCTAATTTTTTTTGTATTTTTGGTAGAGATGGTGTTTCACCATGTTGGCTAGGCTGGTCTTAAACTCCTGGGCTCAAGCAGTCCTCCTACCTCGGCCTCCCAAAGTGCTGGGATTACAGGCATGAGCCACTGCATCCGGCCAGAATAATTAATATTGTTAAGCTATCTATTCTCTCCAAATTGATCTAGAGAGTCAACACAGTCCCAGTCACGATCACAGCCCACCTTCGAAAGGCATTATTAAGAAAATGAGGGCCAGGCGCAGTGGCTCACGCCTGTAATCCCAGCCCTTTGGGAGGCCGAGGTGGGTGGATTGTGAGGTCAGGAGATCAAGACCATCCTGGCTAACACGGTGAAACCCCATCTCTACTAAAAAATACAAAAACAAAATTAGCCAGGCATGGTGGCGGGCGCCTGTAGTCCCAGCTACTCGGGAGACTGAGGTGGGAGAATGGCGTGAACCTGGGAGGCGGAGCTTGCAGTGAGCCGAGATCATGTGACTGCACTGGGCAACAGAGTGAGACTCCGTCTTAAAAAAAAAAAAAGAAAAGAAAAGAAAAGAAAGTGAGGCCGGGCTCCATGGCTCATGCCTATAATCCCAACACTTTGGGAGGCCGAGGTGGGTGGATCATTTGAGGTCAGGAGTTCAAGACCAGCCTGGCCAACATGGTGAAACCCCGACTCTGCTAAAAATACAAAAATTAGCCTGGTGGTAGTGGCGTGTGCCTGTAATCCCAGCTACTCGGGAGTCTGAGGTGGGAGAATCCCTTGAGCCTGGAAGGCGGAGGTTGTGGTGAGCTGAGATTGGGCCACTGCATTCCAGTCTGGATGAGAGAGTGTGAGACCCTTTCTTACCAAAAAAACAAACAAACAAAAAAAAAAACAAAAAAATGATGATAAACCACAGACTGGAAGAAATACTCACAAAACATAAAAGGACTTGTATCTAAAATATATCAAGAACCTTTACAGTGCAATACAATAAACAAGTGCAATACAGTAAACAACCCAATAAAAAATGAGTTAAAAATTTGAAAAGACAGTTGAATAGTTTTCCAACAAATAGATGGCAAATGAGTACATGAAAAGATACTCAGTATATTTTGTCATAGGGAAAATGTATATTAAAACCACAATGATATTACAACCACTATATATACACTAAAAGGCCAAAATTTAAAAAAACAAACTGAGAATAGTAAATACTGAAGAAGATATGGAACTCATACATTGCTGGTTGGAATGCAAAATAGCATAGCCACTTTGGAAAACAGTTTGACAGTTTCTTATCAAATTAAACATACACTTATCTTATAACCCAGTAATATCACTTGTAAGTATTTACCCAAGAGAAATGGAAACATACGTCTGTGCAAATACCTTAAAGCAAATATTTGTTGGCTTTATTCATAATAACTAAAAATTATAACAACTCAAATGTCATCAACTGGTGTATGAACAGATAGAAAAACTGGGGTGTATCCATAACATGGAGTACTACTCAGCAATAAAAAGGAATGGAACACTGCTTCTCCTAACAACATGGATGGATCACAGATGCATTGTGCTAAGTCTAAGAAGCCAGGCAAGACACCTTATGTTCTATGATTCCATTTATGTGAAATTCTGGAAAAGGCAAAACCATAGGAACACATCAGATTAGTGTTGCCGGGTACTGGGAATGGATGGAACAAATTGACTCCCAAGAGGCCTGAGGGAAATTTTTTTGGAGGAGCTAGGGTCTCACTTTGTTGCCCAGGCTGAAGTACACTGGCATGATCATAGCTCACTGCAGGCTTGAACTCCTGGGCTTAAATGATCCTCCTGCCTCAGCCTCCTAAGTAGCTGGGACTGTAGGCAGGCGCCACCACACCTGGCTAATTTATTATTATTTTTGAGACAAAGTCTTGCTGTGTTGCCCAGGCTGGAGTTCAGTGGCACGATCTCGGCTCATTGCAAGCTCTGCTTCCCAGGTTCATGCCATTCTCCTGCCTCAGCCTCCTGAGTAGCTGGGACTACAGGCATCCACCACCGTGCCCGGCTAATTTTTTGTATTTTTGGTAGAGACGGGGTTTCACCGTGTTAGCCAGGATGGTCTTGATCTCCTGACCTCATGATCCACTCGCCTTGTCTTCCCAAAGTGCTGGGATTACAGGTGTGAGCCACCATGCCCAGCCACACCTGGCTAATTTTTTTTATTTTTTTATTTTTATTTTTTTTGAGACAGAGTTTTGCTCTTGTTGCCCAGGATGGAGTGCAATGGTGTGATCTCGGCTCACTGCAACCTCCGTCTCCTGGGTTCACGCGATTCTCCTGCCTCAGCCTCCTGAGTAGCTGGGATTACAGGCATGCACCACCATGCCCAGCTAATTTTGTATTTTTAGTAGAGACGGGGTTTCTCCCTGTTGGTCAGGCTTGTCTTGAACTCCTGACCTCAGGTGATCCACCCACTGCGGCCTCCCAAAGTGCTGGGATTATAGGCATGAGCCACCGTTCCTGGACAATTTTTTAAATTTTTTATAGAGATGAGGTCCCACTATGTTGTCCCAGGCTGATCTTGACCTCCTGACCTCAAGTGATCCTCCCGCCTTAGCCTCCCAAAGTGTTAGGATTACAAGCATGAGCCACCATGCTCAGCTTTAGAGTGATGGAAATGTTCTGTGTGTTGATTGTGGTGGTGGTAATGCAACTGTATACATTTGTTAAAACTCATTTGAATTGTACAGTTTAAAAGGGAGAATCGGCCAGGTACGGTGGCTCATGCCTATAGTCTTAGCACTTTGGGATGCCGAGGCTGGAGGATCACCTGAGGTCAGGAGTTCGAGACCAGCCTGGCCAACATGTTGAAACCCCGTCTCTACTAAAAATAAAAAAATTAGCTGGGCATGGTGGCGCGCACCTGTAATCCCAGTTACTCCAGAGGCTGAGGCAAGAGAATCACTTGAACCTGGGAGGCGGAGGTTGCAGTGAGCCAAGATCACACTACTGCACTCCAGCCTGGGTGACAGAGGGAGACTCTGTCTCAAAAAAAATAAATAAATAAAAATAAAAGAGAGAATCTTACTGTATGTAAACTAATCCTCAATATAAAATACACTTTAGGCCGGGCACGGTGGCTCACACCTGTAATCCCAGGACTTTGGGAGGCCGAGGCAGGCGGAGCATGAGGTCAGGAGATCGAGACCATCCTGGCTAACACGGTGAAACTCTGTCTCTACTAAAAATACAAAAAAATTAGCTGGGCATCGGCCGGGCGTGGTGGCTCACTCCTGTAATGCTAGCACTTTGCGAGGCTGAGGCGGGCGGATCACAAGGTCAAATCGAGACCATCCTGGCTAACATGGTGAAACACCATCTCTACTAAAAATACACACAAAAAAAATTAGCCGGGCGTTGTGGCAGGCGCCTGTAGTCCCAGCTACTCTGGAGGCTGAGGCAGGAGAATGGCGTGAACCCGGGAGGCGGGGCTTGCAGTGAGCTGAGATCACGCCATTGCACTCCAGCCTGGGTGACAGCGAGACTCCGTCTCAAAACAAACAAACAAACAAAATTTTAAACAACCTGCCAGATACACTTCCAAGGTTACTTCCAGCTCCCGCTCCTTCACAAGGCTTCCCTTGACCACCTCCTTGTTGTACCACCCTGTGGTATGTTCCTTCCGGGTCACTGATGGTTTTGGTTCCTGTTAACCGCAGCATGGGATCATTCCTCTGTGGGGCTGCATCAGCTACTTCGGCAGTCACCTGCTGGACTCACAGCCAGACTCTGTCTATTGGTGGCTCTGCTAGAAGCCAAGAGTGCTGACAGAGGTGGGGCAGGCTGAGGAGAGGCTGAGAGACCTGCATGGGCTTCTGTTACTGTCTTGTTCCTCCCTCAAGTACCTACTCAGTTATTGCTGCTCTCTTCCCCCACAGGTTGGGACAAACATTCCTATGGTTACCATGGTGATGATGGGCATTCGTTCTGCTCCTCGGGGACTGGCCAGCCCTATGGTCCCACATTCACCACAGGAGACGTGATCGGCTGCTGCGTCAACCTCATCAATGGCACCTGCTTCTACACCAAGAATGGCCACAGCCTTGGTGTGTGCATAAGGGACCTTGGAGGCTCTGCTCTGTGGAGCCACTTTGGTTGGTGAGAGGCTCAGGGGCAAGTGCTCAAGGCAGTGTCGCCTCTGCTGAGCTCTGGGGTACCGCACCATTTCCAGGCATTGGAGCCCTTTCAGGTGAATAGAGGGTAGCAGGGGCACGCCTTTGTTCATCCAGCCAGTCAGCTGCGTTTATCCAGCCCAGGGAGGATGCTGAGAGTACAGCAGTATCCTGGTCGTGATCTTGGCTTTGGTGGCACTTGTTGGAGCAAGGTTTGGCATTGGATGAGAAGTTTGGGGAACCCTTGCATAGGTTGTGTGGTGGTGGTTTGCGTGCCTGTGACCTGGCCCAGACTTTGGTGCTGGTTGCTGTGGAGCAGCAGTGGGGGTGGCACTAGTCCAGGAGGTAAACAGACAGGTGGGAGTCAGATAGGGCCAGACCTCTGGTCTGTTCTTGGTGAATGAGCAGCAGCTGGGGCAGTTACATTGAAAAAGGCTTCTGGTGAAACCATGAAGGATGGACCAGAGTAAAGACCAGGGGAAGAGGCAGATGGCCTGAGGTAAGGCAGTGGGGATGGGTGCAGGACAAAGGCCCAGGTGTGGCCCTGCAGGGTTTGGTGACAGATGGGGTGCACTTGCAAGAAGGAAAGGTGAGAAAATGGCTGGATTAGTATTGCTGTTAACCAGGAGAAGAAACCCAGGAGAAATAGCAATCAGTGGAAGAGGACTAGAAGGAGCATTCCTGTACAAGCGTAGACATTTAGGATTAGGGCTTGAGAGGAAGAGACTTTGGCTATTCTGATGGCTTGCCTACCGGGTGCTAACTGGTATTTGGCCACATTGACCCTGAGGTGGTGACTAACTGCCTGGTCTGCCTGCCTGGGTTTGCAGAAGTCCCCGATCTACACACCCTAGTTCTCCAGAATGGAATGGTATAGTGAAGAGAGGACTGGCAGAACTCTACCAGCCCAGCTTCCAGCAGCTCTGCCAGGAAAGGGAGTTGGGCATTTTACTTGGAACCCAACTCCTAGAAGTCCCATTTCCCTTGGCTTGAGGGTCAGTAAAAAGGTGGCTGCAACTCTCCACATCCCCTCTATGACTTCTCCAGGAGATGAGCACAGCTAGTATCAGGGGACCTGAGTGGGAATTGGATTGCTGATGGCTGGGGCTGCATGCCTAGGAGCTAGAGCATTCCTCAACAGGGCAACTGGATGCCCCAGCCAAGAGTTTGCAGGAAAGCCTTGGTAGCTAGGCAGCCGAGAACATAGCACAGACACTGCTAAGCTGACCTAGGTGCACATCAGAGAAACCCTCCTCTGAAATTGATGACCACCTGGCTGCAGTTGCTAGTGACCAGCTGGTGAGGAGCTAGCGGATAGAGGGTGGGCCAGGGCCTCAGGACAGCTCTTCACTCTCCACTCTGCACTCTGATTCCGCTATTTCCTGGCTCTGGGTTCTGCTGTCAAAGTCCCAGGGGCCACTATTGTGGGCTCTCACCCTGTATCCAAGCCCCCCTTCACCTGCCCCCTTGTATAGCTGCCTTCCTCACATCCCTCCAGCTTGCCCACATTTTGCTCATGGATGGGGGCAGACTCTACTGTTCCCTCTGCACCTGCATCTCTCTCCTTCAGGCCTTTCATGTGCACCGGGACAACCAAAGGGCCATGAGCTCTTTGTCAGTCAAGTCCCAAGGTCCCATAGAGAGCAGATGGCCACTTTAATGTCACCTCAAATCCTTAGGCTGTTTTTAGAAATCCATCTCCTTAGTGGATACTTTTTATAGACCCCTAACCAAGACCTCACACATCTTGTAATTAAATTTCATCTGGTAGTATTTTGACTTTTTCTTCCAGCCTGTCGACACCTTCTGTGTTCTTACTTGTTCTATCTCAAATATTTGATATCCTTTTCAGTGTTGTATTAATCTAAAATTTGTTGTTTGTGTTTATGTTTTCATGAAGATACTGTTAAAAAATATAGGAAGAAAAGGTTAAGATTTGAGCCCTTCAGTGTACAGTTGAGCTTGTCCTGGAAGACATCAGCCATTTAAGAATCACTAAGTTGGCCGAGCGCGGTGGCTCACACCTGTATTCCCAGCACTTTGGGAGGCTGAGGTGGGCAGATCGCTTGAGCCCAGGAGTTCGAGATGAGCCTGGGCAAGTGGCGAGACCCCGTCCCTATTTAAAAAAAAAAAAAAAATCACTTAGTTCCTGAAGCTCATATTTTTCCATTTTTTCCACATGGATATTATTGAGACCTTACTGAAAACGGGATATGGCCTGTCCCCTGCATTTTTAGATTACAAAATTTAATGGAAAAGCAGTGAAGCTGGAGTGACACAATGCATGGTGAATCTTCTACTGTCTCTGTTTCCTTTTCCCCAGCCATCTTATCAATAATGTGCTTCAGAATCGAACCCTTCCCCACTTTACAGCAGTGGAATGATGTCTCCTGCCTCTGGCCTCCCTGCTCCTTTCCTCTGTCAACAGCCCTTGCCCTATGTGCCATTGGTCAGTTGTCTGCGTAATTCTTAGTCATATGCCATCTCTCTTGCTGGAATCTGAGGGCCAGGTTTGCAGCTGTTTCTCTAGTCTTGTGACAACAAATACTTGGTAGAAGGATGAAGGAATGAGTGAATGGAGATACGGACTGATGTCTCATTTGCAAGTGGTCCATGTGCTCACAGTCATTTCCACACAGCTCTGTGCTTTCCCACAAGGTCTTTATGTTCTCAGCCTCAGTGGTCCCTGACCTGTGTCTGTTTGGCTCTGGGTACTCCTTATCAGCAAGTTCAGCTATCCTGTTTGCATCCTGGATCTTTGCCTGAACCTTCTTCCCGTGGGCCAACTCAGATCTTGCCATCAAAGTGACGTTGCAGGCTGGAGGAGCAGTGTTGCCCTTGTCCAATGCAGCAGTGGGTGGAGTAGCGTCTTTCCTCATTCTCCTGGAAGCACCTCAAGGCCTTATCCTTCCTGGGTGCCATTGTGAGGCAGAGTTGGGCAAGCCTGGGTAGGTCATCCCCTGACCAAAAGTGTGGCAGTTGCCTCACCCTGTGGCGTTACCGCAGCTGACTTATACCTAGACCTCAGAGTTCATGAAGTAGCTTTCACAGAATGTCTCATTTTCTCTCTTTTTCCTTGAAGTCGATATATCGATATTATCTCTTTTTTTCAGATGAGCTCAGAGAGGTTGGGTTACTTGCCAAAGGTCACACTACATGTAACTTACAAAGTTTGGACTGCCTTTTTCCAGGCTTCTTGGGGACTCCTCCATGAGCCCTGGAGTAAGCAATATCCTGGCCATGCTGAGATCCATGAGGGCAGCTCCTGAGCAGACCTGGAGGGTGGACATTGGGGTCTCCTCCTGGGTACAGAGAGATTTCCGGATTCAGTCCTGCCAGCATGCCAGGGTCATGCCGACTGTGCATGTGGGGCCCAAAAGTGGCCTCAGACAGGCAGACCATGCAGCTTATGAGCGTCCCTCAGTGAGAAGCAAACAAAATAGCCAAACAAAGAATATAAACCATCTCTCTGCATCTTGGTTTTTTCATATGTGAACTAGTGTCAGAGGTAGTATACATCTTCCAAGGTTGTTCTGAGGATTGAATGGTGCCTTATAAGACACTTAGTCCAGTGCCTAGCCTAGAGGAAGTATGTGGTATGTGCTGGCTGGCATGATTCCGGCCAGGTTTCTGGGAGACCTGTTGTTAGACCCTCACCTGTTCTATTTTGCAGGGCTTCAGTTTCTTTTCTGGGCAGGGGTTGGATAGCAGACTGGAGATCTCTAAGGAATCAGCAGTTTGAAAACCTCAGAGGCCAAAAGCTCAGGAGCTTCTGGGAGATATAAGACTTTATCGGCTGGGCGTGGTGGCTCACGCCTGTAATCTCAGCACTTTGGGAGGCTGAGACAGGCAGATCGTGAGGTCAGGAGATCGAGACCATCCTGGCTAACACGGTGAAACCCCGTCTCCACTAAAAATACAAAAAAAAATTAGCCAGGCATGATGGCGGGCACTTGTAGTCCCAGCTACTTGGGAGGCTGAGGCAGGAGAATGGCATGAACCCGGGAGGTGGAGCTTGCACTGAGCTGAGATCACGCCACTGCACTCCAGCCTGGGGCACAGAGCAAGACTCCGTCTCAAAGAAAAAAAAAAATGGCGTGAACCTGGAAGGCGGAGCTTGCGGTGAGCCGAGATGACGCCACTGCACTCCAGCCTGGGCAACAGAGCTAGACTCTGTCTCAAAAAAAAAAAAAAAAAGAGACTTCATCTAAAAAATGAGAGGGCTTTAAGTCCTTGGGAGAGCCTCCACTGGTCCTGAATCATTTGTCATTTCTCAGTCTGAAGAACATGGGTGCTCTGGTGGCCTGCTTATATAGTTGGGGTCCCACTCCCCTCTACCTTCACTTCCAATTCAGAGCCGAGGTCCCTAGAAATGCAGCCACTTCTCTTGGCAGGAGGGTTTTTGACAGGCTGTTTTTTGTTTTTGTTTTTTTTTGGGACGGGGTCTTGCTCTGTCACCCAAGCTGGAACCCGGTGGCACGATCATACTAGCTCACTGCAGCCTCAACCTGCAGGGCTCAAGTGGTCCTCCTGCCTCAGGCTCCCAAGTCGCTGGGACCACAGCTAATTTTATATATTTTGTAGAGACGGAGCCTCGCTATGTTGCCCATGCTGGTCTTGAACTCCTGTTCTCAAGAGATCCTCCCACAAAGGCCATTGTTAAGCTGGACTTTGTCAGCTTGGAACCTCTGAGGACTCTGACTGCGTATGGACTGGAGATAGGCAGCTGCCCCCCTCTCTGTTTCCGCTTCTCTATCAGCTTGGAGATGACATTGGAGCATTGGACTAGGAACGAATCCAGCCCCACCACTTTTGCTAGCTTTATGACTACTGGCAAATTGTTGAACTTCTGAGGCTTATTTTTCTCCTTTGTAAAATGGGATAAGCCTGCTTCCCAGAGTTGGTGTGAGGATCAGATGAAGTAATGGATGGAAAAGGGGCGAGGCGTGGTAGCTCATGCCTGTAATCCCAGCACTTTGGGAGGCCGAGACGGGCAGATCACTTGAGGTCAGGAGTTCAAGACCAGCCTGGCCAACATGGTGAAACCCCGTCTCTACCAAAAATACAAAAATATATATTAGCCAGGCATGGTGGTATGTGCCTGTAGTCCCAGCTACTCGGGAGGCTGAGGCAGGAGAATTGCTTGAACTCGGGAAGCAGAGGTTGAAGTGAGCCAAGATTGTGCTACTGCACTCCAGCCTGGGCGACAGAGTGAGACCCTTCTCCAAAAAAGGATCTGGCATGCACAATAGGTTTCCATAAATATGTGTTAAATCAAGAGAAGGATCAGGCCTGAAGGGCCACAGGGGATAGATCTTTTGGATTTAGTTCCCCTTAGCAGGCTTTCTTTGCAGGTGGAGGAGCTATGCACCTACTTAAGCATCTGATTTTACTTCTGGCCAGGCTGCCAGTGAAGAGAAGGCCATGGTCTAATTAAAACTACCTAGCCCGTGGCCTGGCACAGTGGCTCACGCCTGTAATCCCAGCACTTTGGGAGGCCGAGGTGGGCAGATCACAAGATCAGGAGATCGAGACCATCCTGGCTAACATGGTGAAACCCCGTCTCTACTAAAAATACAAAAAATTGGCCCGGCGTGGTGGCGGGCGCCTGTATTCCCAGCTACTCAGGAGACTGAGGCAGGAGAATGGCGTGAACCCGGGAGGCAGAGCTTGCAGTGAGCCGAGATCACGCCACTGCACTCCAGCCTGGGTGACAGAGTGAGACTCCATCTCAAAAAAAAAAAAAAAAACCTGCCCAGCTGGACACAGTAGCTCACGCCTGTAATCCTAGCACTTTGGGAGGCTGAGGCGGGCAGATCACTTGAGGTCAGGGGTTCAAGACCAGCCTGGCCAACATGGTGAAACCCTGTCTCTACTAAAAATACAAAAATTAGCCAGGCGTGGTGGTGGGCACCTGTAATCTCAGCTACTCGGGAGGCCGGAGAATCGCTTGAACCAGGAGGCAGAGGTTGCAGTGAGCCAAGACTGCACCACTGCACTCCAGCCTGGGCTATGGAGGGAGACTCTGTCTCAAAACAACAACAACAACAAACCAAAAAAACAACTACCCGGCCCTAGCACTGGCTCCACCACGGGGTGCAGAGGCAGAGTAGCCCCAGGGGCTGGCCCTGATGACTGTTCCTTTCCCCCCCACAGGTATAGCCTTCACAGACCTCCCGGTGAGTACTACTATTGGGTCTTCCCCTCCTGGGTTTCTGGGGGCTGACTGGGATGGGGCACGGTGGTACCTGCAAGTGCAGGGTGTGGAGTCTGGTTCTTTTCCCAACCAGGGATGTGTGCCATGCTGTCAGCTTGAGGGTACCAGGAGGGGCACTTGCTGGCCTTCCTCTCTCTCCAGCAGCAAGGTCTGGTCATGCTACGACTCTTAGCAGGTGACAGTAATTTGTGGCACTTCCAAAGGCAGCTGTGGGGCTGCTGGGGGTAGGGTGGTGGAATGAAGATAGCTCCATGGCTCAGCTGGTCTAAGCCAGCTCTGTGTCAGCTGGGGTGCAGAGTGTAGGGAATTGTTCCTGAACTGTGAGGGAACCTAGTCCCTGTACATACCCATCAGAGATCCCTGAGGAAAGCCAGTGCCCTAGGGGAACTCATCTGCTACTATCTAGGGCACCCCCAAGCCAGAGAAGTGAGCTTTGTGGGGTCTTCTCTTAGAAAAGGATGGAGTTTTCTGGCCGGGCGCGGTGGCTCACGCCTGTAATCCCAGCACTTTGGGAGGCTGAGGCGGGCGAATCACGAGGTCAGGAGATCAAGATCATCCTGGCTAACAGGGTGAAACCCGGTCTCTACTAAAAATACAAAAAAAATTAGCCGGGTGTGGTTGCAGGTGCCTGTAGTCCCAGCTACTTGGGAGGCTGAGGCAGGAGAATGGCCTGAACCCGGGAGGTGGAGTTTGCAGTGAGCCGAGATCGTGCCACTGCACTCCAGCCTGGGCGACAAAGTGAGCCTCCATCTCAGAAAAAAAAAAAAAAAAGAAAAGGATGGAGTTTTCTGCTTGCTTAGTTCAGGGCATATCCTCACCTCCAGCCATCCCGCACCTGTACTCCAGTCTCTCTTTATTATGAGTCATCACAGGCCTAATCACATGCAGGGCCTCCACCCAGGATGCTGGGAGCCTGGCCTGGCTCTGTGTGTTCTGGCTAGGTTCTGGAAGGAAGGAAGGTTTGCTGACTCTGGTGGCTGCTTTGGGATCCCAGACACCCCAGTGATGCCCCAGTAAATGCCTTTGTGATTTTATGGGCCTCTGAAGCCCAGACCGTAGCACCCAGGGTCCTGTTAAAACCTCCAGTCCGTGGCTCAGAATCCTTCCCTTTTACCTGGAAGCCCCAGAGAGGGGCTGTGGTCCTAAGCAAAGAGAACAGAATCAGGTGGAGAATGTTGACCCTGGCTAGGGAAGGGTCTAGTTATGGGGACGTGACATGAAATGACCAGGCATGAGCATGGCCAGTATGCAGCCACGTACAAGAAGGTATGGGGGAAAGACATTGTAGGCAGTGATGGTCAGGGAAGGTTTGCTGGAGGAGGTGGGCCTTGCTTGTGGTGTGGAGGATGGTAGGGGAAAGAAAGGAAGTGAGAGGTCCTCTGTGTGCAGAGCCCATGGTGGGCTGAAGCCAGCATACAGGAAAAGGTCCCACACCTTTTGCAGGTACAAAAATGCATGGTTGGCCAGGCGCGCTGGCTCACACCTGTGATCTCAGCACTTTGGGAGGCTGAGGTGGGCAGATCACCTGAGGTCGGGAGTTCAAGACCAGCCTGACCAACATGGAGAAACCCCATCTCTACTAAAAATACAAAATTAGCCGGGCGTGGTGGCGCATGCCTGTAATCCCAGCTACTCAGGAGGCTGAGGCAAGAGAATCGCGTGAACCCAGGGGTTGGAAGTTGTGGTGAGCTGAAATCACGCCATTGCACTCCAGCCTGGGCAACAAGAGCAAAACTCCGTCTCAAAAAGAAAAAAAAAAGTGCATGATACTCAGGAAGGAACATGGCCTGAGCACGAAGGTGAAGAGTGGACTCAGGGCCCTGGGAAGACCAT
The DNA here is from genome assembly GCF_028885625.2 of Pongo pygmaeus. NCBI lineage: Eukaryota > Metazoa > Chordata > Mammalia > Primates > Hominidae > Pongo > Pongo pygmaeus. The sequence continues at coordinate 65,096,928 of NC_072391.2, read as the reverse complement.
CTGCAGTGACAGTGGGGAGGAGGCTAGCGAGGCTCTGGACAGTAGCAGCAGGGAGCCACAGGAACCACCAAGTGAGGGAGGGACCAGACAAAAGCCAGTCATGGTAGAGGCTAGGTGGAAAGCAGGGAGCCCCACACCCTATTGGCCAGAAGATCCTCCTCTTAGCGAGCCTCTAACAGGAAGGGTAGCTTCTCTTCACCCTTTGCCAGCACCAGGAGTCTAGACCACCGGTTCCCTTTTGCCATGCTCCCCTCCTCCCTCCTTTCCTGCGTCATCCCATCTCTGCCTACCCCCTCATGTATCTATCTTTTTTTTTTTTTTTTTTTTTGAGGCAGGAACTCACTCTTGTCACCAAGGCTGGATTGCAGTGGCAGAATCACAGCTCACTGCAGCCTCAATTTCCTGGACTCAAGCCATCTTCCCACCTCCCTCCTGAGTAGCTGGGACCACAGATGCATACCACCACACCTGGCTAATTTTTATTTTTTTATTTTTTGTAGAGACAGGGTCTCACTTTGTTGCCCAGACTGGTCTCGAAAACCTGGGCTCAAGCGATCCTCCTAAATTGGCCTCCCAAAGTGCTGGGATTACAGGCATGAGCCACCATGCCCAGCCTCATGTGTCTTATTTTTTTTGCGGCAGAGAGATCCTTGGCCCTGGATCTTTCCCAGAGAAGCCATGACCCACCATTGTAGCAGACCTTCATGGGCACATCTGCAGGGTTGTGGAGCCCAGCCCATTTCTGTATGCTTTGGCTGAGTTCCAGAAAGGGCTCTTGGGCCTTGAGGACACAATGGCCTCTGATACAGGGCAGGACACTCTCCATGATGTGCCTTGCTTGCTTTTCTTTTGCTTTCTCCCCTCAAGCTTTGGGGCATAATGTCTCTGCTAGGGAGGTGGACAGAGGTGGCTCCGCCCTGCCTTCTCCAGCCTTGCTGCAACTCTCCCAGCCCAAGCATGGGCCAGCAGCAGCCATGGAGGTGAGGTGAGGCCTTAGTACCCCACTGCCCTCAGGGCCTGACTGACATTTCATTCTCCTCCTCAGGCCAACCTCTACCCCACCGTAGGCCTGCAGACACCTGGGGAGATTGTGGACGCCAACTTTGGGCAGCAGCCCTTCCTGTTTGACATTGAGGACTACATGCGGGAGTGGCGTGCCAAGGTCCAGGGCACGGTCCACTGCTTCCCCATCAGTGCCCGGCTTGGCGAGTGGCAGGCAGTGCTGCAGAAGTGAGTGCCCTGCTCCCGCCCTTACCCACTCCCACCCCACCCCAGCCCACTTCACTCTAGGCCCCTGTAGGGCTACAAGCTGTTCTTACAAATTCCAGCAGGTGGATCCTTTCTGGGAAGCATTCCCAGGGCGATTTAACCTGCAGCTCTCCTGCTTCTCTGTCATCGGATGGACAGCTCCCACTGAGTTCTCCGGGCTGCTCCTAATTAAACCTTTGCCTCTCAGCCAGATTGGAGGCTCCTGTATATAAGATCACCAGCAGGGCTGTTTTCCTTCCCCAGGTCATTTTGCAGAGGATGCCCTGTGGTCTCTTCCTCTGTGGACCCTTTTTCTACCATAGGGAGTATCCATGGTGCTGTGACTCTGGCCTGAGGCCACCTCACAGGGCCCAGCATCCAGCTGAGTCTCATTCGTCTATAGCAGTGGTGGAGGGAAGGGAGTTCTCCCTAGGACCAGCTGAGCTAGCTCCTTGGCTGATTAATTCCCAGACTGTCCTGGAATCCAGTGTCGCTGAACTCCCAAGGGAGGCCAGCTTTGGGTTTCTCTTCCACTTGCCATCTGCAAGCCTGAGTGAGGGTGACCAGTACCCACTCTGCCAGGAGGTGGGTGTTAGCTTGGCTCCCAAGGATCAGCATATGGGTATGGGGAAGGGCTGGGCTTCCACTACCTATGGTCATTGCCCTGCAAAGGCATCAGGGTGCTAGGATCCCTGGGGTGGGGTTCGGGTGCGCACTGGGTTCTTTGTGCAGCCTTTGTCCCTTGAGGCAGGCCCCAAGGATGGGCTGAGGCAGGGGCTAGGTGGCCAGACCTTCCCCAGGAAAAACAGCATTGCTGCCTCTTGTTCACAGCCCCCCAGAGCAGATGACAAAGGACTTCCTTGGATGGCCAGGACAGCGCCACTCCCATAGCAGTCTTGGTGGGATTGCCAAGAAGAGGGGTGAAGATGCCAAGTCTGTGTAGGGGAGGAACTGATACTCTCAGTTTTCAGGGCCTAGGCTCAGCACATGGATGTGTTTTTGTTTTGGGGTTTTTAAAAAAATACTGAGATGGGGTCGCACTTTGTTGCCCAGGTTGGACTCCTGGGCTCAAGTGATCCTCCCACCTCAGCCTCCTGAGTAGCTGGCATCACAGGCATGTGCTACCATGTCCGGCATGGCACATAGGTGTTTTTGTTTACACTTGTGTATCTATGTGCTTGTATGTGTTCATATGTAGCATTTGCTAAGACCTGCATATAATATGTGTACTGTGGTTTTACATAACTTCATTTAATGAATATTGATAATGACTATGTTATCACAGAGACAAATTTGTCACAAGCCGTTTGGCTGGCTTCCTCTAGTGGAAGGTCAGGTAATTTCCTCTCTTTTACTTGTGTAGGTAACCCTCTTGTAGATAAAGACTTCTTCATATTTACCCTTGTGTTTATAATAATAATATGGTGTAATCATAATAATTATACTTATTTTACTTTTTTCTGAGTCAGGATTTTACTCTATTGCCCAGGCAGAGTACAGTGACACAGTTATGGCTCACTGCAGCGGGGACCTCCTGGGCTCAAGCAATTCTTCTACCTCAGTCTCCTGAGTAGCTGGGACTGTAGGCATGCACCACCACGCCTGGCTAATTTTTTGTATTTTTTTGTGGGGACAGGGTTTCGCCATGTTGCCCAGGTTGGTCTCAAACTCCTGGGCTCAAGTGGTTTGCCTGCCTCGGCCTCCCAAAGTGTTGAGATTACAGGCGTGAGCCACCACACGCAGCCAATAATTTTTTTTTTTTTTTTGAGACAGAGTCTCACTTTGTCGCCTAGGCTGGAGTGCAGTGGCGCAATCTCGGCTCACTGCAAGCTCCGCCTCCTGGGTTCAAGCCATTCTCCTGCCTCAGCCTCCCAAGTAGCTGGGACTACAGGCGCCCGCCACTACACCCGAGCGTAATTTTTTTTTGTATTTTTTTAGTAGAGACGGCATCCCACTGCATTAGCCAGGATGGTCTCGATCTCCTGACCTTGTGATCGCCTGCCTCAGCCTCCCAAAGTGCTGGGATTACAGGTGTGAGCCACTGCGCCCGGCCATATTTTTAAAGTAGAGATGAGATCTTGCAATGTTGGCCAGGCTGGTCTTGAACTCCTGGCCTCAAGTGATCCTCCTGCCTTGTCCTCCCAAAGTTCTGGGATGAGAGTCATGAGCCATCACGCCCAGCTGATAATTATTATTTATACTATAATATTATGTAATATATCATTTCATAATAAGAAGTCTTATTTATGGACTTCTTCCTGCCAGGTACTTTATGTGTATTATCTCATTTACCCCTTAAAGCTTGAGGGAACACACACCCAAACTTCTGTGCCTTCCACCTGACAACGCTTCAGACATTTGTGTTTAGAGTTACAGTAATGACATCAGACACATGTACACACCAAGGTATTCACTCCTGTACACATCAGATTTGAGGGTTCAGCCTCTGCTCTATATATGTACACACATGTGCCACTGTTCAGCCAGCTTCTGCTGGGGTTAAATGGCTACTGGGAGTCAGACTTCTCCAGACCATTTCCCAATGACTGTGTTCCCGTTGGCCCTGCTGCTGCCTATCTCTGCCTGGCAAAATCAGCCTGATTGCTTGGCTTCTTGGGCCCCTGATTTGTGGTATATCATGGTGTAACTCTGGGTTGTGAGTTAGCTTCCCATCACTCACTCACTAGAGCTGGAACTGCTGAGGGCAGGTTCACCTGGAGGGCTGAAATGCTTCTCTCAGGTACATGGCACAGCCTGCAGAGGGGCTCCTGTGTCTATAGAAGGTGTGCATGTGGCATGCATCCTGTCTGGGAATCTGCCAGCTTACCTGGCTAGCTGCAGTTTCGGGAAACTATCAGTGAGACCATTGGCCTCTTAGGCTTGCTGCATTTCCCAAAGAGGCAGCCACCTGTGAGGAGTGTGCCTGTGTGTGTACTTCTGTTATCGTACTCGCTTTCTTGTGGGCAGCATGTCTCAGAGAAACTGCAGCCACTCCTCTGAACTGTGGGCACAGATGTGGTGACCAGCCCCTCCGAAGCCTGACTTCATGACCGTGGGGCACCATGGGGGAAGTTTTCATTTTGTTTCAGCCCCTTTATTCTCATTCTGTGGAGGTTACACCTCCAGGATGTGTTTAGGGAGACCTCTGGGGGAAGTAATCTGTCCTGAGTCCATTGGGTAGTCAGTGAGAAGTGCAGTTCTTGAGTGTCACCTGAAGCTCTTCCTTTCTTCTAGCATGGTCTCATCTTACCTCGTGCATCATGGGTATTGCGCCACAGCCACGGCTTTTGCTCGAATGACTGAAACCCCAATTCAGGAAGAACAGGCGTCCATAAAGAACAGACAAAGTAAGGTTTATTCTACTTTCCCCTTTCCCTTCCTCACCTGTCCCTAACTCTGCTCTCTGGCTCATGTCAACCCTGGTTAACCTGTCAGGAGTCCATTCAGCTCTGGTCCTCATGACCAGCTTGCAGCCCGAGGCCATGTTCCTGTCCCACCTTCAAGATGGCACTGCCCAGATGGACAGTTGGCAGGATGGAGACGTCTCAGGGCAGCCTCCCTAATGCACATTCTGAAGGCTGGGCGCAGGCCAGGCCCTGGCATGGCTGGTTCCATTCCTCCATTTCCTCCCTGCTTGTTTCCTTCCCCCTGAATCCTGGATTCCTCTCAGCCTCCTGTTCATGGTCTTCCAGGAAGACTGTTTGCCTCTTACCAGACAAACTCTCTGCCTTTCTCACCATTTACTCAGCCTTAGTAGTTCTGCTTATTCCTAGCCAGAGAGGGGACTGAAGTGGTCAGATAGGGCAAAGCCAGTGCTCAATGGCTGCTGTGGGGGCACTACCCTCTGCTCCCCACCTCTGGTCCTGCCCTTTGCAGACAACCTAAAGTCCTCCCTTGGCCAGAGCTCTCCCAGTGTTGATGCTGGCCTGGATGCTGTGTGTCTGGAGGCTCTTTCATGGAAGGAGCGGTGTTGGAAAAGAGGAAAAAGAGCCCAGCGAGGAGCTAGAAGGAGAAAAGGAGAACGAGGACGAGTGGGTGTAGATATGCGTGTCTGTGAGTGCCTGCCTACCTCTCTCCGAGCCTGCTGTCTCTTCTGTATGTGCATGTGTCTGTCTCCCAGAGAAGCGTGCTCAGCCAGACAGACGGAAAGGGATCCCAGACTTGGGATCTATGAATGAGAGCCTCAGACCCTGAAGTTGCTCCCAGCGAGATGCACCAGGCCCCACGGCAAGAGCGAAAAGGCAGCAGCAAGATGCTGATGGCCTGAGAGGTGTCAACATCAGAGGTGCCGGCATGAGGAGGATGGCCTCCTCTCCCAGCAGGGGGCATGCTGCAGCCCCTGAAGACCACCAGCCAGAGCCGTGATCAGAAACCAGTGTGATTCCATTGCCATTCCCCTGTGAGGCCTGGAAAGAGAGGAGTCTGTCTGAAGAGGAGCCCCTCAGGCCACCAAGCTGCCTGGGTGCCCATCCCCAGATCATGTTGCTCCCGCTGGGGCCCTACCCTGCCCCCAGGTCCCTGGCACCACGTGACCCGTAGGAACAGACCCTCCTGCCTTTGGGCTGAGGGTCTCCCCTCCATCTTCCCCATATTCTTGAGGACTCTCTGACACTTGGCAGAAACCAGGATCTGTTGGGCTGGGCAGTTAGGTTCTTTCTCCAGCCTCCTCTCCTGTGAGCATTTCAAGCTGGCGAGGCACTCTGAGCCGGACCCTACCCTGAGGCTGGCAGCATCCCAGGCGTGTGGCTGTGGGAGAGGCCTGTAGCCCTCGCTCACTGCTGTGTTCTTGCACCCTGCAGAGATCCAGAAGCTGGTGCTGGAGGGCCGTGTGGGCGAGGCCATCGAGACCACCCAGCGCTTTTACCCAGGGCTGCTGGAGCACAACCCCAACCTCCTCTTCATGCTCAAGTAAGTCTTGGGCACCCCCAGTTCCCCCAGAGTCCAGCTCCTCTCAGCTGGTGGTGGGAACATCAGCCTGGACCACAACCAGAGCATCATTGCCCCGCTCCCTCCACAGGTGCCGGCAGTTTGTGGAGATGGTGAATGGGACAGACAGTGAGGTCCGAAGTTTGAGCTCCCGAAGCCCCAAGTCCCAGGACAGCTACCCTGGCTCCCCCAGCCTCAGCCCCCGACATGGCCCCAGTAGTTCCCACATGCACAACACAGGTCAGCCACTCTCCAGAGGGCTCTGGGAAGAACTGGTGTGGAGGAGAGAGGCCACTCCACATACCCTTTCCTGGGCTGGGCTCAGGGCTCACTGCTGGATTTGGGAGAAGGGAAATGGAACCACTGTGGTTATTCTTGGGGCTCCACTTCATGGCAAGCTGCCCCTCCTCTTCTGACTATCCCCCTGGCTTCTAGGAGCAGACAGTCCCAGCTGTAGCAATGGCGTCGCGTCCACCAAGAGCAAACAGAACCACAGTAAATACCCTGCACCCAGCTCCTCATCCTCGTCCTCCTCCTCGTCCTCCTCTTCCCCATCCTCTGTCAATTACTCCGAGTCCAACTCAACAGACTCCACCAAGTCCCAGCACCACAGCAGTACCAGTAACCAGGAGACCAGGTGCCTGCCTTGCCCTGCTTCCTCTTCTGCCTTCTGCCCTATGCCAGCTGGGTCCATTGCAGTCTGTCCTTTGAGTGCCCTGCCCTTCACCCCCAGCCTCCATCTCAGGTCTGTGCCTGGAGTCCTAATTTTTGGCCCACTGGGCCAGACATCAGCTCTGGCTTCTGGCCCTCCCCACGATTTAGCTGCACTTTCCTTGGCTTTGGCTTTCTCCAGAGGCTCCAGTGATGCCAGGCTGAGGATGTGGTCTCCTCCAAAGAGGCCGGGCCTGTGAGAACCCTCAGGGTCCATCATGAGGTAGCTTTCCCTGGCTCTGGCTTGTAGACAGCCAGGCTGGGCAGGCAGGGGAAGCTAAGCCGCAGGCTAGAGCTCTAGGTGGCTCTCAGCATCCCCAGGTACACCTCAAGGCTGACCTGAGTTTGGCTTCCATCCAAGGCCACAGAGCTGTCCATGGGGGCCATGGGACCCAGTCATTAGGTTGGGGGATATGTAGAAGAGGTGTGTGAACTCAGAGGAGGGCCAGGGAGGGGAGAATCACAGAGCAGCACTGGGACAAGGGTGGGAATCAGGTGACAGGCCTCTGAGGATAGCTGGTGTCACAGTAGGGGCCAAGTGCTGAAGACTTGGAAGCCTGAGCTGTCCTTTCATGTTCCTGGGGGGTCCTCGGTTTACCCACAGCAACCCATGGCTACAGCCTGAAAGGAGGCCCAACCAGGCTGCTCTAACCACACCCCCTGGGCCAACTCCCACCTCAACCCTTCCCCACAGTGACAGTGAGATGGAGATGGAGGCAGAGCACTACCCCAACGGTGTGCTAGGAAGCATGTCCACGCGCATTGTTAATGGTGCCTACAAGCATGAGGACCTGCAGACGGATGAGTCCAGCATGGGTGAGAGCCACGGCCCGGTGTGCTATTTGAGGGCAGTGTGCAGTCTGGGTGCCCTCTTCCCCTGGGAGGGGCTGGGGTAGGCAGGCTTTGGCATCTTGAGAAGCTTCAGCCAGACCTGGTCCACAGCCTCCTTAGCCGATTGTGGATGGGTCCTTAAGGTGGCTCCAAATGTACGAAGGCCCTGGCCTGTGCCAAGACCACCTATGTTTGAGGCTGGAGGGTGTTCGAGAGCGTGGGCACCCTAATGAGCACCCTGCGTCTGTGCAGGCTGGGAAGAGGGACAACTTCCAAGTCCTCCCTAAACCCTAGACTGTGCGCCAGGTGAATGAAGAGAAGAACGCCTCGACTGTAGCTGCCTCACCTGTTCCTCCCAGCCTTGCCTGCCTCTGGCAGAAGCTGCAGCCCACCCAGGGTCCTTCCTGCCCCACCCCAGTCCTGCCCTTCCCTCCTCACCCCTCCTAACGTGTTCTCCACTGGGTTCTGGATGCAGATGACGGGCATCCTCGGAGGCAGCTCTGCGGGGGCAACCAGGCTGCCACAGAAAGGATCATTCTGTTTGGCCGCGAGTTGCAGGCATTGAGTGAGCAGTTGGGCCGGGAGTACGGCAAGAATTTGGCCCACACAGAGATGCTGCAGGTACAGGATGAGCCGGGCTTCATGCAGAGCAGGCCCCGTTTGGTGTTGGGGGCAGGATGGCTCTGGGAGAGTCCAGGGGGCAGCAGGAAAGAGTGGGCTCCAGCCAGGTCTGCAGAGGGAAGTGGGGCATCTGGGCCCACTGGACATGTGCCCTCCACACGTAGGCTCTGGGGAGAGTACAGCCCTGCCCGACCCTACACCCCACATTCCAGGCTGGGCATCATGCAGTGCCCTGTCTCCCTCTGGAGCCACGGGTAGCAGGGCGAGCTATGGTGTGTGCCACAGTCCTCTCAAGAATGCCCTGTCCTGTAGGATGCCTTCAGCCTGCTGGCGTACTCAGACCCCTGGAGCTGCCCAGTTGGCCAGCAGCTTGACCCCATCCAGAGGGAACCTGTGTGTGCTGCCCTCAACAGCGCCATTTTAGGTGAGTGAATCTATTTATTATTATTATTAGAGACAGAATCTGCTCTGTATCCCAAGCTGGAGTGCAGTGGCACAATCTTGGCTCACTGCAATCTCCACCTCTGCCTCCTGGGTTTGAGCAATTTTCGTACCTCAGCCTCCTGAGTAGCTGGGACTAAGGTGCGTGCCACCACACCCGGCTAGTTGTATTTTTAGTAGAGACGGGTTTTGCTGTGTTGGCCAGGTTGGTCTCAAACTCCCGGCCTCAGGTGATCTGCCCGCCTCAGCCTCCCAAAGTGCTGGGATTACAGGTGTGAGCCACCATGCCTGGCCTAGGTGAGTGGATCTAACAAAAACAGAAGCTGGCCCATGGCTACCTGGGTGGTTCCCACCCCCCACCCCAGTTGGCCCCAGAAAGAGCTGATGTTTGTCCACACTGGGGCAGCAAGCTCTGCACAGGCCCTCTCTGGTGACTCATAGGATTCCTGGGCTCCCATGGTTGAACCTAAACCCTGACCTCCGTCTGCCCAGCTGAGTTCATGATGGGTCCTAGGCCATGGCAATAGGCCCAGGCCAGCCCAGTGCTCTACACGGGGCTAAGGTCCTCAGGTTCCTGGCATGACTTCAGGGCCATGGCCTGGTGGCTGGGACACACTTACACAGAGGTACTGAACACTCTGTTCCAAGAGAATCTGTCCACTGCCCCCTCCTCCCACCACCAAGGGAATTTTGACCTGGGCCCAAGCCCTGGGGAGGCCAGTGACCAGGCCTTGTCTTTCCTCCACAGAGTCCCAGAACCTGCCAAAGCAGCCCCCTCTGATGCTCGCCCTGGGCCAGGCATCTGAGTGTCTCCGGCTCATGGCCCGAGCAGGCCTGGGTTCTTGCTCCTTTGCCAGAGTCGACGACTACTTGCACTAGCTGACCGTGCTGGCTGGCTCTGGCTGGCCCTCCGCTGGCCCCAGGGCTGGAGCTGCCCTGCCCTCCATAGGCACCTGGTGCAGGGACCGGGAAGCCATGGACAGAGTCCACTCCTCCTGCCTGGCCTTTCCCCCTCTCCCTTTCCTTCCTTCCTTCCTTTCTCTGCCCACCACGCCCCTCAGTCTCTCTCTCCCCTTCATGTGCAGCGGCCTGTGACACAGTATTGGCTGGTTACTCTCATGTAGCGCCTTCTATTTTGAAAGGGGGGTTTTGTTTTGAGGAGGGGTTGGGGTTTTTAAATTTTTTTTCTCCTGACTGAGCCACCAGTATTTATCTCTGGAGAGTTTGTGCTGAGCTGGTTTCTGCTAATTTAGTGATGAAGCCTATCCAAGTTGGTGATAGCTTATTATTTTCATAAGTAAAAAACAAATGAGATTATATATATATATATATAAATATATATATTAAAAAAAAAGACAGTATTTATCGTAGCATTAGTGGTCCAGCATCTCTTGGGTGAGGCTGTCCAGGCACCATGTTTTCTTTGAGTCTAACTCATTAAAAAAGAAGAATCTCTGTCACCTCAGCCAAGTGATTTATTTTTTGCTCCCCCTTTTTTGAGTCACAGGCCGAGCTGCAGCCTAGGAAACCCAAATAGGGTTTGGTGGGCCACTTAGTGGGCATAGTTATGTTGGTTTATAGCACCCCAAGAACTGTGGGTCCCTAGGCCCCTGAGAGCTGGACAGAGCAGAGAACTCCAGGGCCAACGGTCCAGAGAAGTGATAACTTGGCCCAGGGCCACACAGCAGAGGTAGAGGGTCTTTGGCCAGCACACTATCTACCACTCTACCCCACCTCCCACTGCCTGCCTTGCTCCCCTTTCCTCCCTTTTCAATACCCTACCTTCCCTTGTTGTTAAGATGGCCAAATAATACATTTAATCTAAATTGATTGCCTGGAAACTACCTGCCTTCGTCCTGAGAGCTTCTGTGTGTCAGGCTGCCGGAAAGAAGACTCCATTCCCAGGACAGAGGCCGTTGAGTACAGGGGCTGCTTTCTTCCTGCCTGGATCTTCACCATCTCTGCACAGCTCTGAGAGAATGGATGCTTTCTGTTGAGAAACCAGTACCTTGTGGAGGCAGGTTCTTGGGCTGCTACTCCAGGGAGTGGATGGAATCCTTGGTCCCCTAGGCCAGACTTCACTGCCACTGTGCCAGACAGCTCCCTGCAGCTGGGCCCTTGCCACTCTTAGGAAAGACTGTTGGGAGTATTTGCTGGCCAGAGAATGGGACTCCATCAGCTTTACAGATGTCCCACCAGCTGTTTCAGATAGATCCTTACAGCTGGCAGAGTAAAAGTGGTCCCACTACCATTGGGGAATCAGGAAAGGAAAGACAGATGGTTGCCAGGACTTGGGGTGGCCCATCTATGGAGAGGACTGGCTGCCCTGGAGGAGGAAAGGGAGGAAGCCTACACAGAGGAGCACCAGGACGGGCTGGAATTTCCATACATGCTTCACATTGTGAGGGGAGTGCACAAGCCGCCCATGCAAAGAGTAGGGTCAGCCATGGCAAGGCCGGAAGTTGAACTTTCAGTCCCTGCCTGAATCTGGGCTGTGCAAGCTCCTGCTCCATATTGGTGGACATGGGAATGGTTGGTGTGGCCTGAGATACTCATTGCTCACCAGGCCTCACTGGGCCCACAGCTGGGCAACAAGAAAAATGATTGAATTGGACCAACTGCTGGTGATGGGGCCAGGGCCCTGGGCCCTGTGCTCTCAGAATTCTGCCTTGGGAAATGATCCTATAGCTGCTGCTTTTTCTTGGTCCTTGGGGCTGGCAGACCCATAGACCATGGCCTGTTATGAGGTGTCCTGTCTGTAAAGGAAATTCATCTCTTGTGACAGCCTGGGGCTACCTAGCTCCCAAACCCAGAGGTTGGAGACATCAGGCTGTTAAAATGATCATAGCCTAGCAGGATTGGATTAAAACCACAGGCTTTTGCAGCTGGAATGGGGTTCAGTGAACATCTCCCCCATTCCTCTCCTGCTACAAATAAGGAAACAGGCCCAGGAGATTAAGTGACTTGGCTAAAGTCACACAGCAAATTAGTAGCAGAGCCGGGACTATCCCTTATCCCTGTGGGTTGGGCAACACTATTTAGTCCTGAAACTGAATGGCAGATAAACCCCATGAGGGGTCAGGCTGATGTGCCCTCCAGCAGTATCTGAGAAGCTGCTACCTTCAGGGGTGTGTCAGGGATGAGGATGGGTGCCTGAGCTTAGGCTGTGGAGTGGCTGAGAGGGCCCAGGAGGGCTCGGGACAGCTGTGTGCTGCATGGGGTTGGGTGTCTGCCTGGCTCGCACTCGGTACCCATGGCCACCTCCCCATTTTCTGTGCCTTATCTCACTGTTTCAGCTGAGTCCAAGTTGTTTACTCTGTTCCTCTCCAGAGGGGCTCTCTGTCCCAGTTGGGCAGCTCACCTTTGGGACGTAAGCCTTTGCCCCACAAGCTGTGGAGAGGGCCAAAACCAAGCTGCTTGAGTCCACTCTCTTGCTGAGAGTCCAGGCCTGCCTGCCAGCCAGAGGTGCCCCTTATGCACATCCAGTCCTACCAGCCTGCTTCCAGGAGCCTAGAGTTGGAAAGGCACCTGGGGGAGCCCTGGTGAAGGGCTGCACCTGACCCATGGAGGCAGGAGGAAGACCTGGCTTTCTTGGTTTGTCCGGCCCTGGGGAGCAGCCTTCCCTACTCACTCCCCTTGTGGCACCAAATGGTCACTCCTTCCAGAGCAAAAACTGGCACTCATAGCAAGCCAGAACCCCCATCCCCATCCTCATGGGTCTGTGGCTGGGTGCAGGCCATCAAAATGGACACCACGAGACAGAAGTGGGGACTGCCTGGCCACCCAGCGCCTTCCCACTCCTTAAGCAAGCACAAAGAAGATGAGGCAGAGAATTGTCAGAGCTGAAAGTTCCTTTGGTTGCTCACAACTCAGGTATGCACCCATGTGGCAGCCAGGCAGCGGAGCCCTACTAGACTGCAAGTCTCATGCACCCAGACCTGTGGCCAGATTGTGGCCTCTGGCTGCCTCAGGCATTTGCCTCTTTGCATCGGGTTTTCCTCCATTAGTAACTACAGCTGAAACAGACATCCTCCACATTGTGCACACTGGTTTTGCCTTTGTCCTCAAGAGTTGATACTTGGCATTAGCATGAAACTTGTGGGTGTGGGAGGATGGAGAGAGAACTCTAACACAAAACATCTTATTAAAATTGTACTTGAGAGACAAAAAAAAAAACTCCTGTTGTATTTTGACAGAATTATTTTTATTAAAATACACATCCATGAGCAGTCATGTGTGTCTGGTCTCTGTTTTGAGTCTTATTGAGGTTGGCACCCCTTCTGTGACACGTCCTGTCCTAAAGGATTTGGGCCCTTCCCAGCCTCTCAAGTGCCCAGGCCCTCAGGTGCCTTCTTTAAGGATCTTTGAAACTGTGTATTTGTAAGACCCCAAAGAGGACAGGTACTTAAACCTCAGTTCTCTCTTGAAACGGCTTTCGTCTTAGACAAGGAAAAAGTAGCAAATTCAACTAAAGAGCCTGGGCACAGTGGCTCACGCCTATAATCTCAGCACATTGGGAGGCTGAGACAGGTAGATCCCTTGAGCTCAGGAGTTCGAGAACAGCCTGGGCAACATGGCAAAACCCCGTCTCTACAAAAAATACAAAAATTAGCTGGGCATGGGGGCGCATTCCTGTGGTCCCAGCTATTCAGGAGGCTGAGGTGGGAGGATCACTCAAGCCCAGGAGGTCGAGGCTGCAGTGAGTTGAGATCGTACCACTGCACTCCAGCCTGGGTGACAGAGTAAGACCCTGTCTCAAAAAAAAAAAAAAAAAATTCAACTAAATAAAGGTGGGCCACAGGAACTTTTCCCCACAAAAATAAGGTATTAAGACTATATTCCAGAGCCAGGTGCAGTGGCTCACCCTGTAATCCCAGCACTTTGGGAGGCCAAGGCGGGCAGATCACCTGAGGTCAGGAGTTTGAGACCAGCCTAGCCAACATCGTGAAACCCCATCTCTACTAAAAGTACAAAAATTAGCCAGGCGTGGTGGTGGGCGCCTGTAATCCCAGCTACTAGGGAGGCTGAGGCAGGAGAATCGCTTGAACCTGGGAGGCAGAGGTTTCAGTGAGCCGAGATCGCACCATTGCACTCCAACCTGGGTGACGAGCGAAACTCCATCTCAACAACAACAACAACAACAACAACAAAAACATTCCAGGGCCAGGTGCGTTGGCTCACGCCTGTAATCCCAGCACTTTGGGAGGCCAGGGCAAAAGGATCGCTTGACCCCAGGAATTCGAGGCCAATCTGGGCAACATAGACCCTGTCTCTATGAAAAATAAAAAAAATTAGCTGGACATGTTGGTGTGTGCCTGTGGTCCCAGCTTCTCAGGAGGCTGAGGCTGGAGGATTGCTTGAGCCTGGGTGACTGAGGTTGCAGTGAGCCATGATCACGCCACTGCACTCCAGCCTGGATGACAGAGCAAGGCCCTGTCTCAAAAAAAAAAAAAAAAAAAAAAAATTCCAAATATGCTCGTCTCAAATACTGCACAGTCAGAAAGTTTTCTGGGGGTACCTCTTTTGAGAGTTTTTTTGGGGGGGTTTTTTTGTTTTTTTTTTTGAGACAAAGTCTTGCTCTGTCTCCCAGGCTGGAGTGCAGTAGCATGATTATGGCTCACTGCTACCTCAACCTCCCAGGCTCAAGCGATCCTCCCACCTCAGCCTCCCAAGTTGCTAAAACTACAGGTATGTGTCACCGTGCCTGGCTAAGTTTTGTATATTTTATAGAGAAGTTTCACCATGTTGGCCAGGCTGGTCTCAAACTCCTGGTCTCAAGCAGTCCTCCTGCCTTGGCCTCCCAAAGTACTAGGATTACAGGCGTGAGCCACGGCACCCAGCCTGATGGGTATTGAAATTAGCTTCCTGTCTCTTGCCTGAGGAGCAAGAGCTTGTGTTCAAAATCGTCGCACCATTTACTGTGTTAACGTGGAAAGTTAACCTCTTTCTCTGAGACTGTTTCCCCATCCTTAAAACATGGTAAATCCTTCTGCCCTGTGGAGGTACGGGATTATGGCAGATATACAGCAGTGCTTGGCACACAGGGACACACAGTACTCATGAGCATCCTTCCTCCATGAGGATGCCCACTGGTGTGACTGGCCCACTCCTGCCTCCCCTGGCCCCAAGGCACCAGGGTTTTATGCAGAGGAGGGATATGGTAGATCATGCTGGTGTCCACCTGGAGGTGGTACTGGAGACAAATTGGAGCAAAAGAACCCAGGTAGGAGGCTGCAAAGAGGGCAGTTTTGAGAAATATTTAGGAGAGAACTGGAGGTACAAGATGAATAACTGAATGTGAGGGAAATACGAGAAGCAAGAGACAAGGCAAATGCAGACTTTGGTTGGGGGTGATGGGATGGATAATAGTACCACAAAATAACACAGAACAGAAGGGGGCAGGCAGTGGCTAAAAGTCACCGGAATTGGGAGGTTTGCCAAAGGAAAAGGGTTCTTCTGTGGTCCAGTAAATTAGGAAAACTGTCTTATGGATGTTCACAGTGATCGCCACCACCACCAGCTAATTAAACGCTCATAATCCTGTGTTAAAATGTGTTGCTTAACCCTGCACTTTCCAAACTTACGTTACTACAGACTGTGTCACTCAGTAGAATCTTACAGGACTATTTATAGAATGCTCTTAGGGAAGAGGTAGCATAGAGGGGAAAATATGGGTTTTAGATTAAGCATAAAGTCCTGGTTCTATATAAGTAAAGCCAGAGTAGGCTCATTTTCCTCTAGACTAGTGGTTCTCAACTGGGAATGATTTTGCTCCCAGGGAGACACTTGGCAATGTCTGGAGATATTTTTGGTAGTCACAACTGGGCTTGGGGTGCTACTGGCATCTACTGGGTAGAGCCAGGGATGCTGCCAAACATCCTACAATGCAGACAGCTCCCCCCACCCCTGCCCAACAAAGAATTATCAGGTCCAAAATGTCAGTAGTGCCACTGTTGAGAAATTCTACTCAAGAAGAGTGGAACTCCGAACAATGACTAAGAAACAGATCAAACAGGCACATTTTGACT
Organism: Pongo pygmaeus; assembly: GCF_028885625.2. Lineage (NCBI taxonomy): Eukaryota > Metazoa > Chordata > Mammalia > Primates > Hominidae > Pongo > Pongo pygmaeus. Next base: position 65,081,122 of record NC_072391.2, on the reverse strand, counting down.
CTGCTTCCCTTCTGCCTGGCTCTTGAGGATCCAGGAGAGAAAGGATAAAACCCCATCAGAAGAGGGGGGGTTTAGGGGTTACAACTTCTCATCACTCTGGGAGCCTTCCATGCTGACAGAGGTGGTAGGAGTCCTGTCTCCGCTCAAAGCAGGAATAGCTCTGCTGCTAGTTAGCATATCTCAGTAGGAACTGCCTCACGCTTACGTCAGCTGACATATTCTGTCACCACAGGCTGCTCTGGAATGATGGCTGGGAGACCTTCCTAATGCCAGTTGAGTGGGGATCTTGATACTCAGCAGGAGGGTCAGACAAGCAGGGACGGGGGCTCCCCATGCAGATACAAACCCCAATCACATTTCCTACACAGCCAGTTTTATGCTAATGTCTACCGGCTTCCTTACTCTAGCGGATAGTCTGCTATTTACTTTGGTGGGGCATAGGCTTCAGTAAAGAGGCCAAGGGGACTGAGGTCACAGTCTTGAAGAGCACTGATATTTAAGGAACAATAAAAAAACATCCAGAGGAAGAGGCGCCCAGACAGGCACCTGAGAAAACGGAAAAACGAGTCACTGGGAGTCAGGGAGCCAGGAAGTCCGACGAGTTCGAGAGAACTGGCCTTCTGCAGATATGTCGTTGTCCAACACGAAACCGTCTTTCATTCCAGGACAACTGAGGCTAACAACAGCTCCCAAAACCTGGTCCCTGACGCGGGTCAGCGGAACAGAGAGAAGCCAAGCTTAGGAAACTGCCGCCTCCGCCGCCGGAAATGAATAACCTGAGCCTCCTAGCCAGGCTGCTTAAGCTCCGCCCCCAACGAGCGAGCATGCGCAGCTCCCGGCTACGGCCCCTCCCCGCGCAGGCCCACCCCCGTTACGGAGCATGCGCAGTCCTCCAGCCGCCCCCCCCCCCCGCCCTCCCTTTCCAGAGCCCCCGGTTCCTTAGAAACCAGGCGGCGCGTTCCCGGTGGCGGCGCCCTGGACTCCGGGGCCGGCGCATCCCCGCCAGCCTTCCTTAAGGCGGATGGGTGGCCGCCGAGACCCCGCCGGACCCATGGTCTCCAGTGCAGCGCGGAGTGGGCGATGCCAGCGTGCCAGGTGAGAGGCGGCCACCGGCGGCGGGTGAGGGCGAAAGAGGGCATGGCGCGGCCGGGAGCGGGCGCCGACAGGGCCTCCTCCGCGGCCCGGCGCCGGAGGTTGGAGGCGTGGACCCGCAGAGCCGGGGCTGGAGGGGGCTCGTTCCAGCTGCCTGCAGGCGCGTGGAGTGGAGGGTCGCCTTGGGGTTCGCCCTTTCCACCGCAGAAATAAGACCCGCAGGCTTGATGGTAGAATTATAGGATTTGGGATCATGGAAGAACCTGAGACATAACCCATCCTTTTACCAGATGCGAAAACCTAGTCTCCCCCGCCCTGTGCCAAGCGGACCTCCTGACTGTGTGAGGATGGACGCTTTGTGGATGAGGATATGTGAGGTGTAGAAGCTTCAGACAAAGGGCTCGTGGGGTAGCTGGTTCGTCCCCTTTCAGAATGAGATGGGACTTTTGGGGATAAATCTTTAAGAAACGGGTGTTCAGTTGACAGGTGGAAGAAGGGACACCCCAGAAGGTGCGAGTGGCTCTGCCAGCCCCTATGTGCCCTATGGCCACGTCTCAATGGCCCTGGCCTACCTTTGTATTTGTAGCTCTGGAAGGAAGCAGATGGACTTGAGACAAAAGGTGAAGTGAGGTATTCCCATCAAGGCCCTATCACACTTAAAAGGTGAGGGAGGAAGAGTGGACAGGGACATGAGGGCTTGGGAATGGTTGTGTGAAGAGTTTACCCTCCAGACTACAGCACGATCTAAAGAACAAGGCAGGATAGAAGAGTTGAAAGCTGCATTGGATAGGCATCAGGGAAGCTTATTTAACTGTCTTATTTATGTTCATTGTTCCTATAATGTTATCCTGAGGGCAAGAAAGTGGATGCCCTTTTAAATGTCCAGAAAGAACTAGGGCAGGGCACCACCTTTGTGATCTATGGGGCCCAAAAGCCTCTAAAGGAATAGCCCTTAGTGTGTGGCCCTTAAGTTGAAGGGAACAGCATTTAATTTAGAAAAGGAAGACGCTTAAATTTAGTGTGATATGGAGCAATATAGAGAAGATGGTTGTTTTTGAGTCGGGGAAGCTAGATTCATTCTTGATAAGGAAACTTATTTCCTTCTGGAAAGCTACACTAGAGAACAAAAGAGTTTTAAGGCCATCCATTTTACAGAAAACGTGAAAAAATTAACTGCTTTGGGATTGGGAGTTTAGAGAACCTGCCTGGACCAAGAGAGGAAAATTTTCAACAGACGCTTCTGTTGGTCGAATCCTTATTTCACAGATAAAGATTCTGTTGTGAGAGGTTTTCTCTTACCACCTGCTTTTCCCACTTTGCTATGGAATAATCATTGGTTTGGGTCTAATTCTCTATCTATCTATCTGTCTATCGAGACGGAGTCTTACTCTGTCACCCAGACTGGAGTGCAGTGGTGCAATCTCAGCTCACTGCAACCTCCGCCTCCCAGGTTCAAGCGATTCTCTGGCCTCAGCCTCCTGAGTAGCTGGGACTACAGGCATGTACCACCACGTCCAGCTAATTTTTGTATGTTTAGTAGAGAAGAGGTTTCACCATGTTGGCCAGGCTGGTCTCGAACTCCTGACCTCAGATGATCTGCCTGCCTCGGCCTCCCAAAGTGCTGAGATTACAGGTGTGAGCCACCACGCCCAGCCCTCATTATTATTTTTATTTGCTAGGGCAATTGCTATCTGATTTCTATAGTAATACTAGAACACATTGGTGGTAGAACTAGCAATTTTTAAAAAAGCCTCCTCTGACCCAAAACTTAAAAATTAGAAGTATGTGATTTTTAAAAGATGGTCCCTGATTCTAATCATCAAAGTCAGTTTGTCCCTAGCTTGATAAAAACTAATTTTCTATTTACATTTGGCTTTGCAGCAGGTTTTCCCCCTTGCCCTTATAAGAAGATACATTGGAAGTATAATAATGTTAACAGGTGAAATCAGTTTAAAGAAGAAAGCTTTGGGCCGGGCGCAGTGGCTCATGCCTGTAATCCTAGCACTTTGAGAGGCCAAGGTGGGTGGATTATCTGAGGTCAGGAGTTTGAGAACAGCCTCACCAACATAATGAAACCCCGTCTCTACTAAAAATACAAAATTATCGGGGCATGGTGTTGCACGCCTGTAATCCCAGCAACTTGGGAGGCTGAGGCAGGAGAATTGCTTGAATCTGGGAGGCAGAATTTGCAGTGAGCCGAGATCACGCCATTGCACTCCAGCCTGGACGACAAGAGCTAAATTCTGTTTCAAAAAAAAAAAAAAAAAAGAAGAAGAAGAAGAAAAGTTTGTCTTAGCTTCATAATTCAGCGTCATACCATAACTATGTGTATTGTGACTGTGCTTTTTACCGACTTTTCTTGCACCTGTGGGGTTATTTTGTATAAATACCTCAGGAGATACAATGGGTCATTATCAAAAGCAAATGTAACCTCTGGGGAAAATCAGTACTGTTAACCAAATTCTGTCAGAAAGGCTTCATGAAAATCACTGTGTTCTGTGCAGAAACCTTCATTACTTTCAGGTTGACCCAGAGGAAGGTAAGACAAGTAGGCCAAAATCAAGTCAAGGTAAAATGGAAGGGAGCAGTTGCCACCTGTGGAACTGGATGGAGTGTGGGAGGGTGTTTTGAACGTGGGCACAAATACTTTGAATGAGCTTTTGGAGAGGGTACTGCTTAAATACGGCTGTGGTGTGCCCTGTGGATTTGTGTGCGTTTTCTGAACTCCAATCAGAAAAACACTTGTTTTCAGAGAAGGGTAGACTTACAGAGGACTCTCAAAAGTCCTGGTTGCTATGACAGTGAAACCTTTGACAAATAATTACTTAACTTCTATGCCATTTTCTGGAGCAGCTGAGGGCAGTTATCATATCTGGCCTGTAATAAAGTAATCAACAGTGTTTGACAGGCCAACCATGAGGAAACCCTACCAGATAAACCAGCAATGCTAACAGAAGCTACTTTCACTGAACTGATTTTCTAGTTTTCCCATAAGAGGAGGAATGGAATGGGGTTGCAATGTCATCTGATGTTAGAAGTTGAAATGCAGAGGTCGGTGTTCAGAAAACACAGGATCAGAGAGACCACTAACTTAGAAATAGGAAAAGTGCCTTTCTGATGCCTGAAAAGTCACTCATACATACTTATTTTTAAATGTTTATTCATTTTTGAGACAGGGTCTTGCTCTGTCACCAAGCCTGGAGTACAGTGGCGTGATCACAGCTCGCTGCAGCCTCTAACTTCTGGGCTCAAGTGATCCTCCCACCTCAGCCTCCTGAGTAGCTGGGACCACAGGTGCATGCCACCACAGACAGCTAATAAAACAAGTTTTTTTTGTTTTTTTTTTTTTTTTGTAGAGATGGGGGTCTCTATAACAGGGGGTCCAATTCTAGAACAAATCCACAATTGGAATTAGAGTACATCTAGGAAAGAATGGAATAGGAGATTTTGCTGTTTTTGAGAACTTATAGACAGTATAGTAATGGAACATTATCTTTCTTACATTCAAAAGTAGTAGATTTATATTAGCAAATTTAAAAGCAAACTGAAATTTGGAGTCTAAAAGTCCTTATTACTTGAAAATTTAAATGGCAGGTGTTTTAAAAAGTGAGAATGAAAGATACTTGAAAAGCTTGGGTTCATGAAGGTTAGAATGATAAGAGATACTGAGAAAAACATGAAAGCAGGAAGAATTCCCTATACTCTAACACCTCCTTATAAATTAGACATTGGGTTGGGAATGAGCTCACTAAAGTACCTTGTCTTCAAAGACCAAAAAAAAAAAAAATTTCTCTCATGGTGATGTGAATAAACACTTAGAAAATATGGATTAGAGCCAGGTGTGGTGGCTCACGCCTGTAATCCCAGCACTTTGGGAGGCTGAGGCAGGTGGATCGCATGAGGTCAGGAGTTAGAGACCAGCCTGGCCAACATAGTGAAAACCCGTCTGTACTAAAAATACAAAAAACTAGCTGGGTGTGATGGCGGGTCCCTGTAATCCCAGCTACTAGGGAGGCTGAGGCAGGAGAATTGCTAGAACTTGGGAGGCAGAGGTTGCAGTAAGCCAAGATCATGCCATTGCACTCTAGCCTGGGCAACAAGAGTGAAAGTACATCTCAAAAAAAAAAAAAAAAAGAAAAGAAAAGAAAATATGGATTAAACATTAAGAAGGAAGAGTCGAATATTTCCACGTTACTTACTATGCTTGAACCCTATCCTTAAGCACTTGTTTGCTAGCTCCTGCTCTTAGAAAGGAGTTGCAAGTAGTGTTTTTGTCCAAGGTACTGTTATTTCTCAAGGTAGCCAGTGATAAAATGTATATACTCTTTGGGACCCTGGATAGTCCTGAAATTCATGGGAACATAGCTCACTCTCTCTGCCACCTCTCTAAGTCATTCCCAAGAGCTTCTGTAAAGATTTCTATCAGTCCTCTGTAATCAAGGATTTGGAATGAAGACTGTGAAAAATGGGAACTGAGTACTTAGTGTGGTCTTCCTTTCTGGCCTGGGATAACTGTGCTACTCTCAAGTTGTCAGCTCTCGATTTCTCTTGAGAATAGATAACCCCAAAATAGAACCCAAAACACTTCTACTTGGCTTTGAGATTTTACTGTATCACTTTATAACCTCAAAATCTTTATTATTTACTTTCATAATTGTATTTTACTTAGGATGATAACCTTAGGCAAATCGTGTAATTTCTGAATCGTAATTTTTTTTTTTTGATACAGTGTTTCTATCTCCCAGGCTGGAGTGTAGTGGCACAATCCTGGCTCACTGCAATGTCCACTTCCCGGGTTCAAGCGATTCTTGTGCCTCAGCCTCCCGAGTAGCTGGGATTACAGGTGTGCGCCTTCATGCCTGGCTAATTTTTGTATTTTTAGTAGAGATGGGGTTTCGTCATGTTGGCCAGGCTGGTCTTGAGCTCCTGGCCTCAGTGATCGGCTTACCTCAGCCTCCCAAAGTGCTGGGATTACAGTTTGGAGTGACCCTGCCTGGCCTCTGGACCGTAATTTCTTAACCTGTATAACAGGAAGCAAAATGAAAATGTCATAAATGTGTAACAGTAGAGAATGAAAAGCTAGTTCATATGGTCAGTGGCTGTGATATTGTGAAATACATATTTGGTCTTCTGTCTCTGTTTCCTGGCATGCAATTTCAATAGGTTGGTGCAAAAGCAATTGCAGATTTTGCCACAAGGTAATGGCAAAAACTGCAATTGCTTTTGCACCAACCAAATCCCTGGAATCTCCTGAGTGATGGTTTTTTGTATGCTAATGAGTTAACTGGTGGCTGGCAGCTCCTGGGTAGTTTCAGGATGGGGACTGGTCGTAGGAAACATCAAAGCATGATTAGAGGGTTGGGACTTTCAGCCCCACTCCCCAACCTCTGGGGAGGAGAGCGGGACTGAAGGTTAAGTTGATCATCAATGGCCAGTGGTTTAATCAACCATGCCTAGTTAATGAAGCCTCCATAAACACAGGGAGGGCATGAAAGCCCCAAGCCCCTTCCCCCATACCTTGCCCTATGCACCTTCTTCATCTCTATCCTTTGTAATATTCTTTATAATAAACCAGTAAATATAAGTAAGTGTTTCCCAGAGTTCTGTGAGCTGCTCTAGCAAATTAGTTGATCTGAAGGAGGGAGTCATAGGATTTCCAGTCTGTAGCCCATCAGGCAGAGGCACAGTTGAAACAACCTGGGGCTTTTGATGGCATTGGAAGTCGGGGAGGGGAAGTCTGTGGGACTGAGCACTCTACCTGGGGGATCTGATGCGATTCTCCAGGTAGATAACGTCAGAATTGAATTGAAGGACACCAGCAGGTGTTGACTGCAGAATTGCTTGCTTGCTTGGTGTGTGGGGAGAAACCCCCACACATTTGGTCTTCTGTGTTGATTGTTGTGGTGTGAAAGCAGAGGAAAAACAATTTGAATTTGTGTTTCCACTTTCACGATGACATACCTATTATGTAACCCATAAAACTATTTATGATAACATGAAAGATGCTTATGTCTGGCCAGTGTGGCAGCTCACGCCTGTAATCCCAGTACTTTCGGAGGCTGAGGTGGGCGGATCACTTGAGGCCAGGAGTTCAAGAGCAGCCTGACCAGGATGGCAAAACCCTGTCTCTATAAAAAATATAAAAAATTAGCTGGGTGTGCTGGTGCACGCCTGTAGTCCCAGCTACTCAGGAGGCTGAGGCAGGAAAATCACTTGAACCTGGGAGGCAGAGGTTGCAGTGAGCCAAGATTGCCCCACTGTACTCCAGTCTGGGTGATAGCAAGACTCTGTCTCCAAAAAAAAAAGAAAAGAAAAGAAAAATGCGTCAAAAGAGTAAGTAAAATAACTCAGGATACGAAATTGTGCATACAGTATGATCACAAATACACCAAACAAATGTAAAAACATAGCCAAAACAGAACATAAGAAAACACTCATAGTTTTCTTAGTATTTTATTATTATTATTTTTTGGTTCAATTTCTTTGTAAAAACATTGGCCACCATTTAACATGTAGTGGCAGCCAGGCGCGGTGGCTTACACCTGTAATCCCAGCACTTTGGGAGGCTAAGGTAGGCCAGTCACCTGAGGTGAGGAGTTCGAGACCAGCTTGGCCAACATGGTGGAACCCCATCTCTACTAAAAATACAAAAATTGGCCGGGCGTGGTGGCTCACGCTTGTAATCCCAACACTTTGGGAGGCCGAGGCGGGCAGATCACGAGGTCAGGAGATCGAGACCACGGTGAAACTCTGTCTCTACTAAAAATACAAAAAATTAGCCGGGCATGGTGGCGGGCGCCTGTAGTCCCAGCTACTTGGAGAGGCTGAGGCAGGAGAATGGCGTGAACCTGGGAGGCGGAGCTTGTGGTGAGCCGAGATCACGCCACTGCACTCCAGCCTGGGCGACAGAGACTCTGTCTCAAAAAAAAAAAAAAAAACAAAAAAAAAACAAAAATTAGCTGGGTGTTGTGGCGCCTGCCTGAAGTCCCAGCTACTTGGGAGGCTGAGGCAGGAGAATCGCTTTAACCCAGGAGGCAGAGGCTGCAGTGAGCCAAGATCACGCCACTGCACTCCAGCCTGGGCAACAGAGCAATACTCTGTCTCAAAAAATAAATAATAAATAAATAAATATTAGCCGGGGGTGGTGGTGTGCGCCTGTAATCCCAGCTACTCGGGAGGCTGAAGCAGGAGAATGGCTTGAACCCAGGAAGCAGAGGTTGCAGTGAACTGAGATTACTCCACTGCACTCCAGCCTGGGCGACACAGCAAGACTCCTAAAAAAAACAAACATACAGTGGCAACAAAATACATCCAGTTTACATGCATCAACAAGTTAAATCACAATACATGAACAACACAAATTTCAAACAAACAGTACTGAGATAACTCGTGTTGCATTTACTACAGTACTTGTACTCCTAATAGAGATGGGTCTATATTTTAAAAAGTAAACCCTCTTAAAGTTTTTTGCTGGTATAAATGAGGATATAAACTCATTTTCTGAGAGACTTCACCCCCTCTCACTCTATGAAAATTGGTGTGTGAGTGGGGAGAATGATGGCGGGGACTACTAGGTGGCACTGATGTTTTCTTTCCCAGGTGTCAGTGAACCAAACGGTAATGAGGTTACCTGGTTAACGAGTGTGTGTGTTTGTGTGTGAGGTGTGTGTGTGTAATTGAAAGGTGACTATACATGACTGGGCACAGTGGCTCACACCTGTAATCCCAGCACTTTGGGAGGCTGAGGCGGGTGGATCACTTGAGGTCAGGAGTTCGAGATGAGCCTGGGCAACATGGTGAAACCCTGTCTCTACTAAAAATACAAAAATTAGCTGGGTGTGGTGGTGCGTGCCTGTAATCGCAGCTTCTCGGGAGGCTGAGGCAGGAGAATTGCTTGAACCCAGGAGGTGGAGGTTGTGGTGAGCCGAGATCATGCCACTGCACTCCAACCTGGGTGACAGAGTGAGACTCCATCTCAAAAAAAAAAAAAAAAAAAGTGACTATACAGATCTTAAATGTTGCTTTCTAAGACTGCTGTTTCTTGTTGACAGGTAGTTTTGACCATTAGGGTTTCTTTGGTGGTGGTTGATGGACAGCAAGTATATTATAGGAAGTTCCGTGTGGGAAGTGGTTTCTATGGCAGGGTAGCTCCTGCTAGGAAATAATTCTGCCTCAGAGGCCCTTCTGGGGGTGACTCTGGGAGCATGTGAGATTGTGTAATTGTCCTGCCAGGCATCCTCTGATTGTCAGGGAGAAGGGGGATGGAAGAGAGGTCAGTCATACTTCCAGTTGCTTTTCGGCCTTTTGTATTCATGTTCCTAAACTCACATTCAGAAGCTCAGGGGATACAGCTTGTATTTTGGAGCAATGGGGAAGATGATTTAACATAGTATTTCTTATGTGATGTTATTTTCAAAATAAATCACTGTTAGTCAATGACTGTTTTAGTTCTTTTAGCCCTGGGCTTGCTCCTTTTCATGGTGGGTTTTTTTGTTTTTGTTTTTTTGCTTTTTTTTTTTTTCCTTTGAGACGGAGTTTCACTCTTGTTGCCCAGGCTGGAGTGCAGTGGTGCAATCTCGGCTCACTGCAATCTCCGCCTCCCGGGTTCAAGCGATTCTCCTGTCCCACCCTCCCGAGTAGCTGGGATTACAGGCGCATGCCACCATGCCCGGCTAATTTTTGTATTTTTAGTAGAGACGGGGTTTTATCATATTGGTTAGGCTGGTCTTGAACTCCTGACCTCAGGTGATCTGCCCACCTCGGCCTCCCAAAGTCCTGGGATTACAAGCATGAGCCACTGCGCCTGGCCTCATGGTGGTTTTTTTGAGACAGTCTCGTTCTGTTGCCCAGGCTGGAGTGCAGTGTTGGGATCTCAGCCTACTGCAGCCTCCACGTCCCGGGTTCAAGCGATTCTCATGCCTCAGCCACTGAGATTCGATTATTTTACATCTCCCATTTAGCAGCTAGCTGGAAGATTGTTAACTCACACCTCAACATGGTCATGGCCAGCTGGTAAGCAGTTTTCTGTGTATAAGTAGGTAGTGCTTGTGAAGGGCACTGGACCTTTCCTGTCACAGGGGAACTACTTAACCTTCCCAGTGACCAGAGACTATGTAACACGGAGTTAGAGAACACCCATCAGGGTCCCTGTGCTCTTGAGTACCCTGAAATCCAGAAGGAAGGCAGATGGGTGACCCAAAGTGTCTTTTGCTACCATTGAAATAGCAAGCACTTTTCTCAGGAACAGAGCACTCCTATCTATATAGAAAGTAGAAAACACAAGAAAACTTCAATTAGGTTTGCACATTGAAAAATGTTTAGCATGATTAAATACCCTCTTCTTGGGACCACAGGTAACACACCTCTCTAGAGTTGGCTATTTCATGTGCATCACAGACAAGTGTGCTTTATCTCAGTGATTCAAAGGCAAAGGCAGAGTCTTGGTTTACATGCCTGCCTCAGGGAAAGGTCTTGGAACACTCACTATGTTCTTCAGTCACATCAGTCCTTGGTATTTGGGTAGCAAGAAATGGAAACTGTAAGCTCCAGGGACCTGGCCTGTTTGGATCACACTTGTGTGTCCCAACTGCTGGCATAATGCTTGATTCAGGTGGCATTTAAAAATTTTAGGGAATGACTGGGCACAGTGGCTCATGCCTGTTATCCCAGCACTTTGGGAGGCCAGGGCAGGCTGATCACTTGAGGTCAGATGTTCGAGACCATCCTGGCCAACATGGTGAAACCCCGTCTCTACTAAAACTACAAAAATTAGCCAAGTATGGTGGTGTGCACCTGTAATCCCAGCTATTCGGGAGGCAGAGGCATGAGAATTGCTTGAACCCTGGAGGTGGAGATTGCAGTAAGCTGAGATGGCGCCACTGCACTCCAGCCTGGGCGACAGAGGGAGACTCCGTTTCAAAAAATAAATAGGCTGGCTGCGGTGGCTCACGCCTATAATCCCAGCACTTTGAGAGGCCGAGGCAGGTGGATTAGTGGAGGTCAGGAGTTCAAGACCAGCCTGGCCAACATGGTGAAACCCTGTCTCTACTAAAAATACAAAATTATCTGGGCGTGGTGGTGTGCACCTGTAATCCCAGCTACTTGGAAGGCTGAGGCAGAAGAATCGCTTGAACCTGGGAGGTGGAGTTTGCAGCGAGCTGAGATTGCGCCATTGCACTCCAGCCTGGGCAAAAAAGAGGGAAACTCCACCTCAAAATATATATATATAAAATAAATAAATAAATACCTAATATAGCCGGTAGATAAGTACTTTGCCTGTGTTAATAACTAGCTGAAGTGGGGCACAGTGGCTCACGCCTGTAATCCCAGCACTTTGGAAGGCCGAGGCGGACGGATCACGAGGTCAGGAGTTCGAAACCAGCCTGACCAACATGGTGAAACCCCATCTCTACCAAAAACACAACAGTTAGCCTGGTGTGGTGGCACATGCCTGCAATCCCAGCTACTCAGGAGGCTGAGGCAGGAGAATCGCTTGAACCTGGGAGGTGGAGGTTGCAGTGAGCCAAGATCGCGCCACTGCACTCCAGCCTGGGCAACAGAGGGAGACTCCGTTTCAAAAAAAAAAAAAACCTCATAGTGATCCAGATACTTCTATGGGTGTTAAGTTTACTTCTCCTTTATGATCCAATTTATCTGATCCTTTTGTACACTGGGTAGTTATGCTTCATAGGATAGATCATTAGCCTGTCATTAGTGTCCTTCCTGGGACACTGTGTGGAGCAAGTTAGGTTGAGGAGCTGGCATCTCTGGCTGTGGCTTGGTCTGTTCTCTGATAACATGGTAGTTGCCTAGCAGTTTACTGCCATGTCAACTTATAGAGCTGGAGGGATAGCATTTCTTTCCTTTGCCTTTCCTTTATATATTTATTTATTTATTTATTTATTTTGAGACAGAGTCTTACTCTGTCCCCCAGGCTGGAGTGCAGTGGTATGATCTCGGCTCACTGCAACGTCCACATCCCAGGTTCAAGTGATTCTCCTGCCTTGGCCTCCCAAGTAGCTGGGATTACAGGCATGCACCACCATGCTCAGCTAATTATTATTATTATTTTGTTTTTTTAGTAAAGACAGGGTTTCTCCATGTTGGCCAGGCTGGTCTCGAACTCCTAGCATCAGGTGATCCACCTGCCTTGGCCTCCCAAAGTTCTGGGATTACAGGCGTGAGCCACCGCATCCGGCCTGTATGCTCATTTTTCATTCATTACTCAGCACCTACTCCATGTCAGGCACTGTGCTCTGTCTGGTGACATAGCAGCATGTGAGACAAGCAAGGTCCTGCCATCATGACAGACACTAAATAGGTGAGCCAGCGAAGCATGCTGAGCCCTTGAAAGCCAAAGCTCAGGCTGCTGTGGGGACTGTGAATAGAATCACTTAACCAGCTGAGGCACAGCTTCTCTGAAGAAATGATGTTTAACTGGAGACCTAACAGATCTCTTGAGAAGGAATTAACCTGGGATAGTCGGAAAAGGTTGTCCCAAGCAAAGCAAACAGCATGGACCACAATCTCTGAGCAGAACTGAAAGGGTCAGGTATGGTAGCTTCTAGCCTGACAAATGCAGTCATAGGAGAAAGATGAAGAAGGGCCCCAGCCACAATGGGGAGATGCTTTGTGAGCCCCATCAAGGAATTTGGGCTTTATCCTATGGGCTTAAGGGTTGGGGGAGAAAATGGTCGGAACCAGGAGAGAGACATCAGGATGTCCAGTTGGTGGAATGGAAGGATGGACTGGCCATGGGGGCAAGGAGGCTTCACTGCAGCCATAGTGGTTCCTTATGAACTGGTCAGGTTTGAGTCACTATCCTTTATTTGGGTCCATTATCACTTGCCTTCCCTTCACATTTGTCTTTTGGCATTTGACTCAATATGACCCTCAGATGCTAGGTCACTGTGGTCCTGCAAGGCTCACTCAACACAATATACTTCTCTGGTAAGAGGGAGGAAACTTGACTGCAAGGGGACTGAGGTGATGGATAGGCCTGGGTCATGCCCTGTGGAGGAGGCGTGATGGTTGGAGAGACAGTTCTATGTGAGAGCAGCGTCTTGGCATATCATGATGTAGTGGAAGACAGAGCAGCAGCTCATCTTCCTAACCCCAAGCATCAGGCAGAGCTATTATGATGCTTATTTTCTTTCCTGAACCTTCAAACCAGATTCTGCTCCAAACTGCTTAGGCTAGTGACATAAGGAATCTCTTTATTACTTTTTTTTTTTTTTTTTTTTTTTTGAGACGGAGTCTCACTCTGTTGCCCAGGCTGGAGTGCAGTGGCGCCATCTCTGCTCACTGCAAGCTCTGCCTCCCAGATTCACGCCATTCTCCTACCTCAGCCTCCCGAGTAGCTGGGACTATATGCGCCCACCACCATACCCGGCTAATTTTTTGTATTTTTGGTAGAGATGGGGTTTCACCGTGTTAGCCAGGACGGTCTCAATCTCCTGACTTCGTGATCCACCTGCCTCGGCCTCCCAAAGTGCTGGGATTACAGGCGTGAGCCACCACACCTGGCCTCTTTATTACATTTTTAAGCATATTGCAAGAGCCTACTGATGATTTTGGTGAGCTCAGTATATATGGTTTTGTATAGTATGGTTTTGATGAGCTCAGTATATATGTCTTAGTTTATTGACTGACTGTGCAGGAACTAGGTCTGAAATCTTTCATTCTTTCAGCAAATATTTAGCACCAACTACATGTCAGACCTTGTTTTAGGCACTGGGGATATAGCAGTGAACAAAACAGACAAAAAATTTGTTGTCTTCAAGGAGGATACATTCTAGCAGGGGTGGTGGGGAGAGACAAACAATGGAAAAATACAGCTGTTTCTGAAAAGCCAACATGGAAGTAGAGACCTGAAGGAAACGTGAGAGAGAGAGAAAAAGCCAAGTGGATGTCTGCACAGTAGAGGACAGTGTAAGTGCAAAGGCCCTGAGGCAGGATGTACCTGACATGTTTGGGGTGCAGACACCAGAAAGCTACCGTTAATAGAGCAGAGTGAGTAAAGGAAGAGCGAGTAGGATATAAGATCAGAAAGGTAGGCTGGGTGCAGTGTCTGCGGCCTGTAATCCCAGCACTTTAGGAGGCCAAGGTGGGCGGATCACGAGGTCAGGAGATCAAGACCATCCTGGCTAACATGGTGAAACCCCGTCTCTACTAAAAATACAAAAAATTAGCTGGGAGTGGTGGCATGTGCCTATAGTCCCAGCTACTTGGGAGACTGAGGCAGGATAATCACTTGAAGCCAGGAGACAGAGGTTGCAGTGAGCCGAGATTGCGCCACTGCACTCCAGCCTGGGAGGGAGAGTGAGACTCTGTCTCAAAAAAAAAAAAAAAAAAAAAAAAAAAAAATCAGGTAAAAGGAGTGTGGGATTGCAGACATGTATCATGTAGGGCCTTGTAGATCAGTGAAAGAACTTTGACTTTTACTCCAAGAGAGAAGGGAAGCCTTTGGAGGGTTTGGACAGAGGAGTGGCTTGATCTGACTACATTTTAATCGAGTTCCTCTCAGTGGTATGTTGAGAGTAGATGGGAGGCAGGGGGCCAGGTAGGGTAGAAGCTGGGAGACCAGTTAGGCTGTTGCAATAATGCAGGAGAGAGGTAAGCGTAGACTGAACAAAGACGGTATTAGTAGCATTTGTGGGAGGTGCTTGGATGCAGGGTATATTTTGAAGGTAGAGAGTCAGCAAGACTTGTTAATGGATCAGATGTGAAATGTGAGAGAAGAAGAAGAATCAAGGATAACTCCAAGGTTTTAACTTGAGCATTTGAAAAGTTTGTGTTACCAGTTTCTGAGATAGAGGCATTGTAGGAAGAGTATGTTTGGTGGGGAGAAACATCAGGAGTTTAGTTCTGGACGTTTTAAGTTTGAGATGCCTATTAAACATCCAAGTAGAGATGTTAATAGGTGGTTGTTTGCACCCGTCTGGAGCTTAAAGAGGACCTGGCTGATAACTTTGGGAGTCATCAGGGAATAGATAATATTTAAAAGCCATGACACTGAATGGAACCACCAAGGGAGTGACTATAGATAGAAAAGAGAAATGGACTGGGGACTGAGCCATGGTTACTACAGTCACCATCAGGAGAAATGAGCAGAAGGAACCGAGAAGTGGTCAGAGAGGTAAGAGGAAAATCAGAAGAAATTTGTGTTGTGTAAGTCAGGTGAAGAGTATTTCAAGGAGGTTGGAATCTGCCATGTCAGATGCTGCTGATAGGTCAAAGTGGGATGAAGGTGAGAATTGACCACTGGATTTAATTGTATTTGACAAAGATGAGATAGCTGAAGCTTGGTTATTTGTAGTATGATTTACAACCAATAATCTAGGGTTTTCAGCCACGATGCCTGAACGCAGAGCATCATGAGAGAGTTGCATAATTGCAGTTTGAAGTTCTGAACATTTTACTTTTCCTTCCTACCTCTTTTGGACTCTTCATTCTGAAGAAATGCTTTTGGGTCTGGCTACTGCTCTGGGGAGAGGGAGTGTCTGTTAATCACAAATTGGGTTTTTAATGACATTGGGCTGCTGTGCCTTTTACTGCACTACCAGTGTCAGTGTTTGGGTTTTTTTCATGGTGATCAAGACTTTATTCAGGACCATGGCGACAGGTATAGGTACCTCTGCAATGAGTCTTGCAGTCAGGGAAAGAGACTGAGCCCAACTCTGAATATAGCACAGCAAGTGGGGATTGATAGTCAAGGAGCAGGGTAGGGGTCAGTGGATAGAAAATGACTCACAATGTCAGTGTTTTTATCGTAATTGAGCCTCAGAGTGTGAAACGTTTCTTACGTGGAACTCAAATTGCATTATAAATCTGTCATTGAACACTTTTAAAAATAAGGCTAACTGGCTGGGCACGGTGGCTCACACCTGTAATCCCAGCACTTTGGGAGGCCGAGACAGGTGGATCACAAGGTCAGGAGATCAAGACCATCCCAGCTAACATGGTGAAACCCCGTCTCTACTAAAAAACAAAAAATTAGCCGGGCGTGGTAGCAGGCACCTGTAGTCCAGCTACTCGGGAGGTCGGAAGGCTGAGGCAGGAGAATGGCATAAACCCGGGAGGCGGAGCTTGCAGTGAGCCGAGATCACACCACTGCACTTCAGCCTGGGCGACAGAGTGAGACTCCGTCTCAAAAAAAAAAAAAAACAAAAAAAACAAAGGCTAACTTTGGGAGGCCAAGGCGGGCAGATCACTTGAGGTGAGGAGTTTGAGACCAGCCCGGCCAACATGGTGAAACCTGGTTTCTACTAAAAATACAGGGCTGGTGTGCTGGCTCATGCCTATAATCCCAGCACTTGGGGAGGCCAAGGCAGGAAGATCATTTGAACCCAGGAGTTCGAGGTTACAGTAAGCTATGATCGCCCCACTGCACTCCAGCCTGAGCAAGAGAGCAAGACCCTGTCTCTAAAAAAATAATAAATAAAAATACAAAAAAAATCAGCTGGGCGTCGTGGCACACACCTGTATCCCAGGTACTCGGGAGGCTGAGGCAGGAGAATCACTTGCACCCAGGAAACAAGAGGTTGTGGTGAGCCAAGATTGCACCACTGCACTCCAGCCTGGGTGACAGAGTGACACTCTGTCCCCAAAAAATAAAAAATAAATAAACATAAGGCTAATTTGGCTGGGCACGGTGGCTCATGCCTGTAATCCCAACACTTTGGGAGGCTGAGACGGGCGGATCACTTGAGGACGAGAGTTGAATACCAGCCTCAAGACCAGCCTGGGCAATATGGGAAACCCCGTCTCTACCAAAAATACAAAAAAAATAGCTGGGTGTGGTGGCATGTGCCTGTGGTCCTAGCTACTCAGGGGGCAGAGGTGGGAGGAATGTTTGAACCCAGGTGGCAGAGGTGGCAGTGAGCTGAGATCATGCCACTGCATTCCAGCCTGGTGATAGAGTGAGACCCCATTATAATAATAATAAGGCTAATTTATATCCTGCTGAGTCTCTCTTAGCACCATTCTTTTCCTTTATAGCATTTAATCTCAAATCGTAATTACATATTTATGTGATTATTTGATTATCTTATCTCTCCTCCTAGACTGTACACTCTATGCCAGCAGAAACTATATCTGTTTGGTTTACTGAAGCATCCTGCACTTTGCTGAGGCCTGGCTCATAGTCTGTGCTTAATAAGTATTTATTAATCAACCTACATAAATTACAGGTGTCATTTTATACACAAGCACCTAAAACACCTAATCAGCTTAGCTAATGTCCCAGTCTTTTTTTTTTTTTTTTTTTTTTGAGATAGGCTCTGTTGCCCAGGCTGGAGTACAGTGGTGCAATCACAGCCCACTGCAGCCTTGACCTACTGGGCTCTAGAGATCCTCCCACCCCAGTCTCCTCTCCTGAGTAGCTGGGACTACAGGTTTGTGCCACCATGCCTAGCTAATTTTTGTATTTTTTGTAGAGAAGGAGTTTTGCCATGTTGCCCAGGCTGGTCTCAAACTCCTGGGCTCAAGTGATCCGCTTGCCTCGGCCTCCCAAAGTCCTGGGATTACAGGTGTGAGCCACTGCTCTCAGCCCTACAGTTTGTTTTAAGTTAGATTGAGGATCTGTCTCACTTCATAACTAGGGCCGTGACCCTCACCTCTGGCCCCAGTGCTTTATATTAGGATGAAATTACTGAAAAGAATTCACAGAAAAATCAGATTATCAAATGAGTCTTATTTGCATGTCAAATAAAGGGAATTCTACAGTATGGGTCTTGACACTGGCCTTTTGGAATGTGCCTGAGGGGACAGAGTCTGTGGAGGTGCCTCTCAGGATGCAGTGCTCTGGAAGGTGTGGGGCTGGGTCTGAGGCTAGTCTCATGGTGAGTGGCTTTTGAGGCACAGTGGAGGCTGACACTAAGTGAGGGCTTGCCACTCTTTCAGTGCCAAGTCTTATTGCCCAACCTGTATAGCTACAGCTACAAACTGATACATACCAATGCTTTATGAATAGCCATCATTAAATTTGCTTGCCAGAAATGATACCGGAGAACCCCTTTTGAACCCTCCCTCCCTCAGTATGAGTTGTTCATGAGTGGTGAGGACTTCCTAACATCTGGAGCTCAGCCACTCACCCAGTGTGACACTGCCCAGGGAAAAGTGCCATCTTCAGATACACTCAGCAAGTGCTGGGATTCACCAGCCTACTGGGCCTTAGCTTGAAGTTACTTTCTCAGAAAACTTATTCTCTTGGTCCCAGCCTGTACCGATGATGTCCCCAAAAGTAAGCTTACAGGTTTGTTTGTTTTAAAGGAAAGAGACTTCTAATTCACACATATCCATTTAGTTTGATTACAGACCTGAATTTGCAAGGTGTGAACAGGTTGTTCTATGTCCTTGGGCACAACTACTTAAGGCGATTAAAAATTAAGGTATAATTTACATACAATTAAAAACACAGATCTTAAATATTCAATTTGATGAGTTTTGACAGTTGTACCACCATGTAACCCAAGCACCAAACAAGATACAGAACATTTCCATCACTCTAGAATGTAGCCTTGTGCCCCTTTCTGTTCAATTCCCTCTATCTCAGCCACCACCGCCACTGCCACCTTCTGACTAGTGTCACTATAAATAAGACTGGCCTATTCCTGAATTTCAAAAAAGTGGAATTCTACAGTATGGGTCTTTTGTGTGTGGGCCTGCCATCTTTCACTCTACATAATGTTTTTAAGATTCATACAGGTTAGGCGAGGTGGCTCATTGTAATCCCAGCACTTTAGAAGACCGAGGCAGGAGGATCACTTGAGGCCAGTAGGTTGAGACCAGCCTGGGCAACATAGTGAGACTCCCATCTCTACAAAAAATTAATAAAATTTTTAAAAAGAAAAAAATGCATTAATAGTTAATTCCTTTTTACTGTTTTACTGTATTCCATTGTGTGACGTCATAATTTATGATGTTCTGTGAACATTTGTTTCTAGTGTGGGGCCGTTATGAATAAGGCTGCTGTGAACATTTGTATAATTTTTTTTGTGGACTTATGTTTTTATTTTCTTAGATAAATATCTGTAAGTGGAGTTGCTGTGATTGGGTTGATATATGTTTGACTATAAGAAACTGTCAATTTTCCAAAGTGGTTGTACTGTTTTACACTCCCACCAAGAATGTGTGAGAGTTCCATTTGCCGCATATCCTCTCCAAACTTCAGGATTGTAAGTCTTTTTTTTTTTTTTTTTTGAGATGGAGTTTCACTCTGTGGCCCAGGCTGGAGTGCAATGGCATGATCTCGGCTCCCTGCAACCTCCGCCTCCTGGGTTCAAGCAACTCTCCTGCCTCAGCCTCCTGAGTAGCTGGGATTACAGGCATGCACCACCACACCAGGCTATTTTTGTATTTTCAGTAGAGATGGGGTTTCACCATGTTAGCCAGGATGGTCTTGAACTCCTGACCTCAGGTGATCCACCCGTCTCGGCTTCCCACAGTGCTGGGATTACAGGTGTGAGCCACTGCGCCCGGACATTTTTTTTTTTTTTTTTTTTTTTTTTGAGATGGAGTCTCGCTCTGTTGCCCAGGCTGGAGTGCAGTGGCGCGATCTCGGCTCACTGCGAGCTCCGCCTCCCGGGTTCATGCCATTCTCCTGCCTCAGCCTCCCGAGTAGCTGGGACTACAGGGGCCCGCCACCGCACCCGGCTAATTTTTTGTATTTTTAGTAGAGATGGGGTTTCACCATGTATTAGCCAAGATAGTCTCAATCTCCTGACCTCATCATCTGCCGGCCTTGGCCTTCCACAGTGCTGGTATTACAGGCATGAGCCACCGTGCCTGGCAACAGTTTTTTTAATTGGGTAGTTCATCTTTTTATTGTTGATTTGTAGGAGTTCTGCTGACAAGTCCTTTGTTACATATATATTCCGCTCATATTTTTTCCCAACCTGTGGCTTGCATTTTCATTTTTTTAATGATGTATTTTAATGAGCAGAAATTATTTTAAATTTTGAAATCCAGTTTTCAATCAGTTAGTGCTTTTTGTGTCCTGTCCAAGAAATCCTTACCCCATGATTTCAAAAAGTACTCTCTGATGTATTTTTCTAGAAGCTTTATGGTTCTGGCTTCTACATTTAGGTCTTTGATCTGTCTTGAATTAATTTTTGCATGTAACAGTGAGAGAGAGGGGTTAAGGTTAATTGTTTGCCATATGGATATCCAATTGCTCCAACATCATTTCTTAAGAAGAATTTTTTTCCCCATTGAATTGATTTAATACTTTGGCTGAAAATCAATTTACTGCATTTGTGTGACTTGCAGGGTAAAGATAGTATTACAAGGCTGTAACTTTGTCTATAGAAATCTCTAATGGCTCTTTTTAAAAGCCCGGCACTGAGAAATAAAAAGCATATTTTGTAATTTAAAAAAGTATGGTCAGGCCAGGCGCAGTGGCTCACGCCTGTAATCCCAGCACTTTGGGAGGCCGAGGCAGGCAGATCTCACAAGGTTAGGAGTTCAAGACCAGCCTGGCCAATGTGGTGAAACCCCATCTCTACAAAAAATACAAAAATTAGCTGGGTGTGGTGGCAGGCATCTGTAATCCCAGCTACTCAGGAGACAGGAGAATTGCTTGAACCCTGGAGGCGGAGGTTGCAGTGAGCTGAGATTGCACCACTGCACTCCAGCCTGGGCGACAGAGCAAGACTCCGTCTCCAAAAAAAAAAAAAAAAAAAAAAAAAAAAATCACAGGGAAAACTATAACAGGCACTTTTTTTTTTTTTTTTTTTAAAGACAGAGTTTCACTCTGTTGCCCAGCCTGGAGTGCAGTGGCGCGATCTCGGCTCATTGCAACCTCCGCCTCCTGGGTTCAAGTGATTCTCGTGCCTCAGCCTGCTGAGTAGCTGGGACTACAGGCGTCTGCCACCGTGCCCAGCTAATTTTTTGTATTTTTAGTAGAGACAGAGTATCACGGTGTTGGCCAGGCTGGTCTTGAACTCCTGACCTCAAGTGATCCACCCGCCTCGGCCTCCCAAAGTGCTGGGATTACAGGTGTGAGCCACTGCACCCAGCCTATTACAGGTACATTTTTTAAAAGCTTGGATGGAACCACCCAGGCTCCATTCATCTATAAATTTCTGAAGAGCTCGCTGCTGCTAACAGGATCGGGGAAACACAATCCCAGAACAAGTAATGACACGAAAAAACCTGTAGGTAGGCTGGGCACAGTGGCTCACGCCTGTGTTCTCAGCACTTTGCGGGGCTGAGATGGGTGGATAACTTGAGGCCAGGAGTTCAAGACCAGCCTGGCCAACTTGGCAAAACCCTGTCTCTACTGAAAATACAAAAATTAGCTAGGCGTGGTGGCACATACCTGTAATCTCAGCTACTTGGGAGGCTGAGGCAGGGGAATTGCTTGAACCTGGGAGGCGAAGGTTGCAGTGAGCTGAGATCATGCCACTGCACTCCAGCCTGTGCAACAAAGTGGGATTCTGTCTAAAAAAAGAAAAGAAAAAAATGGCAGGTGATCAGAAGTATTCTTGAAGATATACTGAGAGGTATTTAGGATGAATAATGGATACCATGGCAGGGAAAACAACTATTCAACTCCTATATTTCTCTTCCGTCAGAGACCCAGCTGGAAAGACCAAGTGCAGGGAAGGTAGAATACCCAGTGCCCAGTGGGTTTGTTACCTCTGATCAATTTGAATTACATCCCACGGGTCTCAGAAAAGTAGCAGCTGACCATGATATACTCCATAAACTACTGTCAATAAGCATTGAGGCATTGTGGAGCAGAGGCAGGTGCCAGATGATAGGAGATACACAATGTCTGTGATGTTTGAGCCTGATGCTGGTGATTCCTCAGAACTATGCAAGAACATCTCATCAAACAAATGATCCCTGAGCACCTAGAAAGAGAACTGGAGAACACTGCAAGGTGTGTGGATTTATAAAGGACATCATCATCTAACATTTATTAAGGCCTAACTCTGTGTCAGGTGCCTATACACATCTGGTTGTTGGCCTTGTGGATATTATGGTCAGTTCTGACTGTGTGTGCACTTGGCAACAATTTGGTTTTTTTAGTATACTTGCTGGGTTATTAGTAACCTTGAGGGGAGTGCCAAATATAAATATCATTTATTTAGGTGTGAGCTGTGGGGGTTTTTTGTAGTCTCTCATCCCCTTGGGCAAAAAGAGAAATGAGAGCTAGTATACTTCTGTGAAATTGTAATTACTGTACTTGAAATCACTAATCCAAAAAATGATGGCAGCCTCAGTTTCCTCATCTGTAAAATGAAGATAATAATAATGGCACCTGCCTCTGGAAGTTAGAATTGTTAAATCAGATGATGCCTATAAAGCACGGGGCATGTAATGTTTACTCAAAAAGAGATGTTGTTATGCTGATCTCATTTTCAGCTGACACAAAGCTAGTAGGGACAGTGAGTAAATATCCAAAATTATCTCAGCTGGTAAACAGTCACCCAAATTAAACTAAATGAAATTTATTAAAGTGAAAATTTAAAGTACTGAACTCGGGGTCAAAAAACTATAATTTGTACTCCCAAGTTCATAGCAGCATTATGGACATAGTAAAATGTAGAAGCAACCCGAGCATTCACTGACAGATAAATGGATAAGCAAAATGTGATATCTACACACAATGGAATATTATTCAGCCTTTATAAAAGGAAGGAAAATCTGACACATGCTACAACATGGATGAACCTTGAGGACATTACACTGAGTGAAATCAGCCAGACATAGAAGCACAATTACTGTATGATTCCACTTAATGTGAGGTACCTAGGGTAGTCAGATTCAGAGACAGAAAGTAGAATGGTGGTTGCCAGGGGCTGGGCAGATGGGTAATGGGGAGTTATGTTGTCTCTTCCAGGAAGTCTTTCCTGCCTGTACACTGCCTCTAGCCGCTGTAGTTAATGGTGCTCTTCTCTGCACCAGAGGCAAGTTTCTGTTGCTCTGCCTGTCTACCATATGACAGATTTGCTCAAGTGCCTGTCTGATCTGTGGAGTTCTTTGAGGGGACAGGTAACATCTGATTCATCTTTTCAGTGTCAAAATCTGCAAGAAATTGTGTTTTATCCTCAGGTCACCTCCTGGTGGTAATTCCAGACAGAAAGGGGCAAGGGTGACAGTTCCTGCCAGTTGAGATTGCCTCCTTTAAAGAACATTTCCAGACATTCTACCGAACTATACCTTCTATATTTATCTCATTTGACACACCTCTTTACAAGGAATGCTGGGAAATACAGGTTTTTTTTTTTTTCCTTTTTGTTTTGTTTTGTTTTGTTTTTTTTGAGACAGAGTTTTTCTCTTGTTGCCCAGGCTTGAGTGCAAAGGCGCGATCTCGGCTCACCACAATCTCCACCTCCTGGGTTCAAGCGATTCTCCTGCCTCAGCCTCCCAAGTAGCTGGGATTACAGGCATGCATCACCATGCCCAGCTAATTTTGTAATTTTAGGAGAGATGGGGTTTCACCATGTTGGTCAGGCTGGTCTGAAACTCCCAACCTCAGGTGATCCGCCCGCCTCGGCCTCCTAAAGTGCTAGGATTACAGGCATGAGCCACCGTGCCTGGCCAGGAAATACAGGTTTTAACTCTGCACTTTAAAACCCCAACGTTATAAAGACTGTTGGCAGGAAAGAAGGATTCTTAGGCACCTTCTGCTGAGGCTCTGACCCCTATACAAGCTGCCTAATGAGTGAGTGACCTCTAAAGTTATCCACTGACTCCAAAATTCCCAGAGTCTGATTTCTCATACACAGTGAGGTGGGTAATTCTTTTTTTACTGTAATCCTGGCTACTGGCCGGGCGCAGTATCTCACTCCTGTAATCCCAGCACTTTGGGAGGCCGAGGCGGGGAGATCCTGTGAGGTCAGGAGTTCAATACTAGCTTGGCCAACATGGTGAAACCCCATCTCTACTAAAAAATACAAAAATTAGCCAGGCACAGTGGCACACGCCTATGATCCCAGCTACTCGGGAGGTTCAGGCAGGAGAATCACTTGAACCCAGGAGGCAGAGGTTGTAGTGAGCTCAGATTGTGCCACTGTGCTCCAGACTGGGCAACAGAGTGAGACTCCATCTCAAAAAAAAAAAAATCCTGGCTACCTTCATGACAATACTGTGTCACTTGGAGTTCCTGGGCCTCATAACAGAGCATAAGGCAGGGGTCAGCAAATCTTTTCTGTAAAGGGCCAAACTGTAAATTTTTTTTTTTTTAAGACAGAGTCACTCTGTTGCCCAGGCTGGAGTGCAGTGATGTGATCTCTGTTCACTGCAACCTCTGCCTCCCAGGTTCAAGTGATTCTTCTGCCTCTGCATCCTGAGTAGCTAGGATTACAGGTGCACACCCCGAAGCCTGGCTAATTTGTGTATTTTTAGTAGAGACAGTGTTTCACATGTTGGTCTCGAACTCCTAGCCTCAAGCAATCCGCCTGCCTCAGCCTCTCAAAGTGCTGGCTGGGATTATAGGTGTGAGCTACTGCACCGGCCTCCAAATTTTAAGTATTTTAAGCTGTGTGGGCCGTATGGCTTCTGTTGAACCTACTCTGCTGTTGGTGGTACAAAAGCAACCATAAATAAAGGAGTAGGTAAACAAATGGGTGTGACTGTGTTCTGTCATACCCATAAAACTATTTACAAAAACAGTTACCAGATTGGATTTCTCCCACCCCTGTGGTAGGCAGTGGGTCATGGCCTCTAGTTTGGCAGAAGCTGGGGCTCTACAGACTAGATACACAGAAGGTAAGATGATGTTCGGGCAGTTTGGGAAAAAACAATTCACAAATCTCAGCCTCCACACCAGAGTCTCAACAGTCGGGCCTTTTGGGTTCCATGTTTCTCTTAAGGACACTGCAGTTTCTTAGTCATTTAGGCTTAGAACTTCAGGGTCTTTTTTTTTTTTTTTTTAAGTGGGGTCAGTCACATTTATTGAAGTATAATTTACAGAACAGTGAAGTTTATCCTTTTTCTGTATATTCTGTGCTATCGGTTTTGATAAATGCTGTCATGTAATTGCCACTCTAGACAAGATACAGAACAGTTTCATCACCCCGCAAAAATTCCCCTGTGCCCCTTTGTTGTTTACACTTAGCCCCAGTTCCAACCCTTGACAACCACTGATCTACTCTTTGTCCCTATAGTTTTGCTTTTCCATTATGGCATTTAAATGGGGTCACACAGTATGGTGCCTTTGAGTAGGGCATCTTTCAGTTAGCAGAATGCATTTGAGATTTGTTCATCGTGGCATACGTCCGTAGTATGTTCTTTCTATTGCTGAGTAGTATCCATTGGCATTGATATACTACTGTTTATCTGTTCACGAATTGAAGGATATTTGTGTTGATTACAAGATGTGGCAATTATGAATAAAGCTGCTGTAGACATTCACATATAGGTTTTTGTGTGAATATAAGTTTTCATTTCTCTTGGTAAGTACTAAACCTAGAAGTAGGATTGATAGGTTGTGTGATAGGTATCTATTTAGCTTTATAAGATGGCAAACTTTTCCAAAGTGGCTATATTATTTTACATTTTCACCAATAATGGATAATTGCTTCCTACCCTTGCCAGTATTTGATATCAGGTTTTCTGAATTTCAGACATTGTAATGTGTATTTAATAAGTTTTCATTTGTATTTCTTTTTTTTTTTTTTTTTTGAGACAGAGTCTCACTCTGTCACCCAGGCTGGAGTGCAGTGGCACAATCTTGGCTCACTACAACCTCTGCCTCCTGGGTTCAAGTGATTCTCCTGCCTCAGCCTCCTGAGTAGCTGGGATTACAGGCGTGCACCACCATGCCTGGCTAATTTCTGGTTTTTTTTTCTAGTAGGAACGGGGTTTCACCATGTTGGCCAGGCTGGTCTCGAACTCCTGATCTCGGGTGATCCGCCCACCTCGGCCTCCCAAAGTGCTGGGATTACAGGCATGAGCCACTGAATCCAGCCTTAATTTGTTTTTTTTTGTTTTTGTTTTTTTGAGACGGAGTCTTGCTCTGTCACCCAGGTTGGAGTGCAGTGGCACAATCTCAGTTCACTGCAACCTCTACCTCCCGACTTCAAGCAGTTCTCCTGCCTCACCCTTCCAAGCAGCTGGGATTACAGGCGCCCACCACCATGCCTGGCTAATTTTTGTATTTTTAGTAGAGACAGAGTTTCACCATGTTGGCCAGGCTGGTCTCAAACTCCTGACCTCAGGTGAGCCACTGCGCCCGGCCTTAATTTGTATTTCTAATTAATGCTGTCTATTGACTACTGATACGGTAAGTTATGGTAATTGATTTTATTTTTTTAATTTAATTTAATTTTTTTTTTTGAGACGGAGTCTCACTGTGTTGCCCAGGCTGGAGTGCAGTGGCGTGATCTCAGCTCACTGCAACCTCTGCTTCCTGGGTTCAAGCAGTTCTCCTGCCTCAGCCTCCCAAGTAGCTGAGACTACAGGCAAATGCTGCCATGACCGGCTAATTTTTTTGTATTTTAGCAGAGATGGAGTTTTACCTTGTTGCCCAGGCTGGTCGCGAACTCCTGAGCTCAAGCAATCTGCCCACCTTGGCCTCCCAAAGGCGTGAGCCACCGCGCCTGGCCTAGTTTTTATTTTTTTGAGGCAGGGTCATGCTCTTGTTGCCCAGGCTGAAGTGTAATGGTGCAAACATGGCTCACTGCAACCTCCACCTCCCAGGCTCAAGTGTTCCTCCCACCTCAGCCTCCTGAGTAGCCACAGGTGTGTGCCACTGCACCTGGCTTTTTTTGTTTGTTTTTTGTAGAGACAGGGTTTCACCATGTTCACCAGGCTGGTCTTGAACTCCTGGCCTCAAGCAATCCACCTGCCTTGGCCTCCCAAAATGCTGGAATTACAGGTGAGCCACTGCACCTGGCCTTTTTTTTTTTTTCAGTTACACATTTTGCTATCCAGGCTGGGTGCGGTGGCTTGCTCCTGTTATCCCAGAACTTTGGGAGGCTGAGGCTGGTGGATCGCTTGAGGCCAGGAGTTTGACCAGCCTGGCCAACATGGCAAAACCCCTTCTCTACAAAATGTACAAAAATTAGCCAGGCGTGGTGGTACACATCTGTGGTCCCAGCTACTCGGGTGGCTGAGGCACGAGAATCACCTGAACCCAGGAGGCAGAGGTTGCAGTAAGCCGAGATCGCGCCACTGCATTCCAGTCTGTGTGACAGAGTGAGACTCTGTCTCAAACCAAACTAACAAAAAAACCCCACATTCTCCTATCCAATAGTAGTTGATTTTAGAATGTTGAGCGAGTCTTGCATTCCTGGGATTAAACCCCTCTTGCTCATGGTGTATTTTTTTTTTAATTTTTATTTATTTTTGTTTTGTTTTTTAGAGATGAAGTCTTGCTCTGTCGCCCAGGCTGGAGTGCCAGTGGCGGGATCTCAGCTCACTGCAGCCTCTGCCTCTCTGGTTCCAGCGATTCTGCTGCCTCAGCCTCCTGGATAGCTGGGACTACAGGTGCCCGCCATCACGCCTGGCTAATTTTTTGTGTTTTTAGTAGAGACGAGGTTTCACCATGTCAGCCAGGATGGTCTCGATCTCCTAACCTCATGATCCGCCCGCCTCGGCCTCCCAAAGTGCTGGGATTACAGGCGTGAGCCGCCACGCCCAGCCACATTGCTAGATTTAATTTGCTAATATTTTGTTGAGGATTTTTGTGCCTAAGTTCATGAGAGGTATTGGTCTATAGTTCAGTTATTTATTTATTTATTTTTTGGCTCTCCCACCCCCCTGATAATCCCAAATCCTAGTGATAACCGTCTGCTCCATTTCATTCCCTCCATTAGATCCTCCTTATGTCTTACTTGATATCCTAACTGGTTCTCTGTGTCTAATGTCTCCTAAACTCTATCCTACCTATGTCTTTCTGCCAAATTAAAGAAAAAAATGCAGGCTGGGCACAGTGGCTCACACCTGTAATCCCAACACTTTGGGAGGCCGAGGTGGGCAGATCACCAGAGGTCAGGAGTTCGAGACCAGGCTGGCCAATATGGGGAAACCCTGTCTCTACTAAAAATGCAAAAATTAGCTGGGCATGGTGGCGCACACCTGTAATCCCAGCTGCTCGAGAAGCTGAGGCAGGAGAATTGCTTGAACCTGGGAAGCAGAGGTTGCAATGAGCCAAGATCACGCCACTGCACTCCAGCCTGGGTGACAGAGCAAGACTCCATCTCAAAGAAAAAGAAAAAGAAAAAAAAAATCAATGGTTCTTATTGCTTACCTGCATTAGTCAAGGTCTAGGCAGGAAACAGTCAGTGTACTCAAAGGGTTAATTAAAAACTCTTTAATGAAGGGATTATTCACAATAGTGTGAGTAGTAAAGGAAACATACAAGGGATAGTGGAGCACCCAGGGACTGGCAAGGTAGTGTCCCCACCCTAGGTGCAATGACGGAGTGGGGATGTGTCACTGGAACCCAGCAAAAGCTATGGTCATGGGAGAGAGGGGTCTTCCAAAGGAGCTGTGACCTTGGTTAAGGAACACAGCTCTGCCAGAACCACATCCTGGCAGGGAGAGAAGGCAGAAAATAAACACCTTGGCCTTTCTTCCTGCTCGCTGATCTCTTCCTGGTTCTTTCCGTTGGCTGGACTCAGATGGAAGCCAGAGGACCTGGAGCCCAGGGCTTTAGAGACTGACCTTCTGACTCCAGAGACAAAAAGCAGGGCAGAGAGGATCAGGTAGGGAAGGAGGAGCAGACCAAGAATACCGAGCACACCCACCTGTCAAAGTCCAAACTCCTAAGATTAACACTTTACACCACCAGTTCTGGCTCCTACTCACCTTGCTGACTTGTC
This sequence comes from Pongo pygmaeus, assembly GCF_028885625.2. Classification (NCBI taxonomy): domain Eukaryota; kingdom Metazoa; phylum Chordata; class Mammalia; order Primates; family Hominidae; genus Pongo; species Pongo pygmaeus. The sequence continues at coordinate 65,052,251 of NC_072391.2, read as the reverse complement.
ACCCCTGAAATTAGGACTTTTCATCTTTTCATTTCCCACAGCTCCCTCGTTAGCTCCTCAGAAAAGGTGAGACATATGACCAGATTAGTATTGGTTTTGAACAGTGGATCAGAGGCAAACAGTCACCCCCAGAGCAGACAGTGGAAGGAACTTCCCTGGCTCACACTCATGAGGAAGGATGGAAGAAGAGTTGCTCCACACATGCACATGTTACAAAATGACCGTTTTTCTTTCTTGTTTTTATAGAGGCTCAGAGAAGTGAAGTAACCTGCTCAAGGTTTCATGCTGGTTGTAGCAGGTCATGAACACAGCCAGGCATGGAACCCTGGGAGAGTTACCTCGCCTCTTTGAGCATGTTTTCTCATCTGTACAACAGGGTTGCATGGACCTAGGGGCAGACTAAACACTGGCTGCCCTATTATACTCACTTCATATTAGCTCAGAATTATGACCCTCGTATTTCTACCCAACTTTTGAAGAAGAGACATCTAAGTCAGTCACAGATAGTTAATAGACATCTTTTTTTCAGAAAAAGATTCCCTATGTACTGACTCATATCTAATTGGCCAAGCCCAATTATAGGTATTCTACAAATATTAACTCAATCCTTAAATCCCCTGTGAGGTAGATAAAATTTCCCCATTTTACAGATGAGGAAATGGAGATACAGAGTGACTAAGGGACTTACCTGAGGTCACCCAGCTGGTAAGTGACAGAGCCAGGATTTGAACCCAGGCAAGGCCTTGTCAAATTGTATATAGCCTGTCCTGCCAAGGCACACTTCATTCCTGACCAGCATGTGGTGATGAGAAATGCATGTGGCCTTGGCAGGACTGGGTTTGTGGAGATCTTTGGAGGCATGTGAAGGATATGTGCAAGGATGTTAAAGACAAAGAGTGGGGAAATTTTAGGGGTGAGAAAGGGTAGCCACTGAAATAAACAAGGAAAACCAGCTCTGCCTGCTTGGGCAGGAAATACCTAGTCAGCAAGCCTGCCTGCCTTCATGCCATCTGGCTTCCTTGGGGGCCAGCCAATACCCCTTTATGGGTGTTGACGAAGCTTCCCTTTGAGTCACTGGCAGTAAAACAGGTTATTAAAAATTTTTCGGCTGGGCACAGTGGCTCACGCCTATAATCCCAGCACTTTGGGAGGCCGAGGCAGGCAGATCACAAGGTCAGGAGATCCAGACCATCCTGGCTAACACGGTGAAACCCCGTCTCTACCGAAAATACAAAAAATTAGCCAGGCGTGGTGGTGGATGCCTGTAGTCCCAGCTACTCGGGAGGCTGAGGCAGGAGAATGGCATGAATCCTGGAGGCGGAGCTTGCAGTGAGCCAAGAGCATGCCACTGCACTCCAGCCTGGGCGACAGAGCGAGACTCTGTCTAAAAAAAAAAAAAATTCTAGTCCATTCTGTTGTTTTAAGCTACTGATACTTATATATATTTTTCACTTCATATTGGCTCAAAATTATCATCATATTCCTACACAGCTTTTGAAGAGGAGACACCTAAGTCGGTCATAGATATGTAATAGATCATTTAAAAAAAAAGATTCCCGGCGGGGCGCGGTGGCTCACGCCTGTAATCCTAGCACTTTGGGAGGCCGAGGCGGGCAGATCACGAGGTCAAGAGATCGGGACCATCCTGGCCAACATGGTGAAACCCTGTCTCTACTAAAAATACAAAAAATTAGCCAGGCATGGTGGCGGGCTCCTGTAATCGCAGCTACTTGGAAGGCTGAGGCAGGAGAACCGCTTGAACCTGGGAGGTGGAGGTTGCGGTGAGCTGAGATCGTGCCATCGGACCACTCCAGCCTGGGCAAAAAGAGCGAAACTCCGTCTCAAAAAAAAAAAAAAAAGATTCCCTATGTAGTGGGTACATATATTCCCTATATATACCCAAATACAACTAGAGTGAGAAGGAACACGGTGTGAGAGTGGAGGAGGTGTACCCTGGGCATGAATTTACAGAAGACATGGACTGTGTCTCACTCCCTTAGCCCTGTAACAGTTGGTAATTAATGACCAGCAAAATTTGGCTGGGCACAGTGGCTCATGCCTGTAATCTTAGCACTTTGGGAGGCTGAGGCAGGAGGATCACCTGAGGTCAGGAGTTCGAGACCAGCCTGGCCAACATAGTGAAACCCTGTCTCTACTAAAAATACAAAAATTAGCCAGGTATGGTGGCGCATGCCTGTAATCCCAGCTACTGGGGAGGCTGAGACAGGAGAATCGCTTGAACCCAGGAGGCTGAGGTTGCAGTGGGCCAAGATCATGCCACGGCATTCCAGCCTGGGTGACAGAGATGAGACTCCGTCTCAAAAAAAAAAAAAAAAAAAACTTAAGTAGAATCTCACTATTTACCTAATGCTGCATGCTTGACACTGTCAAGCTCCTATAATAGCCATAACCTGTAAATAACCAAGACACCTGTAAAAGCAGACAGTGACCAAAATAGCTGAAGGGAGTCCAGGACATGAAAATTGTAGAAGATAACTGTGTGCTTGACCTGTTTTCTAAGAAAACTAGTAGAGAAGCCTGTAGGGGCAGAATTAGCAAAGAGAAAAGAGAGAGATGGTGGCCGGGCTCAGTGGCTCATGCCTGTAATCCCAGCACTTTGGGAGGTCAAGGCGGGTGGATCACCTGAGGTCAGGAGTTCGAGACCAGCCTGGCCAACATGGTGAAACCCTGTCTCTACTAAAAATACAAAAATTAGCTGGGTATGGTGGCGTGTGCCTGTAACCCCAGCTACTTGGGAGGCTGAGGCAGGGAGAATCGCTTGAACCGGAGCGGCAAAGGTTGCAGTGAGCCGAGATTGCACCATTACACTCCAGCCTAGGCGACAGAGTGAGACTCCGTCTCAAAAAAAAAAAAGAGAGATGGAGAAAGTAGAAAAGGAAAGCAAGGTGACTGAGTGGCCACAGACACTGTTTACCATCAGAAAGAATGAAAGATGGTTAAAATGAAACAGAACCCCAGTGAGAGTACAGGAGGCAAGCCAAGCTTCACAGTCACAGAGAGTGGAGACAAGAGGCATGAAATTGGCAGGGATCTGGAGTTAGAGGCAGCCCAAGTCGTGTGTAATTTAGTGGTTCACAAAGGAACAGGTGTACTTCAGACAGAATCGAGCAGTACAGGATGTTATACTGGGCTATGCTGACAAACCATCCCCTACTGTAGACATTTTCTTAGTCCAGTACACTTGTGTCTACAGTAGGAGCAAAAGAGATGCTGGGCTTGAAAATGAAATTAAGAAAACAATTTCGCCAGCCGTGGTGTCTCACGCCTAAATCCCAGTGCTTTGGGTGGCCGAGGTGGGAGGATCACTTGAAGCCAGGAATTTAAGACCAGCCTGGGCAACATAGTAAGATGCTGTCTCTATATTAAAATTAAAAAAAAAAAAACTTTTTTATTAAAAAGCCAGGCTCAGTGGCTCACGCTTATAATCCCACCACCTTGGGAGGCTGAGCTGAGAGGATCGCTTGAGGCCAGGAGTTTGAGGCCAGAGTTTGAGACCAGCCTAGGCAACACAGCGAGACCCCATCTCTACAAAAAATAAAAAATTAGGCCAGGCTCAGTGGCTCATGTCTGTAATCCCAGCACTTCCGGAGGCCCAGGTGAGCGGATCAGCTGAGGTCAGGAGTTTGAGACCAGCGAACATGGTGAAACCCCGCCTCTACTAAAAATACAAAAAAAATTAGCCAGGTGTGATGGCGTGTGCCTGTAATCCCAGCTAGTCAGGAGACTGAGGCAAGAGAATCGCCTCAGCCTCAGAGCTCGGTTGGTGGAAGTTGCAGTAAGCCAAGATCGCACCACTGCATTCCAGCCTGGGTGATACAGCAAGACTCTGTCTTAAAAAAAAAAAAAAAAAAAGTATGTCCTAAATGCCACTGGATTGTGGGGTTTGTTTTTTGGAGTTTTTTTTTTTGAGACAGGGTCTTGCTCTGTCACCCAGGCTGGAGTGCAATGGCATGATCATAACCCACTATAGCCTGAAACTCCTGGGCACAAGTAATCCTCCCACCTCAGCCTCCCAAAGTGCTGGGATTACAGGCATGAGGCATTGCACCCAGCGGCCACTGAATTGTTCACTTTAAAATGGTTAATTTTGGCTGGGTACAGAGTTTTAGTATGGAATGATGAAGAAGTCCTGGAGGTGGATGTTGGTGATGGTTGCACAATACGAATGTATTAGTGCACTGAACTGTACACCTAAAAATGGTTTAAAATGGTAAATTCTGTAATGTACATTTTTCCACTTCCCAAAAAGGATTATAGCCAGGCACCATGGCTCATGCCTATAATCCCAGCAATTTGGGAGGCCAAGGCAGGAGGATTGCTTGAGCCCAGGAGTTTGAGACCAGCCTTGGCAACATGATGGAACCCTGTCTCTACAAAAAATACAAAAAATTAGCCAGGTATGATTAGCAGGGCGTGATGACACGCACCTATAGTCCCAGCCACTTACCTGAACCCAGGAGGCGGAGGTTGCAGTGAGTCAAGATCGCTCCACTGGACTCTAGCCTGGGTGACAGAGTGAGACTCTGTGTCAAAAAAAAAAAAAAAAAGCCAGGTGTGGTGGCTAATTGAAATAAGGTTCTTTGTCTGAGTTATAAGTGGTCCTGGGCCAAATATGCAGATGCAATGCTACTCCCTGGATTTGGCTAGATCAGGGAGCTTGTGCTGGTGTTCCATTAGTAGGACCAGAGGTACATATATCTGTCACTTTGTGTTTGAAATGCAAGCTTTTTATTTAAAAAGTGAGGAAGGATTCCTTTTAGAACCAATTTTCCTTTTTTTTTGTTTTTGTTTTTGAGACAGAGTCTCAATCTGTCACCCAGGCTGGAGTGCAGTGGCGCGATCTCGGCTCACTGCAAGCTCTGCCTCCTGGGTTCACGCCATTCTCCCGCCTCAGCCTCCCGAGTAGCTGGGACTACAGGCGCCCGCCATCACGGCTGGATAATTTTGTTTTTGTATTTTTAGTAGAGATGGGGTTTCACCATGTTAGCCAGGATGGTCTCGATCTCCTGACCTCATGATTCGCCCTTCTCAGCCTCCCAAAGAACTGAGATTACAAGCATGAGCCACCGTGCCTGGCCTTTTTTTTTTTTTTTTTTTTTTTTTTTTAATTATTCCCCTTTATCCCCTTTCTCTACTCTGGTTTCCCTATCCCCTGTAAATGTATTTAGTATGTATCCTTTTGTTTGTATAAGTTCCTATGAAGCATTTTTGTTTCTGTGTTTGTGTGTGGGTTTTTGTTTTGTTTTGTTTTGTTTGAGACAGAGTCTTGCTCTGTCACCCAAGCTGGAGTGCAGTGGCATTATCTCAGCTCACTGCAACCTCTGCTTCCCGGGTTCAAACGATTCTCCTGCCTCAGCCTCCTGAGTAGCTGGGACTACAGGCGTGCACAATCACACCCAGCTAATTTTTTTATTTTTTGGTATAGATGGGGTTTTGCCATGTTGATCAGGCTGGTTGTGAACTCCTGACCTCAGGTGATCCGCCCACCTCTGCCTCCCAAAGTGCTGGAATTACAGGCGTGAGCCACTGCACTCAGCCTGTGTGTGTATTTTTAGTTTATATAAATAATGTATTAGAGCTTGCTATGTTTTCTTTTTTTTTACCAAGTTCATTCATGTGACTGTATTCATCTAGTATTGTTTCTAATTTGCAGTGAACCCCAGTGGGTACATCCCCGACACTTTACCTGCCCACTTCTGATCCCCAGATTGTCTCCAACTCTGCACCTCAGACATGATGTGGTAAATATCTTTGTATCCCTTATCAGTGGATCCCTGTGAGAACTTCTTTGGGAACACACATACACACACACACGAGTAGAATTTGTGAGTCACAAAATGCGTAGTTTTAATTATAAATAAAGCCAGATTACTTCTTATTCAGAACAGCTGTACGATTCTGTATCACTATCAGCAGCACGTGAGGATAGAACCTCCAGTATGTTTTCAACTTCTCATGGTGGCCATGAGAAGCTGGTGACACCAGTGAGCAGGCGCATCCAGAAAACACTTTACTGAGCGCAGTGAGTTCATTAATTTATTCAGTCACTAATCAGTGGAGGGCCTGCTGTGTTTGTGGCCCTGAGGACACAAAAGAGGAGTAAGTTTAGTTCCTATTGCAAGTATATAGAAGGTCCAGAGGGAGGAGCTCCTGGGGGGGTACAGTCAGAAAAGATTTACAGAGGAGGGAAGATGCAAGGTAGAGAGGAGTTCCAGGAGTTGGTCATCTCAAAGAAAGCAGAAGCTGTGCTATGCAGAGGGACCTGCCACAGAGTCTTAATTTTTTTTTTTTTTTTTTTTGTCTAGGCACAGTGTGACTTGCTCCTGTAATCCTAGCACTTTGGGAGGCCAGGGTGGGCAGATCACTTGAGGCCAGGAGTTTGAGACCAGCCTGGGTGACATAGTGAAACCCTGTCTCTACAAAAAATGCAAAAATTAGCCAGGCACAGTGGTGTGCACCTGTAATCCCAGCTACTCGGGAGGCTGAGGTGGGAGAATCCCTTGAGCCTGTGAAGTGGAGGCTGCAATGAGCCATGATCAAGCCATTGCACTCCAGCCTGGGCAACAGAGCAAGAATCTGTCTCAAAATAAAAATTGTCATAGTGACCAAGATCAGGAGTAGTTAGCTTTTTAAAGGTAATTGATAGGCCAGGCACAGTGGCTCACCCCTGTGATCCCAACACTTTGGGAAGCTAAGGCAGACAGATCACCTGAGATCAGGAGTTTAAGGCCAGCCTGGCCAACATGGTGAAACCCCATCTCTACTAAAAAATAAAAAAACTAGCTAGGCATGATGACACATGCATGCAGTCCCAGTTACTCGGGAGGCTAAGGCATGAGAATCATTTGAACCCAGGAGGCAGAGGTTGCAGTGAGCTGAGATTGTGCCACTGCACTCCAGCCTGGATGACAGAGTGAGACTCCATCTCAAAAAAGAATCAATAAATGTAATTGGTAAACAAAGGGACCATATGGTGTTTATAAAATTATTGGTAAAATGATGTTACTGAAGGTAATACATAGAAGTTAAAATAGTTGTGTTAGAGATTTTTCCCTCTTAATGACAGATTTGTCCTTTTAATCATAGTACAGAGGGTGAGAAGGTTCAGGAAAGTGTACATATGACAAACAGGACATTTCGTTATGGCTCCAAATGTAGATAATTTTTCACATGCGTTAAACATAGTTCAGAGGTTCTCAGCTGGTGGCTGCACACTAGGATCACCTGAGGGGCTTTAAAAGTGAACGATAAAAGTGAATGATGAGGCCAGGCATGGTGGCTCACGCCTGTAATCCCAGTACTTTGGGCAGCCGAGGTGGGCGGATCACTTGAAGTCGGGAGTTCAAGACCAGTGCCACTCCACTCCAGCCTGGGTGACAGAGCAAGACTCTGTCTCAAAAAAAAGGTGAATAATGGTCACCTCACATCCATCAGAATGGCTAACCAACAAAAAACACCAGAAAATAACAAGGGTTGGTAAGGATGTGGAGAAATCAGAAGCCTTGCACACTGTTGGAGGGAATGTAAAATGGTACAGTCACTGTGGAAAACAGTATGGTGGTTCCTCAGAAAATTAAAAATTTAATTACCATGACCCGGCAATTCCACTTCTGGGTATATGCCCCAAACAAATGAAAGCAGAGTCTAGAAGAGATATCTGTACACCATGTTCATATCAGTATTATTCACAGTAGCTAAAACATGGAAGCAACCCAGATGTCCATTGATAGAGGAATGGATCAGCCATACAATGGCATATTACTCAGCCTTGAAAAGGAAGGAAGTCCTGACATATGCTACAAGGTTTGTAAGGGTGAACCTTGAAGACATTATGCTAACCAAAATAAGCCAGTCACAAAAGCACAAATAATGCATGATTTCACTTAGATGAGGTATCTAAAGTAGTCAAATTCATAGAGACAAAATAGAATGATGGTTGCCAGGGGCTGGGGTGGGGGTAGAGGGAATGGGAAGTTATTATTTAATGGGAATAATGGGTATTATTTAGTGAGTTTTTAGTTTTGCAAGGTGGAAAGAGTTACAGAAGTAACCATCACCAGGGTGGTGGTGATGGTTACACAACAATGTAAATGTATTTATTTATTTATTTACTTATTTATTTTATTTTATTTTATTTGAGACAGAGTCTTGCTCTGTCGTCCAGGCTGGAGTGCAGTGGCTTGATCTCAGCTCACTGCAACCTCCGCCTCCCAGGTTCCAGCAATTCTCCTGTCTCCACCTCCCGAGTAGCTGGAACTACAGGCACACGCCACCACGCCCGGCTAATTTTTGTATTTTTAGTAGAGATGGGGTTTCACGATGTTGGTCAGGCTGGTCTCAAACTCCTCACCTCAGGTGATCCACCCACCTTGGCTTCCCAAAGTGCTGGGATTACAGGCATGAACCACCGCGCCCAGCTGTAAATGTATTTAATACCACTGATGTATATACTTAAAAATAGTTAAGATGGTCTGGACATGGTGGCTCACGCCTGTAATCCCAGCACTTTGGGAGGCCAAGGTGGGTAGGTCGCTTGAGCTCAGGAGTTCGAGACCAGCCTGGCCAACATGGCAAAACCTCATCACTACCAAAAATACAAAAATTAGCCAGGGGTGATGGCACACACCTGTAATCCCAGCTACTCATGTGGCTAAGGCAGGAGAATCGCTCGAAACCAGGAGGGGGAGGTTGCAGTAAGCCAAGATTGTGCCACTGCACTCCAGCCTGGGCGACAGAGTGAGACTCTGTCTTTAAAAAGAAAACAAAAAAGTAGGCCGGGCGCGGTGGCTCATGCCTGTAATCCCAGCACTTTGGGAGGCTGAGGCAGGCGGATCACAAGGTCAGGAGATTGAGACCATCCTGGCTAACATGGTGATACCCCGTCTCTACTAAAAATACAAAAAAAAATTAGCTGGGCGTGGTGGGGGGCGTCTGTTGTCCCAGCTACTTGGGAGGCTGAGGCGGGAGGGAGAATGGCGTGAACCCGGCAGGCGGAGCTTGCAGTGAGCCAAGACCGTGCCACTGCACTCCAGCCTGGGCGACAGAGCGAGACTCCGTCTCAGAAAAAAAAAAAAAAAAAGTAAATTTTACGTATATTGTACCACAATTTTAAAAATTACATTAAAGTTTTAAAAGAGAAAAAGAAAATGATGGTGATGTGGCCCACATCACTCTTGTCTGTTTCAGTGGGTCTAGGGTTACCAGTGATGCTAATATGGAGTGGGGAACTGCTGGTTTAGCTGAGGGAAATGTTGGATGGGGAACCCGGATATTCTGAGCACACCTACATCTCATCTTGGTTTTCCCACATGACATTGATCCCAAGCAAAATACTTTTATTTGGTTTTGTTCTTTATTGTATAACCCTTGTGATCAGAAGAAAAACTCTACAATGAATAAGACATAATCATGTCTCAGAAAATTTGGCAAAGTTCAAAAATTGAAAAGAAACAATAAAAATCATTCATAATCCCATCAACCTCAGCAATCAATAAATTCAGGAGTATTCTAGTCCTTCTGTAGCATTGAATAGTTCTTCTACAGCATTGAATAGAGATATTTTTATAGATATATTACAGATATCCTTATATATATATACACTCATACCTATTATACTTCTTTTGTATGCTTTTTTTTAAAAAAATCCATACTTCTGATAGTGTGTGTTTTCTCCTTTCAGTGACAATGTGGTGAATGTCTTTCAGGTTATTGAGGGTCTTCTACTTCATGGTTTTCAGTAGCTCCACAGCATTCTTTATCTAACCCACTTGTTTTGGACATCTAGATTGTCTCCCAGTTTTTCACTATGATAGCCAATGCTGTAGTAAATATCTGTACACAAAAAAACCTTTTTTCCTTTTTTGAGACAGTCTCACTCTATTGCCCAGGCTAGAGTGCAGTGGCACTGTCATAGCTCACTGCAGTCTTGACTCCTGGGCTCAAGCGATCCTCCTACCTCAGCCTCCCAAATAGATGGGACTACAGGCATGTGCCACCATGCCAGGCTAATTTTTTTTTTCTTTTTAGTAAAGATGGGTGTCTCACTACATTGCTTGTGCTGATCTTGAATTGTTGATCTCAAGCAATCCTTCTGCTTTGGCCCCCCAAAGTGCTGAGATTGCAGACATGAGCCACCACACCCAGCCCAATAAAATCTTTTTTTTTTCTTTTTTTTTTTTGAGACGAAGTCTCGCCCTGTTGCCCAGGCTGGAGTGCACTGGCGCGATCTCGGCTCACTGCAAGCTCCACCTCCTGGGTTCATACCATTCTCCTGCCTCAGCCTCCTGAGTAGCTGGGACTACAGGCGCCCGCCACCACGCCCGGCTAATTTTTTCTATTTTTCAGTAGAGACGGGTTTCACTGTGTTAGTCAGGATGGTCTTGATCTCCTGACCTCGTGATCCGCCCGCCTCGGCCTCCCAAAGTGCTGGGATTACAGGCGTGAGCCACCGCACCCGGCCTAATAAAATCTTTTTAAGCATACTTTTTCTTTTAGCCAGTTTGATGAAAAAAGTTTTTTGGTATTTTTTTTTCTAGTGAGCATTTTCCTATGTTTGCTACCATAAAAATTTTAATTATACTTAATCTGTATAGCAATTAGTTCTTTCACTTTCCTCTTGAACTGGTTTTTGTTTTCCATTCTTCTTTTTCTTTTTTTTTTTTTTTTTTTTGAGACAGAGTCTCATTCTGTCACACACGCTGGAGTGCAGTGGCACAATCTCGGATCACAGCAACTTTCACCTCCCAGGTTCAAGTGATTCTCCTGCCTCAGCCCCTCGAGTAGCTGGGAGTACAGGCTTGTACCACCACACCCAGCTAATTTTTTATATTTTTGGTAGAGATGGGGTTTCACCACGTTGGCCAGGCTGGTCTCGAACTCCTGACCTCAAGCGATCCGCCTGCCTCAGCCTCCCAAAGTGCTAGGATTACAGGCGTGAGCCACCGCACCCGGCCTCCATTCTTTCTTTCTTTGTTTTTTTTTTTTTTGGACAGAGTCTCACTCTTGTCGCCCAGGCTGGAGTACAGTGGTGTGATCTTGGCTCACTGCAATCTCCGCTTCCTGGGTTCAAATGATTCTCCTTCCTCAGCTTCCTGAATAGCTGGGATTACAGGCATCTGCCACCACACCTGGCTAGTTTTTTTTGTATTTTTAGTAGAGATGGGGTTTGGCCATGTTGACTCGGCTGGTTTTGAACTCCTTACTTCAGGTGATCCACCCGCCTTGGCCTCCCAAAGTGCTGGGATTACAGGTGTGAGCCACTGTGCCTGGCCTCCACTCTTCTTTTTCTTTGTCATATATAGAATCATGAACTTTTATAGCAAGAAGGAACCTTAAAGATCAATCACTCCCCTTATTATACATTTAAGGCCCTGAAGGTTGAATCTTTTGACCAGGGTTACACAGAAAATTAAGTAGCAGAACAGAGATTTAAACTCAACTTTATTCATTTTCCATTTTTCCTCCTATCCTTCAGTCTCCATGTAAGAAGAAGATTCTGTAGTTTTTCATCTTGGAACAGTATTTCTTTTTTCTTTGGAGACAAGGTCTTGCACTGTTGCCCAGGCTGGAGTGCAGTAGCACAATCATAGCTCACTACAGTTGTGAACTCCTAGGTTCATGTGATCCTTTCACCTCAGCCTCCCAGGTAGCTAGGACTACAACAAGCGCATGCCACCACATCCGGCTATTTTTTAATATATTTTTTTTTACTAGAGATGACATCTCACCACGTTCCCCAGGCTACTCTCAAACTCCTGACCTCAAGTGATCTTCCCACCTCGGCCTCATGAAATGCTGGGGTTACAGGCATGCATGACCCACCATGCCTGGCCTCGAGTCATATTTCATTTGTGCTTTTCTGGCAGAGAACTTGTTACTTCCTTATTTGAAAGTAGCCTTCGCACCACTGCACTCCAGCCTGGGCGACAGAGCGAGACTCCATCTCAAAAAAAAAAAAGAAAGTAGCCTCAGCTGAGTGTCCTCTCCAGTGATAACCAGTGTAATGCTTGCTCTTCTAGGAGCCATGTCTGACCAGGACGTTTGGAAGATCATATCCATGCCGGAGGCTCTTGTGAGGAGATGAGTTGGTAAAGAGAGAGGCCGGGATGAAGATGCTGCCAGGAGTGGGCGTGTTTGGGACTGGCAGCTCCGCCCGAGTTCTGGTCCCGCTGCTGAGGGCAGAAGGGTTCACTGTTGAGGCCCTGTGGGGGAAGACTGAGGAGGAGGCGAAGCAGCTTGCTGAGGAGATGAACATCGCCTTCTACACCAGCCGGACTGATGACATCTTGCTGCATCAAGATGTGGATCTGGTGTGCATCAGCATCCCCCCTCCACTCACCCGGCAGATATCCGTGAAGGCTCTAGGTACGCCCGGCAGGCCACAGCAGGGGCAGATCATGTCTCCCTCTGGGCAGTCCTCTGAGGGTCACTCCTCTCCTCTGAGCTCTCCTTCCTGGGCTCGCACCTGCAGGGAGAACTCTGGGACATCACTTGTCCCTGAAGCAGTGCTTGGGGAGGGCATGAAAAAAGACATAGCCTAACCTACCTCCCATCTATAAATCCCTGAACAGAAATTAAGGAAATACTCTAAGAGACAGCCATCAAGGGGCTGGAGATGGTTGCATCTCAGGCAACGTAAAGTTTGTCTCTGTGAAGTTAGAGGTCAGAGCCCTGGGTGGCGGGGATTTGGTTGTGACTAGTGTGTTTGTTCTCCCATTTCTGGGGCACACAGCACCACAGGAAGGAGAGGCTGTGTAGCAAGGCTACCATTTCCCATGTTTTGTCAGCGTTTGACTATAGTGAGCACACACCCTTCCTGCCAAACTGCAGTCTTGTATTGCCGGAGGACAGGAAGGCTCTGCCAGCATTGGGCTTCCCTGACAGGATCCGTCGACAGCCTGCTTACACGACATCTCCACTCCCTTGGGAAGTTTTGGGCTTGGTAACCTCCTGCCCCTGACTGGGCATGGCCTGCTGAGCTGTTCTCCTGCAGTTCCCGTTGGTCTTCTCTTTCCAGTCAACTGGAGTCAACTTCTTCTCTTTATCTAATATAAATCAGAACCTAGTTTAGTAAGTAAACAAACCAGTAAACATTCAGCCAGCAATTTTTATTTTATTTTGAGACAGAGTTTCGCTCTTGTCACCCAGGCTGGAGTGCAATGGCGCAATCCTGGCTCACTGCAACCTTCGCCTCCTAGGTTCAAGTGATTCTCCTGCCTCAGCCTCCCGACTAGCTGGGATTACAGGCGCCCACCACACCCAGCTAATTTTTGTATTTTTAATAGAGACAGGGTTTCACCACGTTGGCCAGGCTGGTCTCGAACCCCTGACCTCAGGTGATCCATCCACCTCGGCCTCCCAAAGTGCTGGGATTACAGGTGTGAGCCACCATGCCCAGCGTTTTTTTTTTAATTATTATTATTTTATTTTATTTTTTTAGATGGAGTCTCGCTTTGTTGCCCAGGCTGGCGCATGCATTGGTGCAATCTTGGCTCACTGCAACCTCCACCTCCCAGGTTCAAGTGATACTCCTCCCTCGGCTTCGCAAGTAGCCAGGACTACAGGCATGTGCCACCACGCCCAGCTAATTTTCGTATTTTTAGTACAGATGGGGTTTTGTCATGTTGGCCAGGCTGGTCTCGAACTCCTGACCTCAGGGGATCCACCTGCCTTGGCCTCCCAAAGTGCTGGGATTACAGGCATGAGCCACCACACCCGGCCTCAATTATTTTTTAATGCCTCCTGTGTGCCAGTCACTGTCCTGATGTCATTTTGGACATTCAAAGCTGTGTTAGATTGGACCCCTCCCTGCCTTCAGATTTTATAGTCCAATTGAGGCAACTAGAAATAACACACATTACAAGGTAGATGACAGAAGACATAGTCACAATTCAACTAGCACATACTTAACTTGACTGAGTAACTGTTTATGTGAGGTGATAAGAGCCAAGTGTCTCTTTGATGCAGCCGAAGATCTCTAGGTCGAGGAACTGGTGCCATGAGGCTGTCCTCCACTCTTCCTGACCACTGCCACGGTGGCAAACCTCAGGGTCTGCTACTTATCTCCCCCTCATTCTGAGGCATGTCGTACGAAGGTGTCTGTCACCTGTGGCCCAGTGGGTGGGGAGGGATAAATGTTCATTGAAGTGAGAAAGAACTTCAGTCTGTCTGGTTGTCAATTTGGAGCAAGTAAGTTTTGGCCTTATTGTTTGTTTCTTCCAGAGAGCTTTCTCTGAGGATGTGTGACATTGGAGTTATTCATTCATTGGTCACCAAATACTTGGGAGGTCAGACGGTGGCTCCCAGATTGAATTCAGAAATAGACCCAAGTCAACACTTTAGCAGCAAGTTGGTTCAAGGGGAAGCAAGCCGCTATGGTCACTTGACTCCTTGCCATCCCTTGTGGCTTGAATGCAGGCTGGAAAGGCGAGGTGTGTCCAGAGCCAGAGCTCTGGAGGCTGTCAGTCTTCTTTCTGAATTTTAGGGTTCCCCACAGAAACCATTTCCAAGCTATAAAGGAAGGAAGAGAAAACCCCAGGGTTCTTTGGCAACAAGCTTGCTTTTTTTCTGGTTCTTGGTATGCTCCACCAGCAGCAGCATCACCTGGGAGCTTGTTAGAAACTGAATTCTCAGCTGGGCAACATAGTGGGATCTCGTCTCTACAAAAAAGTTTAAAAATTAGCCAGGCATGGTGGCACGTGACTGTGGTCCCAGCTACTTGGGAGGCTGAGGCAGAAGGATTGCTTGAGCCCAGGAGATAAGAGGCTGCAGTGAGCAGTGATCATGCACTCCAGCTTGAGTGACAGAGTAAGACTGACTCAAAAGCAAACAAACAAAAAGAAATCTAAATTCTCAGGCTCCACTCCAAACCTACTGAATCTCTGGGATCCAGCTGTGTCTGAACAAGCCTTGCAGGTGACTCTGGTGGACATGAAGGATTGAGAACCACTGATCCAATCATTTTGAATTAAACTGAGGCCCAGGAACATTAAGGAATGACACCTTGGTTACATTTCACCAAGTCTTCGTGCTGTGATTTTTCTCTCCTTGCTAGAGCTTTATATTTTTACCTTACTTCTAAGGCCATGAGGTCATTTCTTGCCCTCATTATTAGTTTTTCCTAAAATTAATGATTGGACTTACCTTCCAGAGATAATACTTTTCATATCACAGCTCTTTTTATGGTATCTTGTTTTCTGCTTTGGTCTGACCTATGTTCTTCATCTTCTACCTCCAATTTCATCCTTAAAGCTTTCCCATGAATTTCTTGAAGGGGAGAGGGGAAGGGCCCTAATATATTTTATTCTTCAGTTTAGAAGTGGTTCAGGAAATTGTATTTTAAGTGCAAGGTGCCCCCAGCATCTTTGCCACAGTTGAATGTTTTCTTAAGTCTGTCACTAAAAGGTGGGCTTCTGTGCCCAATTCTTGGCACTTCCGTGGTTCATTAGAAAAACACTAAGTTTGCAGGCCAGGTGTGGTGGCTCATGCATGTAATCCCAGCACTTTGGGAGGCCGAGGCGGGCGGATCACGAGGTCAGGAGTTCGAGACCAGCCTGACCAACCTGGTGAAACCTCGTCTATACTAAAAATACAAAAATTAGCTGGGCGTGTTGGCACGTGCCTATAGTCGCAGCTACTCAGGAGGCTGAGGCAGGAGAATTGCTTGAACCCAGGAGATGGAGGTTGCAGTGAGCCGAGATCATGCCACTGCACTCTAGTCTGGGTGACAGAGCGAGACTCCATCTCAAAAAAAAAAAAAAAAGTAAAGTAAAAAGAAAACATTTTTGTAGAGACAGGATCTCGCTGTATTGTTCAAGCTGGTCTCGGACTCCTAACCTCAGGCAGTCATCCTACTTTGGCCCCTCAAAGTGCTGGAATTATAGGTGGGAGCCACTGTGCCCAGCAGATTTCAGCTTCTCTAATCTCTCCCTTGACTTCCTGGCAGGAGAGCTAGATAAACTCAGGTAGACATGTCTTTCGTGGCCACCCAAAGACTGTACAGCGAGCCCGCAGGAGCCTGTTTAACTCAAGATATCGTTGCAGTCCCACACTGATACTACTGGGCCCTAAGTTTAAGAGTGCTGTTGTTCAGGGTTGGGCTCAGTGCCTCACACCTCTAATCCAGCACTTTGGGAGGCCAAGGCAGGCAGATCGCTTGAACTCAGGAGTTAAATACCAGCCTGGGCAACATGATGAAATCCCATCTCTACCAAAAATACAAAAAATTAGCTGGGCACAGTGGCGTGCACCTGTGGTCCCAGCTACTGGGGAGGCTGAGGTGGGAGGTTAGCTTGAGCCCAGGAGGCAGAGGTTGCAATGAGCCAAGATTATACCACTGCACTCCAGCCTGGGTAACAAAGCGAGACCCCATCTAAAAAAACAAAAACAAAAACAGACTATTTTTCAGGTTCAAGAAGAGAGGTCTTTCCCTCTTTCCTCACCTCTTGAGGCATGAAACAGGGATTCCTTATCCTAGTTTTATTACCATCAAACTCCTAGCAGTCATAAAAGTCCTTTTTCCTCTCAACCCACCTCCTCTCTGCCTCACACTGCAGTATCCACTCTGTCGCCAGCAGTGAGGCATTATAGCAGGAGGCTTCTGAATTGGCCAGAACGGCAGCTCTCAGGTGGGGTGTCTGAGAACCTCATTTCCTCATTACATCCCTCCCTGGTCAGCCATATGTGTTCAGCAGCCAAATGGCAAAATTCACCCCCAGAACTGTGATTGTCTTATCCCTAATCTGGAAGGCCCACAAGTGTGGAGAAGCACTGGAGACCCTCCAGAAGCAGTAGGGCTAGCAGTCAGGGGCTACTCTCCCTGCTGGGCCCCATGCAAGGGCCTGGCCACCCTATCCCAGGTATGTGACACTTGGCTGGCCGTTCTTTATTGTCCTGCTAGTACCTGTTGTAAAGCTTCTTTTATTAAAGAAGAGCAGGAGATTGAAGTGTCATAAATTGAAGAGATTCACAGCAACATGGCACATATATACATATGTAACAAACCTGCACGTTGTGCACATGTGCCCTAGAACTTCAAGTATAATAACAAAATATATATTAAAATAAATAAATCAATAAATTGAAGAGATTGAATGATGTCATAGACTACCAAGCCACATGCCTTGTTCCTTGCTACAGCACTGAGGTTTGTAATCCTGGGAGTTCAGGCCTATGTAAGATGCCCGTAAGTACAAATGACAGATGCTCTGTGGGGTTCTTCAGGGTCAAGGTGGCAGAGGTGGGGGTAGGAAGTGAGAGGAGGGGGAAGGGTTGACCAGAGGCACCAATTTGTCTCCTGTGGGCTTGGTCAGGATGTGAGCTACCAGGGGGCCAGGCTTGGCCTGACTCTCGGAGAGGCCTAATAAACAGTACGTATGATAAAACAACTCCTCTGTATTCATTTTGATTTTATTTATTTTTTGAGACAGAGTCTTGCTCTGTCATCCAGGCTGGAGTACAGTGGCTGGATCATAGCTCACTGCAGCCTCTCCTGGACTCAAGTGATTCTTCCACCCTAGCCTCTTGTGTATCTGGGACTACAGCTGTGCCCTGCCACACCTGTGAGCCACCTCACCCAGCCTGAAAATTTGGTTTTCTAAAAAGACATTATAAAATCAGCATGGGTTGGGCATAGTGGCTCATGACTGTTATCCTGGCACTTTGGGAGGCCAAGGCAGGAGGATCACCTGAGGCCAGGAGTTTGAGACCAGCCTGGGCAACATAGCAAGACCCTGTATTTACAAAAAGTTTAAAAATCAGCTGGGCATGCTGTCACGCATCTATGGTCTTTGCTACTTGGAAAGCTGGGAGGAAGGCTCTGCTTGAGCCCAGACCAAGACTGCAGTGAACCAGAATCCTGCTACTGCACTCCAGCTAAGTGACAAAGCAAGACCCTGTCTTTTTTTTTTTTTTTTTTTTTGAGACGGAATCTCACTCTGTCGCCCAGGCTGGAGGGCAGTGGCACCATCTCAGCTCACTGCAACCTCCGCCTCCCGGGTTCAAGCAATTCTCCTGCCTCAGCCTCCTGAGTAGCTGGGATTACAGGCGCCCGCCACCCTGCCCAGCTAATTTTTGTATTTTTAGTAGAGATAGGGTTTCATCATGTTGGTCAGGGTGGTCTCGAACCCCTGACCTCGTGATCCACCCGCTCGGCCTCCCAAAGTGCTGGGATTACAAGCCTGAGCCACCGCGCCTGGTCAAGACCCTGTCTCTTAAAAAAAGGCAGAAGAAACTAAATCAGATTTTCAAAATACAGAACATAGAAATTATTTACCTGGGGCCGACGCGGTGGCTCACGCCTGTAATCCCAGCACTTTGGGAGGCCAAGGCGGGTGGATCACCTGAGGTCAGGAGTTCAAGACCAGCCTGGCCAACATGGTGAAACCCCATCTCTACTAAAAATACAAAAAAATCAGCTGGGCATCATGGCAGGCACCTGTAATCCCAGCTACCTCAGGAGGCTGAGGCAGGAAAATCGCTTGAACCCAGGAGGCAGAGGTTGCAGTGAGCTGAGATCGCACCATTGCACTCCAGCCTGGGCAACAAGAGCAAAACTCTGTCTCCAAAAAAAAAAAAATTATTTACCTGGAAAATGTAGTTTCTATGTGAGTCTTTTTATTTATTTATTTATTTATTTATTTATTTATTTATTTGAGACAAAGTCTCATTCTGCCACACATGCTGGAGCGCAGTGGCTTGATTGTAGCTAACTGCAGCCCCGATCTCCTGGACTCAAGGGATCCTCCTACCTCACCCTCCCAAGTAGCTGGGGCTACAGGTACACGCCACCACACCTGGCTTATTTTTTATTTTTTTTAAAATAAATACTAGGTCTTGCTATGTTGCCCAGGCTGATTTTGAACTCCTGAACTCAAGTGATCCTCCCACCTTGGCCTCCCAAAGTGCTGGGATTATAAGCATGAGCCACCACGCCCAGCCAAGTCTTAAAATCCAAGTCACAATGGGCTTTTTTTCTCTGTATTTACGACATTGGCTGAATCCCTCCCTTGGCAATGGTAATAAAATGTACTGTTGACAGAGCTGTACTGAGCCAGGTACTTTACATATACTGCATTGGTTGCCTTAGTCCTCCTTTTTTCCCTGTAACTGTAAAATCCTGCTTTACAGTTATAGTAGTAAACAAAAACCCAGGGAAGTTTAGAAACTTCCCAGATCATCTAGCAATGAAGTGAGAGAGCCAAGATTTGAGCACAGGAATTTCTGGCTCCAAAGCTTGAGTCCGGCACCAGTAATTGACTCTTCCTGGGTAGTCAGTTGTCCTGGGGCCCATCCATCATGTGGGACATTGGCCATTTCTTTTTCTTTTTCTTTTTTTTTTTTTTTTTTGAGACAGTTTCGCTCTCGTCGCCAAGGCTGGCGTGCAATGGCGCGATCTTGGCTCACTGCAACCTCCACCTCCCGGGTTCAAGTGATTTTCCTGCCTCAGCCTCCCAAGTAGCTGGGATTACAGGCATGTGCCACCACGCCCGGCTAATTTTGTATTTTTAGTAGAGACGGGGTTTCTTCCTGCTAGTTAGGCTGGTCTCAAACTCCCAACCTCAGGTGATCCGCCCACCTTGGCCTCCTAAAGTGCTGGGATTATAGGCGTGAGCCACCATGCCCGGCCAAGACATCGGCCATTTCTATAAAGTTTTCTTAGTTTTTGTTGCAAGATTTATTGTCTGTAGTTACTATTGTTTCTGCTGCAAGCTGGCCCCTCCTGAGCCTGTGTGAACGGAATCCATCTTGGTCCATCAGGGTAAGCTGCACCCTGCAGTGAGCCATCAGAAATAATCGTGTCTTAACCATTACCTCATCTGAAAACATTCAGAAAATGTTTGGGGGCCTGAGGGAAGATGAGCACCATGGTTGCTGAAGATGCACATACCTAGAGAAGGCACATTCTTGACTCGGTTGCCCTAGGTCACAGGCATCCAGGCCTAAGGCTGCCCCTCCAACCAGGAAGTACCTGTGGAGTGTCAGAGTGGAGCCTGGATGGCCGTGGAGAAGTCCAGGTGTACACATTGCCCAGATGAACTTCAACTAGAAGGGTAAGCACATGAATTAGTCCAGCCCAAGACTTGGTATCCAGTTTTCCACATTGCATATAGGCTCTGTGTAATGCTTTCAGTCTCGTTCCCTAACCCAGCCCTGCCTTCTCAGTCCTTCAGCATTTCGTGATCATTGCCTCTCCCCAGTCCCCAAGTCCTTCTGCACAGCAGCCCCCATCTCACATTCAGTGGCTAGAGCAGGATGAGCAGCCGAGAGACCACAGGAGGCAAAGAGATCAAAAAGAAAATTTTGGAGTGGCCAGGCATGGCAGCTCATGCCTTAATCTCAGCACTTTGGGAGGCCAAGGCGGGTGGATCACCTGAGGTCAGGAGTTGGAGACCAGCCTGGCCAACATGGTGAAACCCTGTCTCCACTAAAAATACAAAAGTTAGCCGGGCGTGGTGGTGGGCACCTGTAATCCCAGCTACTCAGGAGGCTGCAGCAGGAGAACCGCTTGAATCCGGGAGACGGAAGTTGCAGTGATCCGAGATCATGCGACTGCACTTCAGCCTGGGCAAGAGAGTGAGACTCTATCTCAATATTTTTTTAAAAAGAAAATTTTGGAGGAGCACACAGATCATGTATCAAGACCTTATGGGTGGGGCCTTTGTAAGGACTTTGGCTTTTATTCCGAGAAGCAATCGCACATTGGAGAGCTTTTTCGTGGGTTTTTGCCAGGGTGTCTTTACCCTTCCTGGCTTACTATGACTTGTAAACTTGTGTATGTGTCTAGTCCATACTGCTTTTTGGGCTTTCTAAGTTTTCTATTTAAGGTATTAGCACAGGATTTCCTTCGACTTGAACCACACGAAGCTCGCAGGAACACTGCAGGTGTTAGTGTCTCGTGGCTGCTCATATCCTTACGAGCTTTCATCTTGAAACATGGAGCAGCATTCATCCCTTCAGTTTCCAGCTGCTCATCCTCTAGCACTCTCCTCAGGGCTTTGTCCAGCTTTGTTTAGCTCTGGGTGCGTGTTGGCTGCAGCGTACCCAGAATGGGTATGAGGGCAAAAAGGGTATTCTCACTTCCTTCCCTTCCTGCCGGAGCCAAGCATTTTCTAGCCTTGGGCCACTCTAACTTGTTGGACCAGTGTTTTCAGAGAACAATCTGCAGGGAATCTTAGGTCCCTCTCTGGAGTTATGACTAAGAGTAGGAGTTATGACTAGCCCATCCCCTAGAAAATAGGTTAGATTCCCTTGCCCCAAGCTGATGACCTAATAAATGCACGACAACATAGAGACACATCCATGAAATGTGCCCACCTCTCTAGCCCACCTGTGTTATTCAGGGTTCTCCAGAGAAACAGAACCAATAGGGTGTTTAAGACAGAGATTTATTTGAAGAAATTGGGGCCAGGCATGGTGGCAATTTGGGAGGCCAACGCAGGAGGATCACTTGGGCCCAGCCTAGGCAACAGAGGAAGACCCCATCTCTACAAAAAAAAAATTAAAATTAACCAGGCGTGGTGGTACACACCTGTGGTCCCACTTAGGAGGCCAAGGTGGGGGATCGCTTGAGGCCAGGAGTTTGAGACTAGCCTGGGCAGCATAGCAAGACCCCACCTCTACAAAAAAGAAGAAAAAAATTAGTTTGTGCAGTTGTAAGGCAGACAAGTCCAAAATCCTCAGGGCAGGCGGACATGCTGGAGATTCCCCCTTGAAACTTTGAGATTTCCTGTTGTGTCCTATTGTTAGGTATTGGGAAGAATGTGGTTTGCGAGAAGGCAGCAACATCGGTGGATGCCTTCCGGATGGTGACAGCCTCGCGCTACTACCCGCAGCTCATGAGCCTGGTAGGGAATGTGCTGCGCTTCCTGCCTGCTTTCGTGCGCATGAAGCAGCTGATCTCGGAGCACTACGTGGGAGCAGTGATGATCTGCGATGCCCGCATCTACTCAGGCAGCCTGCTGAGCCCCAGCTATGGCTGGATCTGTGATGAGCTCATGGGCGGCGGGGGCCTGCACACCATGGGGACCTACATTGTGGACCTGCTGACCCACCTGACCGGCCGGAGAGCCGAGAAGGTGCACGGGCTGCTCAAGACATTCGTGAGGCAGAACGCTGCCATCCGTGGCATCCGGCATGTCACCAGCGATGACTTCTGTTTCTTCCAGATGCTCATGGGTGGGGGTGTGTGTAGCACAGTGACACTCAACTTCAACATGCCGGGCGCCTTTGTGCATGAAGTCATGGTGGTAGGCTCTGCAGGACGCCTCGTCGCCCGAGGAGCCGACCTCTATGGGCAGAAGAACTCTGCCACGCAAGAGGAGCTGCTGTTGAGGGACTCGCTGGCTGTGGGTGCGGGACTGCCTGAGCAGGGGCCCCAGGACGTCCCGCTGCTGTACCTGAAGGGCATGGTCTACATGGTGCAGGCCTTGCGCCAGTCCTTCCAGGGGCAGGGCGACCGCCGCACCTGGGACCGCGCCCCTGTCTCCATGGCCGCCTCCTTCGAGGATGGGCTGTACATGCAGAGCGTGGTGGATGCCATCAAGAGGTCGAGCCGATCCGGGGAGTGGGAGGCTGTGGAGGTGCTGACGGAGGAGCCTGACACCAACCAGAACCTGTGTGAGGCACTTCAGCGGAACAACCTATGAGCCTGCACCTGGGCTCCTTTGCCACATGGCAAAGGGACCAGGGAGGGGAACAGGAGCCAGACAGGACAGGGGCTTGGCCCTAGCAGAGACAGTGTCTTTCATTTAATGAGTCTGGGTGAAGCCAGAGGTGGCCCTGGGACTTCGCCCCCTCCAGCGGCTCACCTGCTCCTCAGACTTGCAGGGCGGCAAATGTTCCTGTTGCCAGGTTACCACAGCGTGCACAGGGCAGAGCTGCCTCTGGGCCTCCTCATGGCGATGCCAGTGAGTGGGACCAGGAAAGGCTTACCCTGGTGAGCCTTTCAGCCTGATCCACAGTCCTAACAGGGTGAGAAAGCACAACAGGGGCCAGCTCGGCTGAGGCCCGAGGAGAAATGATGAGAAGTTTTGTTTCCTTCTTGGGCTGGGGCATCTCAGGAACAGTGAGGGCAACAAGCTGTCCCTCAGGGACCCTCACCTGCCCTCCCATGTGAGCAGGCCCTTCCCAGGTGGGGACTGGGGCTTCCTTTAGTAAGTGAGCTCTTGGGCTTTGGAAGTAGGACAGAGGGCCCTGATTTGGCAAAGGAGGCAAGGGAGGGCTTTAGAACATCTGAGAAATGTTAATAAATAATTCAGAAAATAGGACATGGCATGTGGTTTTTGTTTGGTAGGTTGGGTTTCTTTAATACTGAAAGGCTTGTTTCTGGCTGGTAGGGGGTTTTTCTCTTTACTCATTGCTCCACAGCAGCTCGGAGCCAGCCGTGGGTCATCACCACCAACTGTGCCACACGGGCCGCTGCCCCTGCCAGCCCTCGTCTCCTGCCTGTTCCCTCGTAGCCAAATCCCAGGAGCCTCCGAAGAAAAGATTTCCTCAGAGAACAGGACTCAGGACTTCGTAATGGGCTGCTGCTGGGCCTGCCGTCTCAGCAGATAGCGGGAGAGTTTGGGGCCTCGCTGGGCTGGAGGTCAGGAGGGGTTCTGTTCTTAGTGTCACGGTGTTGGCTGCTGGAGTGCCCTTGAGGTGGCGGGGAGGAGTGGTTTCAGGGAGGTGGCACAAGGTGAGGAGGAGGAGGAAGAGCTCCAGGCGTGCCCCATGGAGCAGCTGTGGCTGGACCCGAGGGTCAATCACCCACCATGCTCTTGACTGTGCTCTGCACAGGGCCAGCCTTCTACCCACCTCTGCCAGAGGTGGGGGTGGGGGAGGGGAGAGGGGCGCAGTGTTGAGAAAAGACATGCCCTCCTCCCCTTTGCTTCTTTGACCAGCCTGCCAGGATCGTTCAGCCTGGACCAAGTTCTGTTCCCTTCTCTAACCTTCCGCTCTCTTCCCTGCCCTGGGCTGCTTGCCAGAAAAGCCCAGGGAGGGCTTCCTTTTCCTCTTGGCACCTCTTCTAGAAGTTACCAGGCTTGTTTTCCTGTCGTTTCCTGGATTCAGATGTCCTTGTGAGAGGGAATAACAAGGGATAGGGTTGGAGTGTGCCTACTGCATGCTGACCCTCAGGGCAAACATGTATGTTATTATTTCACTTAATCTCCAAACCACTCTCTGACGGTAAATAGTCTCATCATTCAGATCATAAAATGGAGGCACAGAGGGCAAAGCTACTTGCCTCCTGTAGATTGTACATGATGGAGCCGGGAGCCTGTCAGGACCATCTAACCACAGAGCCTGACCTTGAACCACGCTTCCTCCCAGCATTTGGGAATCTTCAGACCCGAGGGCCCGGCATTGCCCCCTCCCTGTGGCAGGAGCCTCGGCCTGGCCTGAACTAGGAGGTGAAGTGCAGACAGCACCCACCACCAGGCAGGACACTGAAGGTTAAAGGAGAGGCTGCCCCCTTGTCCCTGGGACCGTTAGCTCAGCTCAGTCCTCCCATGTGTTACTGGGATGTCGAGGTCACTCTGAAATTTGGGAATTGACCAGGAAAGCACAAGCCCGACTTAGATGCTCCCACATAAGAAAGGGCCATGTGGCCAACCCAGAATGGCACTCGGGTTCCCAGAATGTGCTGGGAGGGTACTGCAGTGGGCTTAGTGCAGAGCTACTTTAATGGGGACCCTGGTTCCTCTGAGGGAACCCCCAGAGCCTAGATTCATGGCCAGAGGGGTGCATGGCCCCTTCCCTCAGACGTCTTTACCATCGAGTTATCCTGGGCATCAGAGCTGGTCAGTCCCACACTGGGGATGGGGAAGACAGATGTGCCCAGATGCCTGTGACCAAGGGAGCCCACAGGGTTCTGGTCTCCACTGGTGACTGAATCCACACTGGTTCCAGACTTGTCCAGCAGCACCCCCTCCTGGAAGAAGGCAGTAGCATCTCCCAGGACCTGTTTCCAAATCTCAGGATGTTACCAGCTAGCTCTTCCTCAGGTCAAAATAAAGTTTTTCCAGGACAGTAAAAATGCATTTGGCTTTGCTCGTCAGATACAGCAACCAGAAGAGGACTTCCCAAATACCTGTCTCTTATTCTTCAACCTCCAGCCAAATCCAGGACTGTTTTCACCCAGACGATGGCAGCCGCTTCCTTTCCTGTTCTGCCCATCACCCTGCTGGCCAAGCAGCCTCTCCTGAATGTCATGCCAAGATCCCTCTCTGTCCACACCCCTCCTCCTCACCCCCAGACTTGCCCAACCTGGTTTCCATATGGCCATGCCCTCTTCTGCAGCCACACTAAGAGCCCTCCTGCAGAGGTGGCAGCTTCCATACTAGCAGGGTTTTGTCCCTGGCATGTCCTCTGCCTGGAAGGCACCACCTCTCCCTCTCAGGAGTCAGCTGGAGGACTGCCTGGTCATCACTTCTGACCTCAGCAAAGTAGCCACCTCCCAACCTGTGGTTCCACAGCCTTGGTCCTCAGTTGAACTGAGGTTGCATGTCCCTCCATCCCTCCCTCCCTCCCTCTTTCCCTCTTCTTTTCTCTTTCTTTTTCTTTCTTTCTTTCTCTTTCTTTCTTTCTCTTTCTTTCTCTTTCTTTCTTTCTTTTTCTTTCTTTCTTTCTCTTTCTTTCTTTCCTGTCTTTCTTTCTTTCTCTCTTTCTTTCTTTCTTTCTCTCTTTCTCTTCTCTTCTCTTTTCTTTCTCTTTCTTTTCTCTCCCTCCCTCCCTCCCTCCCTTCCTTCCTTCCCTCCCTCCCTCCTTTCTTTATTTCTTTCTTTTCTTGACAGAGTCTCACTCTGTCACCCAGGCCGGAGTGCAGTGGCGTCACCTTGGTTCACAGCCACCTCCACCTCCCGGGTTCAAGCGATTCTCTTGCCTCAGCCTCCCAAGTAGCTGGGACTGCAGGCACCCACCACCACACCTGGCTAATTTTGGTTTTTTTTGTTTGTTTGTGAGACGGAGTTTTGCTCTTGTTGCCTAGGCTGGAGTGGAGTGGCGCGATCTCGGCTCATTGCAACCTCCACCTCCCTGGTTCAAGCAATTCCCCTGCCTCAGCCTCCCAGGTAGCTGGGATTACAGGCACATGCCACCATTGCCCAGCTAATTTTTTTGTATTTTTAGTAGAGATGGGATTTCACCATGTTGGCCAGGCTGGCTGGTTTCGAACTCCTGACCTCGTGATCTGCCCATCTCGGCCTCCCAAAGTGCTGGGATTATAGGCATGAGCCACTGCCCCCAGCCTAATTTTTGTATTTTTAGTAGAGATGGGGTTTCACCACATAGTCCAGGCTGGTCTTGAACTTCTGGCCTAAGTGATCCGCCCCCCCCTCAGCCTCCCAAGATGCTAGGATTACAGGCATGAACCACTGCACCCAGCCACTTGTTTTGAATATATAATTTCAACTTTTATTTTACATTCGGGGGGTACATGTGCAAGTTTGTTACATGGGTATACTGTGTGACACTGAGGTTTGGGGGATGATTGGTCTCATCACCCAGGTAGTGAACATAGTACTCAATAGGTTTTTTCAACAATCACCCCACCCCCTCTCTGCCCCCTCTCGTAGTCTCATGTTTGTGTTTCCCATCTTTGTGTCCATGTGTACCCAATGTGTAGCTCCCACTTGTGAGAACGTGTGCTATTTGGTTTCCTGTTCCTGTGTTAATTTGCTTAGGATAATGGTCTCAGCCGTTTCCATGTTGCTGCAAAGGACACGATTTCATTCTTTTTTTATTGCTGCATCATTTTTACTTCTTGAGACAGGAAAAAATGTTGCCCAGGCTGATCTTGAACTCCGGGGCTCAAGCGATCCTCCTGCTTCAGCCTCCCAAATATCTGGGACTACAGACACAGACCACCATGCCCAGCTACACATGTCTCCCTAAATCATGTAGCATTTCCTCTTTACAGCGAGCTTCTAGGAGTAGTAGGGACTTGATCCTTTCTGCAGCTCCTACTACCCACCCTGCGTAGACAAGTCCATTGGGTAATAGGCCTCAGGAATTGCAGACTAGTTCTCCCACGATTTCTAATTCCTGCCTCACCTGTGAGAAGACAGGACCAGCTCTTCCTTATCAGTGCTGGCCTTGCTCACACTTCCAGCCTTGGAGACCGCACAAAGATATAGAGGCCTTCTTGGGTCCGGCCTTAGCCAGAGAGCCCCCAGGTTGGCAGATCCTGCACAACTCAGGACAGAGATTCCTAGATCCCAGGGTGTGGTCTCATGCAAGGCCACTTCTCTCCAGGCCTCTGCCATCCCAAACATAAAGCGAGGAGGTTAAGCTCAATTATCTTGGCTGGGTGTGTTGGCTCATGCCTGTTAATCCCAGCACTTTGGGAGGTCCAGGAGGGAGGATTGCTTGAGGTCAGGAGTTTGAGACCAAGCTGAGCAACACAGACCCTATCTCCACAAAAAAAATTTTTGGCCGGGCACGGTGGCTCACATTTGTAATCACATTTGTAATCCTTGAGTCCTGGAGGCAGAGGTTGCAGTGAGCCAAGATTGTGCCACTGCACTCCAGCCTGGGCGACAGAGCGAGACGCTGTCTCAAAGAAAAAAAAAAAGTCCTAACCCCATGGCTTGCCATGGGGCCAGTGAGCACCCAGGTGACCCTGTCAAAGGAGGGAGCAACCTGGGATGATGCCAGAAAGGGGACCCTGCTTTTCCCACCTGAACCTGCCCACCTCACTCCCTCCAGTGACCTTGCCAGGCCATATTCCAGGGAACCTACACATGACTGTGGCCTTGGAATGGCCTCAGCATTTCAGATTCTGGCCTGTCCCTCTCTGCAGCTTCCTCCACCCCTCACTTCAGTCTCATCACCTTGGTGCCTTTTAAGGGGCCCTCTGGCTAGGTCGATGTGATGCAATGAGATGTGCCCTTAGGGAGCTCATGGTCTAATCCTGACAACAGTTATAACCCACATGATAGTAGTGTGTAGGTGCTACAATGCAGGGCAACATGGGGTGCTGTCTGGCTCCCCAGGAAGAAGAATCCCAAGTTTTCAAAGGTGTGCGTGCACTAGCCAGGGGGAGAGGTGGGAATAAAGGCATTTTAGGCAGAGAAAGCCCCACATGCACAGAGTGAAGGGAGGAAAAGGTGTAACTGCTCAGGGAATTACCAGAAGCCACTGAATTCTAAGGTAGCTGGGGCAAGAGGAGGGGAATCCCAAGGGGGGGTGACACCATCAGGGGCTCAGGTGTGTGTGTCACAGGGCCACTGGATGGATCTGTGGGCCAAGGGATGACAGGCAGGGAGACCAGTGAGGCTGTCACCTGGAGATGACAATGGTCCAGGCGACGGTGCTGACTGTGGGGTCCGAGAGGTTCTCAGCCTGAAAGGGTAGGATCACTGGCCTCAATGTCTGCTTAGCTTGTAGGAATTAGGGAGCAAAGAACGGGATGGGGTCTGGGGTGACACCCAAGATTCTAGCTTAAATAATTGTGCAGATGAGATATAGGAGGAAAAGCCAGTTGGAGGGAGGGGAAATTTCCATGAACTTAAAATTCCCTGTGTCTGTTTGCGGTGTCCAAGGAACACACAGGAGGCCCAGGATGTGCAGTTTCCAAAATAGCCAACACTGGCTGGCTCTTCCCAGAGATCCTTGCCGGTTGGACACAGCTGTCATCCAGTGGCTTGGCCTCAGAGCCCCAGATGCACTTACTGCCCCCGTCCACCCCTGCCTGCCAGGAAAACATCACTGATGCCCCATCACCTGTGGCCAGGGGCTACTCCATGGACAAGGTCCGGTCCAGCTATGGTCTGGCAATGAGTGGAAAACATCCCAAAGCTGTCACTGTTGCGACAGGCAAAAGAACTCTGTGCTACTTCCTAGGAGGATCCCAAGTTCTGATCCCCTCAAGGTGAGACCAAATGCAGGCCCTTCCCCAGGAGACAGAAGAGCAGGGCCAAACACCTGCTTCTCATGACCCAACAGACCCTTTCTTTTCTCTGCCCCAAGTTCCTCCTTCTCACTTCCCTCTTCATCACCCAGTTAGCTGCCTGACCCTCAGATTCACCTAAACACACAGCACCAGGTCCACCTCGATTCAGTGAGGCATGGGGTGGCACAAAGGAATCTGTCATTGTCAAAGTCTCAGGTGATGCAGATGACCATTCAGGCCTCAAACCCTGCACTGTTGAGTCCTCTATCCTCTTTCTCATTTTAGGCAACCTATCTGGGGAATCACAAAGTCTTTGAAAAAGAAAAATATTTATTTTCAGCAAGACCAAAGTCCCAAGTGGGAGCAGGTGCCAGATTTGTCCCCGCCACCAGAGGGCCTAGGCCCACAGGAAGCCTGAAGCCAAATTCAGGCGTGGAAGAAGGGGAGCCACCAGTGAGGCGGGACAGTCACTTGTACTGAGGAGAGAGCGGGGGGACAAGCGGAGCAGTGCAGACACTCAGCATCTTGTCGATGTCCACCTGGGTTGACTTATCCACCTCGGCCTTGTGGTGGTCACTCACCCCCAAGCTGGACAAGCCCCCAGGCTCCTCTCCAGCCTCCTCTCCGAGGGGAGCCAGAGCATGGGTGGGGGTCACTAGTGGACTGGGACAGGGCAAAGTGAGGCCTGGGCCCAGCTCACCTGCCAAGGGCAGCAAGGCCTGCAGTTGCTCCACACCTGCCTCCTCAGGAACCGGGGCCAGCTCTGCCTCTGCCTCCACCTCAGCCTCCCTGTCCCCCTCCCCTGCCTGGTTCAGCTCAGGGTTGCAATAGTTGATGTACTGGTACAGGGGCCGCAGGCGCTGGGCCTTTCCTGCAAAGACCCAGGGCAGGGCAGAGGCTAGAGCGCCAGGTTGTGCCATGTCGGGCCCCACAGGCAGGGGGAGAAGGAACAGCCCAGGGACTGCCACTCACGCTCCAGCCCCAATGTCTCTAAGGGTGCAGACACCGTGCTGGCCACAGCGTGGAGCACGGGAGCCCCCAGACTCTTGCGCTTCTTGGCTTTTTTGTGCTGTTTGGCAGATGGTGAGGGCTCACTCCGGCTGCCCTCTGGCTCCTCCTCCTGCAGCGGCAGCCTGGGTGGCAGTTCAGCTTCAGCCTTAAGATGGGCACGAAGGCCCAGGAGGCTGAGGGACCTGAGCCAGGGACAAGAGACTTGAGCCAGGCTCCAGCCCTGGCTCCCATTCCCTGGCCCAGGGAATAGCCCAGCCTGCCACAGCCCCAGGGCTCGATGCCTGTCCCATTCCTGGTCAATGAGGCTCCAGGCCCAAGAGGCTTAGAGGCCAGTGAGCCCAGTCCCCTACAAACCCTGAAGCTCCCACTCTCCTGCTGCTCCCTACACGGGGGCTCGAGGAACGGGAGAGGAGAGTGATGGTAGTGGCTGGGGACGAGAATCCTCCCAGCAGGAGTGCAGGATTTAGGAATCCTATTGTGGTGTGTGCCCCCAACCCCGGGGCTGCAGCTCCTTCCCCCCGAGAGCCCCCTCACTTGACAGGCTTTCTCTTTGGACCATGACGGGGTCTCACAATGGAGACCACGGGCCTGGGGCCTCTCTCCTCCAGCGCCCCGGCATGCGGCTTGGGCCTCTCCTCCCCCAGCTTGGGTCCTTCCTCCTGGAGCTCCGTCTCCGAAGCTGCGCCTGCTGGGCGCTGGTCTTCACTCTGGGTTCCACCGGCCTCATGGGCTGCCACCAGGAACTGGTCTCCCGCCACTGGACACTAGAGATGACACACAGGCCATCGGTCACCATGGCCGGGCAAAGGACATAGGGATCCGTCACTGAACACCTAACATTAGACACCGAAACGGGAATAAGGACACCAGCCTGTGCCCCTCCCCGCCTGGAGGGCCCAGCCTGGCAGTTAGCGGGTCGGGGCGCTCAGAGTTCCACCTCTCAGAGCGCTGCGGCCCCGTGTTTGAAGGTTAAACAGCCTGACGGTCACCTCGGAGGTCTGAGCGCTGCCGGGCTCCTCCGTGAGCTGTCCCTGCCCCACGACCGTCGCCTCCTGGACCCCCGGCCGCCTCTCCGCCCCTGCCGAGGCCATGGCTGCGCAGGCTGAGTGCGTCCTCGACAGCTGCTTGGGGCGGGCCCCAAGGAGCTGGATGGTGGCCCCGCGCTGACCCCGGAAACCGGCCAGCAAGCGAGGGCAGAGCTGGGAAGAGAAACCGGCGACCGCGGAGCCCACCCTCGGCCGAAACTACAAGCCCCAGGACGCTTTGCGCCGGGGTCAGTGGGCCCTGACCCCGGGGACGGAAGCCACGGTTGCCCGGCAACAAGAAGTCCCGTCGGGTGGCAGCGGCTGGCGGCAAAACCTCTCGAGTGAGCCCCTGCCCGAGTGCCGCAGGGGAGAGGCCGCGAGCGGGACCGAGAAGTGGGCTGGGAGCAGAGGTCGCGGAGGCGGCGAGCGAGGCTGGGGCCCGGGCGGGGACCTGCAGGGGCCCGAGAGTGGCGGGCACGCCAGGGTCAGGGTCCCGGGCGAGGGAGGAGGCCCGGGGTTGGGGAAGGGGGCCCGGGGAGGGAGGTAAACAGCCCTGCAGGACTCGGGGCACCGTTGCTGGGCGGCGCCGGCGGCATGTGCGAGGGCCCGTCCCGCATCTCGGGGCCCATCCCCCCAGACCCGACGCTCTGCCCTGACTACTACCGGCGTCCGGCCTCGGGTGAGTCTGGGGGCTCGGCGGTGGTGCGAGGCTCAGGGGTCGGCCCCGGCTCCACCTCTGAGCCCCGGACTCCGCCCGGCTCCGCCCCACAGCTCAAGGGCGCCTCGAGGGAAACGCGCTGAAGCTGGACTTGCTGACCTCGGACCGGGCCCTGGACACCACTGCTCCCCGTGGCCCCTGCATCGGTCCCGGTGCCAGAGAGATCCTGGAGCGCGGCCAGCGCGGCGTCGGGGACGTGCTCTTGCAACTCGAGGGGATCTCCCTAGGTCCTGGGGCCTCTCTCAAGAGTAAGTCCCAGGAATGGAAGAAGGGGCAGAGAGGCAGTGCGGGGTGGAAAGAGATCAAAAGCAGCTGCTCTTTCCACCCTGACCTGGGCCCATGCTTTGCGTCTCTTGAGTCTCAGTTTCCCCAACTATAAAAGAGGGAGAAATGTGCTACCTTCTTGAAGGAGGTGAACTGAATGAGGTAGTTCTCACGAAGCCCTAGCTCTGCTTTAGGCATTTATTACCCATTAAATTTGTTTGTTGAGTGCCTACTGTGTGCCAGGCCATATAGATGCTAGAACACAGGGTTGAAGATAAGCATGAGCCATCGCTGAGTCAAGATGGGAGACAAAGAACAAGAGATGAATGTCATATATGAGATGACCTATGGTGTACTTCAGTGGTGTACTTCGCTATAATAATGGAGAAAATCACCTGGGCGCAGTGGCTTACTCCTGGAATCCCAGCACTTTGGGAGGCCCAGGCGGGCAGATCACTTGAGCCCAGGAGTTGAAGACCAGCCTGGCCAACATGGTGAAACCCCATCTCTACAAAAAATACAAAAATTAGCCTGGCATGGTGGAGTGTGTCTGTAATCCCAACTACTCGGCAGGCTGAGGTGGGAGGATCACTTGAACTGGGGAGGTTGAGGCTGCAGTGAGCTATGATCATGCCACTGTACTCCAGCCTGGGTGACAGAGTGAGACCCTGTCTCAAATAATAATAATAATAATAATGGAGAAAATCATCCTGAAATACTTACTACATGAGAAAGGGAACACGGTGATGAGGGAGAGTGTGTGTAGGGTCTAAGGTAGTTGAAGAGGTCAGGGAGCTCTTTCTGTAGGAGGCAGGGGGCAGGCCTGTGTGTGAACTAGTGGAAGTTGGATTGTGTGGGCCCTATGTAGGACAGAGCCTGGTGGCATCTTTTCTCCAGGGAAGGACCCTAAAGACCATGAGAAGGAGAACCTGAGGCGGATCAGGGAGATTCAGAAGCGCTTCAGAGAACAGGAGCGCAGCCGGGAGCAAGGCCAGCCCAGGCCCCTGAAAGCTCTGTGGCGCTCGCCAAAGTACGACAAGGTGGAGTCCCGGGTCAAGGCCCAGCTCCAGGTACCTGCTTCAGGGAGCCAGAAGCATTATCCATTGTGTTGGCCAACAGGCAACTGTACCCTGAGCTGAGTTCTGGGGAGGGAGGGAAGTCACAGAGGTAACAGAGGACTAAGAGACCCTGGCTCTGCTGCAGGGCGAGGCTGGGGGGCTTCTCAGAAGTAGTGATGGCAGGGCTGATCCTGAGGGGCAAGTAGCAATTAGTCAAGGGGACAGCAGAAGAGAACATTCCCAAAAGATGGAACCTCACAGACCACGGGGCACGCAGCAGTGGAGATGCTAGGTACAGTTCACTGTGAGGAAAGAAGGGCTTCAAGTTAGGCCAAGAAGTCAGCTGGACCCACATCAGGGGCCACAAAAGCCACTTTTCAGCCCTTATTTCTGAGGACAGTGGGAAGGGTAGGGGTATGGTGGGGGGCTCTGTCTCGGGTAGAGAGCAGCACCATCCTTAAATCCAGGGACTCAGCAGGAGGAGCAGGAGTGAGAGGAAAGGCAAGGTCACACAAATGTGTCGTGGCTGAAGCATCTGTGGGGTTCCCAGGGGGTGGGAGTGTGTCCAGGAAGCAGATGGAAATTCAGGCCTGGATCTCAGGAGTGATACCTAGGAGTTATTGACGATCAGGTTGAGGACAACGAGACCAAGGAATTGACCGCCTGGATTTGAGGACTTGGAGGCCAGCCATTAGGAGCCTTGCAGGGCTACAGCCAGGAAGCTTGACTACGAAGGAGGAAAGAGAGTGGTAGCTGGGCCAGTACTGAGGTGGAAGGAGAGATGGTTTGTTGTTTTCTTAGAAATCTGACATACTCACACATTTGTGTGCTGATGAGGACAAGTGTCCCTTGAAGAGGGAAGAGGGCCCGAGGGACATGGATGCAAAGGTCAGAAGGGCCAAGATGGCCAGGGTCTTGCGGCTTGAGCCCCAGACCTCAGCCTGCCTGCTCTCTCTGCTGCGCCCTGCCCTCCAGGAGCCTGGCCCTGCCTTTGGGACAGAGTCTGCCCACTTCCTGCGGGCGCACTCCCGCTGCGGCCCTGGCCTCCCCCCACCCCGTGTACCTAGTCCCCAGCCAATCCCACCAGGTCCCGAAGCTAAGGTGAGAGGATGTTTGGGGGCTGGATGGTGGTTGGGCAGGGCTCCTGGTGTGTGTGGGGAGGTTCAGGGACACAACATAATGCTGTCTGCCCCCACCCACACTTGCTGTGTCCTGCAGGAGCCAGGCCTGGGGGTGGACTTCATTCGTCACAATGCACGAGCTGCCAAGAGAGCCCCCCGGAGGCATTCCCGCTCACTGCAGGTCCTGGCACAAGTGCTAGAGCAGCAGCGGCAGGCCCAGGAGCACTACAATGCCACGCAGAAGGGCCATGTGCCGCATTAGTAGGTCTCACTGCCCAACACTCAGGGTGAGGGACACCTGTGGAGGGTGGGAACCAACCTCTGCCCTGGGGTCATCAACCCTGATCCTGTGTACCCACAGCTTGTTGGAGCGCAGGAACCTGTGGCGGCGGGAGGCCGAGGCCCGCAAGCAGAGCCAGCCAGACCCTGCCATGCCCCCGGGCCACACGCGCATGCCTGAGAACCAGCGGCTGGAAACACTGACCAAGCTGCTCCAGAGTGAGTACCTGGGGAGAGAGGCTGGAGGGGGACCCCACTGGGGACCAGGCACCCCTGCCCAACACTCACTGTTCTCACTGTTCCCGGGCCCCCTGTAGGCCAGAGCCAGCTGCTGCGTGAGCTGGTACTGCTGCCTGCTGGGGCAGACTCACTGAGAGCCCAGAGCCACCGTGCTGAGCTGGACCGGAAGCTGGTGCAAGTAGAGGAGGCCATCAAGATCTTTTCTCGGCCCAAAGTCTTCGTGAAGATGGACGCCTGAGCCCCTCTGGGGGACAGTGGCAAGGAGGTCCATGCTAAGGATCACCACATGGCTGCAAAGGACAGGGTTGGACCCAATCCCAGAGCAGAGGTCTGAAGATAGGAGCAGGGGGGTGGCCAGTGTCCCTAGAGCACTCTTCCCAGCTACCAGTGGCTGCAGAAGGGCCACCCCAGCCTTTTAACCGCTTTGTCACAATTAAACATTTTGTACACAAGATTTGTTTCCATAAGAGCTTTTCTTACCCTAAAAATGCCAAGCCTGGTGGCCCTCCTGCTGCTTGATTGCAGAAAGTTCTCCCCATTGTCACTCCTGCCTTAGTCCAGAGCAGAAGGCAAGCTGGTGGGACCAGAGAGGAGGCTGGGACTGGGACACAGAAGGACCATGACTGTATTTGTAGAAAACCTTTAATGTTCCCCAGGCTGAGGGAGCCCTGTGAGCCAGCTAAAAACCCCCACTGTGAAGTCCCTGCCATGTCCCAGCAGTGTGGAGTGGCATGCGGCTGCATCCTGACTGTCAGAGGCTGAAGCCACTACCATCTCCTCGAATGCGACTCCCCCAGCCAGAACTGGCCTGATCCTGCTCATCCAGGGAGGGCAGAGAGCTGCGGGTACCAGGACGTCGGCAGCCAGGGTGCAGGTCCCAGCACGGGGGCCCCTGAGACAGCCCATTGGAACTGGGAGGCTGGCGGTTCTCAATGACCAGGTCACTGCTGTCATCGTCACTATCAGGCTCAGCAGGCCCAGGCCCTGCAGAGGGAGGACCTGTCAAACGCCCAGATGCCCCTCGCACCACGTTATTGCGCTGGTTGGCGGGCTTGACAGTGACAATGAGGTTATGGCTGTTGGCAACCATCATGTCCGTCACTTGGTCCAAGGTCTTCCCAGCTACTTCAATGCCATTGACCTCGAGGATCTCATCACTGACTGCCAGCAGCCCTGTACTCTCAGCCAGACCCCCACGTACCAGGCGGGAGATGAAGATTCCTGGAACCCGCTCCAGGCCCTGGGGAGCCACACGCATGCTCATGCCATCTCGGATGTAGAAGCCCAGGGGGCGGTCTGAACCATGCTTGTGCAGCCGCACCCGTCGGTGGGTCTCAGGCAGTAGGTCCACGTCTATGACTGAGGAAACCTGGCGGAAATCTTGGGGCAGGCTGATTAGCAAGGGTGGCCGGGTGCGCAGGGGTGCCACTGGCCGCAGCAGGAGCCCTTTCTTGCGCCGCTGCAGAGAGTTGGAGGCAAAAGCCAGGCCGCTGGAGTCAGCTTCTGCTGCAGAAGAGGGGGGATGTTGAGATCAGAGACCTGCTCCCTGACTTGGGCTCTTTACAGGGTGCACTGTAGCTATTTCCTACCACTTGGAGGTCAAGCCAAGGGCAGGGACTGCAGAGGGTGACGCTTGGGTACCCTGGGCATGGACTAACCCTTGTAGACCTGCCCCACAGACACCTTACCCCACAGAGGCTGCCCACTGTACCCCTCCTCACCCCGCTTCTGCACCAGTAGGCGCAGTGGCGGGGGCCCGCTGGCCAGGGCTCGGTGCAGGCTGTCGTCGTTGGTGAGGGGCAGCAGGTCGCCGTGAGCATCCGTATAGCCAAGTAGCACGTCCAGGCCCGGGATCTGGTGCACCGCCCGCAGCAACCGCGAGAACTCCTGGAAGCCGCTCACCGAAGCGCGGGGCAGCGCGAAGCGTCGGAACTCGGCGTCAAACTGGAAGTCGGGGTTGGGGGAGAGGAGAAGTCAGGACAGCCTGCGCCCCTTTCTCACCGCAGGCTGGCAGGGATGGGAAAGATACGGCTGCCGCAAAAGCGGCAACCTTAAGCCCAGACCTCAGCTCCAGTACCAGGGACGCTGTCCAAGGTCTTCTTACCGCCCTCCAGGCACTCAGGCCACAGACAGATCTGGAGACCAGCAGTGGAGGAAGGAAGATGGAAGGGAGAAGGCGAGCAGAAAAGCAGAATGGGACTTGGAGGATAGAGGGAAGAGGTGGCGGGGACCAAGGAGCTGGGAAGGGGAGAAAGAGGGAATTGGGAGCGCCTAGGGCCGAGGCCGGAGGAGCCCTTACTTTGCTCTTCACCTCGACGATGCTATCGGGACTGCGCGCCGGAGTCCTCTGCGGCCGGGCCATGGCGGGGCCGGGCGGGCCGGGGACGGTGCCCCAGGCGGCCCGCCGAGGCGCAGGTGCACAGTCCGGCCGGCCCGCCCGCGCCGCCCCGCCCCTGGCGGTAGCACACGCCCCGCCTTCCCATCCGGAGCGTGACGTCAAGAGGGCAGCGACGCAGAGTGGAACGCGGAGTCCACGTTTCCTAGGAAACGGAGCCGTGGGTGGCGAGGAGCCGTCCTCCGCTCTTGCGTCATCACGTTGAGGTCCGGGCGCCCCCGGAGTCTGGGGAGGAGGGCTCGGCCAATCCGAGGGGAGGGCGAAGGAAGTACCATTTATTGAGCGCTGTGTGTGTGCTGTTATTTCCACTGGCCTTACAAGACCGTGCATTGTGTAGATGAGGAGACTGAGTCATAATAAATATGTGCTGAACCGCTCGGGGGTCACACGGTGCTGAAATGGTTTCGAGTCAACTCGCTCGGACGGCACTCGGCTGCAGCCTCCGGCCCTGGAACCCTCTCCAGGGACCGGACCAGCCCTTGTTCTGTTCCCTACCGGTCACAGGAACCTTGACGAACGGCCCAAATGCCGGGCCGCTGTCAGAGTGGCGCCGCGATGAGAGTAAACCGGCCAGCATCCCGTGGACCAGCGAGGTGGACCAGCAGGAGTCTGCACACAGTCTCCCGAGCAGGACGCGCTCGTGCGCAGGCGCGGGGTGTACGTGGGCGGGGCCTCCTCCTCCGGCCCCGCCCAGCCGAATGAGCTTCCTCTTCCGAGGAAAGGCGGGGCCCAGGCGCCCGCGGGAAACCCCGGCCCGTTGCCTCCGCTAGGTGCAGCCGTGGGGATGGCAGGTTCGGGGAGGCTGGTCCTACGGCCCTGGATTCGGGAGCTGATTCTGGGGTCAGAGACACTCTCCAGTCCACGAGCCGGGCAGCTGCTCGAGGTGAGCCCCAACTCAGGGCCCGGAGACCGAGGCGGAGGCCCGGGGTGGTGGGATTGACGCCGCTCGCCGCCGTCAGGTACTACAGGAGGCCGAGGCCGCGGCCGCGGGCCCATCTCACGCCCCTGATACGTCCGACGTCGGGGCCACGCTGCTTGTGTCTGACGGGACCCACAGTGTCCGATGCCTGGTGACGCGGGAGGCCCTGGACACTTCGGACTGGTGAGAGGCCCCGCGCGGCTCCGGAGGTCGGAGTCCGGCAGGAGAGCGCGAGGTGGGCGGGCTTTGTGTTCCGGTGGGCCCGGCAGTGAGGGTCCTGCTCGCCGCAGGGAGGAGAAGGAGTTCGGCTTCCGCGGGACAGAGGGCCGGCTGCTGCTGCTGCAGGACTGCGGGGTCCATGTCCAGGTCGCTGAGGGCGGCGCGGTGAGTGGTGAGACTGCTTTGGGCGGGTTACCGGGCATGACTTCGTGACGATTCCTGAGACCTCCCCTTCCCGCCGAACTCCTCCAGCCCGCAGAGTTCTACCTCCAGGTGGACCGCTTCAGCCTGCTGCCCACGGAGCAGCCCCGGCTACGGGTGCCTGGTTGGTAAGTGATGCCTCCGCCCTCCAGCAGCTCTCCCCACCCCAGCCTGGCCGGCGCTGGCAGACGCTTTTGGGGTAGGAGGGCTTGGGCCCCCATTAACTACCCTTCTCTTTTTCTTAGCAACCAAGACTTGGATGTTCAGAAAAAGCTCTATGACTGCCTTGAGTGAGTCTGGGGTTTGGCTCGGGGGCCACGTGTGGTTTGGTGAGGGGATGGTGTATCTAGGTAGACAGGCCTCAGCGTGGTTCCTGAGTCCTGGCCACTCTCTTCCTGTAGGGAGCACCTTTCAGAGTCCACCTCGTCCAACGCAGGTACTGTAGGGCTTGACCAGTGATCCTAACACCCTGTGCAGTGACCTCTTCAGCATTAACCTTCCGCTTCCTCAATAATCTCTCTTCCCCCTCACCCTCCGGCTCCTCCCCTTTAAGCCTTGACTCATCCTGTGGTCCCCTGTCCCCAGGCCTATCACTGTCCCAGCTTCTGGATGAAATGCGGGAGGACCAGGAGCATCAGGGGGCACTCGTGTGCCTGGCTGAAAGCTGCCTGACACTGGAGGGCCCTTGTACAGCACCCCCCGTCACCCACTGGGCTGCCTCACGATGCAAGGCCACGGTCGGTCTGGGGATTTTCTTGGGAGATGTCAGGGTGAGGAGTTGGGCAAGGGTCATGTCCCACAGGACATGAGAGTAAACGGGCCTGTCCTACAGAGTTCATGTCCCACAGGGAGAAGCTGTGTACACTGTCCCCAGCTCAATGCTGTGCATCTCTGAGAATGACCAGCTAATTCTGAGCTCTCTAGGCCCCTGTCAGAGGACACAGGGTAAGGGGGACTGGAGAGGTTGGGGGGATACCTGGGGCCCAGGTCCACAGTGCTGATAAGACTTCCTGAACCCCCCAGGCCCTGAGCTGCCCCCACCAGACCCGGCTCTGCAGGACCTATCTCTGACCCTCATAGCCTCTCCTCCTTCCTCACCCAGTTCCTCAGGTGAGGTGACGCACAGGTCACAGGCACTCACTGCCGTCTGTCAGTCAGGTTCCCGGGCTGCACAGGATGCTGTGAAAGGTGCACGGCGGGTGGGGGATGAACACGGTCCCTGCAGTCCTGTCTGAGCTCGCAGGCCACTCAGCTGCCCTGAGCGGAGAGGGCTGTGCCTACAATAAGTCCCCTCCTCCTCAGGAACCCCGGCCTTACCCGGCCACATGTCATCTGAGGAAAGTGGTACCAGCATCAGCCTTCTGCCTGCCCTGTCCTTGGCTGCTCCAGACCCAGGGCAGAGGAGCAGCTCCCAGCCCCCACCAGCCATCTGCTCAGCCCCTGCCCCCCTGACCCCCAGGTCCCCACACGCCAGCCGTACCCCCAGCTCCCCACTCCAGAGCTGCACTCCCAGTCTCTCACCCCGTAGCCATGTCCCCAGTCCACACCAGACTCTTGTGACCAGGCCCCAGAAACCTAGCCTGGAGTTCAAGGAGTTTGTAGGGTTGCCCTGCAAGAATCGGCCGCCTTTTCCCAGGACCGGAGCTACCGAGGGAGCCCAGGAGCCCTGCTCTGTCTGGGTGAGCACAGCCCCTCTGCAGCTGGAGGGTAGAACAAGGAAGGCCTGAGGTAGAGCTGGGAGGGAGCAAGGGTAGCCTTGGATGGGGTTGGGGTCCTTGTTAGCTCTTCCCCAGACACCATACCCCTTTCAGGAACCCCCAAAGAGGCATCGTGATGGTTCTGCCTTCCAGTATGAGTATGAGCCACCCTGCACGTCCCTCTGTGCTCGGGTCCAAGCTGCCAGGTGAGTGCCTGGGTCTGCCCCCACTCTTGGTCACTAGTCCCAGGCTCCATTGACCTGCAGCAGTGGTTTCTTTCCAGGCTTCCTCCCCAGCTCATGGCCTGGGCCTTGCACTTTCTGATGGATCCACAGCCAGAGTCTCAGCCAACTCCGACGTGAGACGTCACGCAGGACAGATACTGCTCCACACTCTGCTTCCTTTGAGTTTTTTAATAAAATAATCTCATGCGGCAGGAGAGGAGAGGATCAGGGATTGGGGCCGCCGCCTCTTTGGTCTGTGGCTGGGGAGGGTGGGCTCCGCTCAGGGCTGGAGGGCTCTGTGGGCTGTGGGGGCAGAGGCTCGGTTCCAAGGCCAGATCCTGTGAGGGGAGGGAGGGAGAGAGAGGAAGGGTCAGGGCTGGGCTAAGCAGTCCCGCCACCCTCCCAGCTGGCCTGGACCCTCTCTTACCTAGGCTTGGGGATGGAGGTGCCTCGAGTTTTGGCCTGCGTTTGAGGACGGGGGAGCGCTGCAGCCGCAGGGGCCGTTCTAAGGGACACAGAAAGGCTTGGGGTGGGTTGCTAAGGCTTGGGGTCTGTCCATCCCCTGCCCCTCTCTTCCACCTCCAGTGCACGTAAGCATGCACTCACACACACTGCTGCCTTCAGAGCATCCCCCATCCCTGCGTCCTCACCCCTGGCAGAGGCTGCTCTTCGGGAAGTGGAGCCAGTGCTAGTTGGAAGGGCTTGTTGTCAAACCCTTGCACCTGGTCTTCTGGCTCCCTGATTTCTTGAGCCCTCACACACTGGTGGCTCCCTCCAAGGACCAAAGCCATGAAGGGAGCCCCAGAAGCCCACCCTCCCACATCTCCTGCATTCAAGCACACGTGGAGGTGTCTCCCCTCACCAGCAGGGGCCTGGAGCTGGTCCTCATGCACAGACACTGCTCGCCGCCCTGCCGAGAGAGGCCTCAGCCTCAGCTGGCCATCTGAGGGAGGCCAGGGAATCAGGGGTATTCCAACAGCTGCCCCAACTCCAGCCCTTGTCTCCCACCCTCAGGGTCCTTAGAGGAGCTGAGTTCCCAGCAGGAACTCCTCCAGCCCCAAGGCCAGGATTGGGGGAGGGAATCAGGTGCCTGCCTACCTTCATTCCTGGGGCCCAAGCAAGGGTCCTCTGGGAGGCCCAGGCTGTCTGGGGAGGGGCTGGTTCTGCAGGGACTTGGGCTTTGACCAGGGGAGGGAGGGCCTGGACCATCCTGTTGGCCCCAACCACGGCTCCTGAGCTCCGCATTCAACTGCTGCCCCAGTGTCTTCCAGGTGGCAGACTCGGGCCCCTGGCTCCCTGGGCCAGGTCTGCAGGAGGGGTCTGCGGGGAGAAGGGTGTCAGCCAAGACCTGGTCATGCCTTGGAGATAGGTCTGAACAACGGTCTGACCCAACTTCTGCCTGTCCCTGCTCCCCCTACCAACACACACAGTGGCCCTCACTCACCAGCAGACACAGAGTGGGTGCGGGACTTGATCGAGATGGGAGGGGCCTCCGTGGAACTATCCATAATGTCACCTGCAAGGCAGAGCTGGGGACTCAGGTACCAGACCTTGGAGGTGAGGGGAAGAAAAACCTGGCCTCTCCCCTTCCTCCCCAAGGAGAGCAAGTGCCTTGGGGGCTGTTTGTAATGACACCTCCTGGCAAATGTACTGCCACACCCCAGGGTCCCACTTACCATCTGAGCCAGCTTTCTTGATCTCGCCGTCTTTGCTCTGCAGGAAACAGGGCAATCAGATTCCAGCCCTGCCCCCTCCCCACACCCTAGCCTTTTGTTTGTTCTTGTTCTTATAATCCTGCCACTGAATGCCCACCATGGGCTGGACAAGAACATGGCAAACCCAGTACAGCCCTCTTAGAACTCTCGGCACACTTGAATGTTTTTAAATTCAGGCCAACTTCATGTTTTTTGTTTGTTTTTGTTTTTTGTTTTTTAAGATATTGAATGGATGGTATGGAGAGCTGGGGTTCTTTGGGACTCTGATGAGAGAGACATTAGGAGGGTGGCCACAGAGGAGAGTCAGGGAAGAACCATGGGCACTGCAGGGATGGCTGAGGAGGGACCTGGCGTAACCCACAATTAGAGACTGGAAGTGAGGCAGGGAGGACATCCAGACCACCCAGGGACGTGTGTGGAGGCTCCGATTTGCACCCAGGGGAGGAAAGCAGTGAGGTTTTAAGGTGGCCAGGGCCAAGACCCCACAGGGCCCTGAAGCAGGTTGTGGAGTCTGAACAATGTCTTGAGAGGAAACCCCTGGAGGACTTGCTATTTCAAGTACAGGTGACAAGGTCAGATTTTTTTCTTTTTCTTTTTCTTTTTTTGAGATGAGTCTCACTCTTGTTGTCCAGGCTAGTGTGCAGTGGCGCGATCTAGGCTCACAGCAACCTGTCTCCCAGGTTCAAGCAATTCTCGTGCCTCACTCTCCCAAGTAGCTGGGACTACAGGTGCCCACCACCACACCCGGCTAATTTTTGTATTTTTAGTAGAGACAGGGTTTCACCATGTTGGCCAGGTTGGTCTCTTAACTCCTGACCTCAGGTAATCCACCTGCCTCAGCCTCCCAAAGTGTCAGGATTACAGGCGTGAGCCATGGCGCCCGGCCCAGGCCTCAGATTTCTATTAGACCTGCAGAGAAAAGACTTTCTCAGGTCCAAAGAGGAGATGCTGGTGGCCTGTGCCTGGGTCAAAGCCAAGAGGGAAGAAAGGTCCAATCTGTAACCATTTTGAGGAGGATGGAGTAGAACTGACAATTAGACCTATCTGTCATGAGTCTCCTCCATCTTGGTCACATATGTCACCCACAGCATGCCACCTGCCCTCTCCATGCTCAGGTCCCCTCAACTCACTTGCTTCCTCTTGCCTTCAGCACCCCCGCTGCCTCGGCTGACGCCTATCCTCTGCAGCATTACTTGTACCCGCTGTTCAAAGGATGGAGCCAGCTCTGTTTCTCCCCGCTCCAGGGGCCGCCGCTAGGGACAGAGATGCTCAAGTTGGAGACAGTCCATGCCCTGGGTCCCAGAAGCGCCTTCACCCCCCCATCAGCAAGCCTCACCTTGTCGGGTCTGGCACCCAGCGTTGCCTCCTCCTCGGCAGGCAGCAGTATCATCGAGTAGGCCTTGCTATCTCTTGTGTAGCGAGGTCGGCTCCTGCGGGCAGGGTCAGGGCTGCTGGTGTCCCCCTCAGCCCCACCCGGCTCCTCACCACGGCTGGGACGGGTTGGTGGCCGCAGTAGGTCGCCAAATGTAGTTTTTCGGGTTCGGGGAGCTGCCCCAGGGCTGGTCTCTAGATCAGGCCGTGGACCCCGCGTTGAACGAGGCTTCTTGAAGGCAAAGAGGGTGCCCAGCTTCTTTCGGAGTGTACGGGGGACAGGAGTGGCGCCCCCCTCAGTGGCCGGGTCCTCCTCGGGGGCCCAGCTGTGGGCACACCCAGCAGTGAGTGAGAAAGCCCATCAGGCATCCCACCCTCTCCCACCCCCAGCAGATGCCCCTCACTCACAGGCGATCCTGCTGGATCAGCCTTTTGGAGAAGAATTCCTCCACGCCCTCGTCCACGCGGGCACTGAGCCCATTCCCTTCCTGCGGCAAGGCCGGGGGTACCTGGGGGGCATCATGGGGTCAGGGGTCAGGGCTGAGTGCAACTCTGGCTTCTACCCCCTCCCCTGGCCGGCAGCCTGGACTGAATAACTCCAGGATTCCAGACTGAGGTGACCCTAGGGGCTGCTGATACCAGCCTCCTACTGTCCTGCTGCTGGACAGAGACGCCAGATTTCACACACTCCTCACTCGCTGCTGGCTCCTGCACACCCAGTCCACACCTGTCCTTGTCCCACAGAGTATCCTACATGCCCGAGCCACCCGGTCACCAGCAAACCCAGCCCTCACGTGTCCCCGGGGTCACCCGTTCCCACTTGCCACCAGCTCTGCTCCGAACAGTTCCCTGCAGTGTCCCCCACCCAACCCCCACTCCACCCGGCCTGCTGCCGGCTCAGTGGCGCCGGCTGCTGCGTCAGACCCTCTGGGGGGCCTCAAGCTGGCTCCTCCCCGCCCTCCGCCAGTGCCCGCTGCCCCCGCGGGCTTGCAGCCCACACACGCATCTCCCCACACGCGCCGCCGCCGGACACGCAGCAGACGCAGGCTTGGCCCCGCGGCCCAGCTACCCGGCTGCCCGGCATCTCTCAGCAGCCCCGGGGGAGGGAGGAAGGACGGACACCCTCTCTCGCGCAGCCACGGAGGCCGCGGGCCGCCCCGAGGCGGAGTCCCACACCCAGGCACACCCCGAACGGAACCCGCACACCCATGGTCCCGCACAGGCATGGCCTGGGGTGGGGGGTGGCCAGGAAGAAGCCAGGATGTGACCGCGGCCGCACGACCAGGTGGCCTTGGGCCCCTACCACACCCTCTCCTTGACCGCTACCACCCATGAGGAGCAGCCGGGCCACCCGTGATCCCCAATTCCACGCGCTCCGGAGTGGGGGAAGGGTGCTCACCTGGGGGCCCCCCGGCGGCGGGCGGTGGTGGTGCTGGCGGCGCGGCCGCGGCC
Source organism: Pongo pygmaeus (assembly GCF_028885625.2). NCBI lineage: Eukaryota > Metazoa > Chordata > Mammalia > Primates > Hominidae > Pongo > Pongo pygmaeus. The sequence goes on along the minus strand of NC_072391.2, from coordinate 65,007,448 downwards.
GGGCCCGGGTCGGATGGCGCAGGGGCTGCCCCGCCGGTGGCAGGTCCATGCGGGGCAGCGGGCCGGCCGGGGGCCCGGGGGCGGCAGGGCTCGGAGAGCCGCGCGCGGACGGCCCCGCCTGCGGCTCCGCATCTTCTCCCGGAGCCGCCAGCTCGGGCTCCGGCTCCGTTTCCTCAGCAGCACCTGAGGGGACAGCACCAGAAGAGCACCGAGCGCCAAGCCCGGGGAGGTGGCGGCGGAGGCGCTAGGGCGGCGGGGGACCCGCCCAGGGCGCGGGGAGGGGCCGGGCTACGCCGCCCGTCCCCCCGCCCCTCCGCCCCCCCGCCCCCCCGCCCCTCCGCCCCTCCGCCCCTCCGCCCCTCCGCCCCTCCGCCCCTCCCCCGCCGCCGCCGCTGTCCGTGGTGCTGAGCGCGGCCCCGAGCGCGCGCGGCTCCGCGCCGCCGCCAAGCATGCGCGTCCCTGGGGTAGGGAAAGGGGCGCGGGGAGGCGAGCCGAGCCGGTGTCCTGTCCCAGGTTCGCCCAGGTCCCGCCCCGGGCTGACTACAGCAGACCCCAGCTTTGCAGGGTGCACAGGGGCCCGGCCTGGCCCGGTCAAGGGCTAGTGGGTACCCAGACAAGGCTGAATGAGTTCATCCAGGTCCCCAAGTCTAATGGAGCTTCAGCCCACCCACGTAAACTCCCTTCCCCAAGGCCCTGACTTACTGTGAATGAAGGGGACCAGGTGAAGACCGTGGCTGAGCTCAGGCCGTTTCTGTGGAGGACTGTCATCCTGGTGGGGAGGGCACAAACTCAGCCTGGGGTAGGATAGCACCAACCCAAAAGAGCTGCCTTTCACCTTCCACACTCCACAGCAAGATGGGAAGACTGGGAGTGCCATGCCCCGTGTTCTAAAACCACTTACCTTCTCCTCCTCCTCCTCTTCCTTCTCCTCGGGGAAGAAAAGACCTTCCAATTCCCCAGGCTCAAGGAGGCTGGGCTCACCTCCATCTGGTGCTGGTAGGGCAGGGGGCATTGTCACTGTTGCCTGCTGAGCCAGACTCTCCACCTGCAATACCAAGCAGCCAAAGATGGCAGGTAGGGCCTCAGCCATGATCCCATTGATGCTAAGGGGACCCTGAAATAGCCCTGGGCTACATGACCCCAGAAGACATTACAGAGCCCCTGCAAGGGAGATGGCCAAGTCATTGCATGTGTGTGTTTGCACGAAAGTGTGTGCACATCTCCCCCTCACCAGCCGATCCCGGGCTGCACTCAGGCCTGCCAAAGCCTGAGCCACAATGCTCTCTGCCAAGGTCCCCGTGATTGATAGCCGCATGTCCCTAAGGGCAGGAGAGGACAGGGGTTAATGGGCTGGCTTTGCTCAGCCTTGCCCAGCCCAGCCGCATCCAGCCTACCTGAGCCTAGTGAAGGCATCTTGCAGCAGCTGCTCTGGGAGCAGCTCCGGGAGGCCCCTCGAGCCTGCCAGGACCCCCTCTAGCTGCTCCCTCCAGCTGGATCCCTGCAGCATCTGTGGGCAGAGGCTCCTTGCTGTGTCCAGTGTGGCCTGAGTGAAGTCCTGGACAAAGGTCAGTCAGAGCATGGTGAGGATGTGGCCAGACACCAGGCTGCTGGCTTGAGGCTCCAACTCCAACAGAATATTGAGTCAGGGGATATCACAGTTAAAACTAAAGGACGGGAGTCAAACCTGCAAACGGAGGTGGGGCTGGGGCAGGAGTACCCTCTTACCTGGATGTCCTGGCGGCAGACCTCGCCCACCTGTCCCAGAAGGCCCTCCAGCTTCTGCCCAAGCTGCCAGTGATGGCTTGGGGAGCTTCCAGCTTCATATAGAATGGGGAGAATCTGAGGGCCAAAGAGGAAAAGCAGTTGCAAGCTGACACCTGACTAAGAGGGGAAGGGTCCTTGTAGCAGGAGGGGGAGTGCTCACGCTGAGAGAGAAGTTGGCATTTTGGATGGCATCCTCGGCCTGGTGCACAGCGGCTTCACCCTGGGGCCCAGCCCCACAGCCCAGCAGCTCTACATGCTCCTGCACCGACTGACACAATTCATTCACTTCCTGGGGCAAAATGGGGATCAGTCTCAGCCTAGCCCCCTCCCAGTCTCCCAGATTCTGCCTGCCTTCCTCCCAGGCTCTTTAACAGAGGGAGGTCCTGAAACTGACACCCTTAGACCAGCCACTTTGGAACCCTATCTGTTCAAGGAGGAAAGGAACTATCTGTTGCTTTGGTTCATTTTAAGGATTTTATATATACTTCCTAAGTGCCCAGAATAGGAAGGAAAGGAGTTGTAAATCATGTCTGTGTTTTAGAAGCTCAGTCTGTCCACACAGAGGATAGACTGGGAGAGGGGTGGAAAAGGGAGTGTGTAGCCCTGGAGGAGGGACCAGGAGGAGCAAGGGATAATTGGTGTGGGGGTAAGGAGTGGCATGTTTGAAGGTTGGTCTAGAGGCAGGACGAAGGAGGCCTATGAGGGCTCCAGTGTGACCAGGAGAGACCTGGAAGGATGCCCCAACCTCTATCCACAGCACTGGGTGGCTGTGGGCACCAGTGGGATTGGGCTCCAGGGTAGACAACAGGGTTTGTGAGAGACGATGACATCACTTGGAGAAGTGCAGAGCATGAAGCCCGGCAGGATGTCTGGATTAAGACCTTTGGGCTCTGAAGCTTAGGAAAGAAGAGGTATTTGGGAATGGAGAGATAGAAACATCTCCAACAGATAAGGTAGTGGAGGGAGATGAAGACAGTGAGGGAGTGGCTGGGTTTGGGCACACAATGGAGAGAGGAGGGGAGCCATGTATATATGAGGTCAGAGATGGGGCTACAATTGGGGGAAAATTGAGGGAGGACATAAAAATTCCTCTCTAACAGGACAGCCTGTTTACAGGCTTAACATTAGGCAGCCAAGGGTGTTATTTGGAGAGCTATTTAAGGGGTGTTTAGCCGCCTCCAGATCAAGGAGAGGGACTTTGTCTGGGACAGCAGGGCTCAGGCACCCTGGCCCCAGGGAAGTCAGACCCTCTGACTCATGGAGGCTCCCAGATGCCACAGGTCTCCTCATGCCCTACCTCTTGTGGTTGGGGAGGGGACACTGACCTGCTCTGAGGGGTCTGAGACCAGACCGAGTGGCTGAAGGCGGGTCGTGTGGTCAGAAGAGGCAGGGTCTGCGCGGTTGTTCCTCAAGAGACAGGCTTGGATCTAGGGGAAAGGGGTATTGAGAAATGCCAAGGGACGGAGCTACGGTGCAGAGAAGGGCAGGGGAAGAGGGGGACGCCCACCTGATGGACCGCACGTGCTGTCAGTTCCGGGCGGCTGCGCTGCGCCTGGGCCACATCGTTCAGTGGCAGAGGCATGGCCTTCAGGCTGTGGTTCTGCTCCAGCGCCTGCGCCACGTCCAGCAGACCCAGAGCAGATGTGTGGTTCCGGTCCCAGACCACAGACCTGGGCCGGGCCTGGCTTCAGTCGGGGACGGAGCTTCACAACGCCCCACCCAACCCTCGGCCTCGTCCATTCGCCTCGTCAGCCTGCTCCATTTGCTCCGCCTCATTCAGTCCCGCCCCTTAGCCCAGTGCCCTCCTCTCCACCGCGCCCCCTGCCCTCTGGTCCCACCCCTCTGACCCCGCCCACCGGAGCCTCGAGTTGACCCGCAGCGCCTTGGCCAGCAACTTGGCGCCCGCGTCCCCCATGGCGTTGCCGCTGATATCCAGCGCGGTCAGGTTAGGATTGGTGGCTAGGGCCCGGAGTAGGACGCTAGCGCCCAGCTTCAGCCGAGACTCAGCCACCGACAGAGACTGAAGAGGCTGGGGTTAAGAGAAAGCCATTGATGGCTGGAGTCAGGGGGTCAGTGAGGGCAGGTCACAGGGTCTGAGGGAACAAGAGAAAGGAGGACCAAAGGGGTCTAATTGCCCGAGGACCCTGCAAGGTCCCGTGAACTCACACAATCATCGTCCTGCATGAGCTGGACAATCCGGTGCAGGACGTCGTCCAGGGTCTCCCTGTGGGCAGGGGCCGCAGTTGTGGGGGACAGGGGTGGTGGGGTGTTGTCTGGGAGGCCCAGGAGTAGGGTGGGGGCTCACTTGCACCGGACGTTGAAGTTCCTTCCAAGCGCCACATGTCTCAGGGACCGGCTTCTCCCGATGGCCAGCACCAGAGTCACCATGTCAGAGCCGAAGCCTGGGGGTGACTCGGGTCACGCACGCGGCGAAGTTGCAAGGGTAGGGTGGGGATTGGGAATCGAGTGGATGATGCGAGGATGGGCTCTCGTGCAGCCTCACCGTTATCCGCCAGATCCAGGGAGCTCACAGCGCCTGCGTCGCACACTAAGTCTTGTATCACCTGGGCGCCGGCCGAGCGCAGCTGGAGGTGGGAGGTGGGAGATGGGAGGTGGGAGGTGGGAAGTGGGACCCACTTAGGCCGCGAGTGGGGAGGGGCAGGCAGCCCACGGCCCTGCCCTCCCGCCTCCCAGCGCCACTCCCAATGTGTGGTCTCTTCTGGGGGCCGGCGCTCACCTCGCAAGCGCTGAGGTCCAGGTGCAGGTCGCGGAGGTGCGTGTTGAGCGCGAGGCCATCCAAAAGGGCTCTGGGAGGGGACGTTACAGGGGGTGGCGGGAGCTGGGACAGGGGGCTCCAGGGTGCGAACGAAGGAGGCAGGGCCAGGATCTGAGGGAGGTTGTGGGAGCGACAGAAGCAGGAGCGGGGAGGGGCGAAGGCCAGGGCGGGGTGGGAGCGCCCGCGGGGGCGTGGCCGGGGTCCGACACTGACCTGAGCGCGTCGGGCGGCAGCTTGCAGCCCGCCAGGCCCAGGTGCCGCAGCGTCCGCGCGCGGCTGAGGAAAAGCTGCAGCGCGGCCGGCGCGGCACGGGACTTCCTGGGGGAAGTGGGAAGGTGGGCCTGGGGGCGCAAGGAGGCGGCTTCCAGCAGCCTCCCCCGGCCCCGACAGGTCCCCCTTACGTGCGGGAGAAGACGTTCCTCGAAGCGTCGAGGTGGGTAAGGCTGGTGCAGCAGCCTCGGGATAGCGCTGCGAAGAGCTGCGGGGGGAGGCTGTTGGCTACACCCGCGGGGGGACCGAGCCCTCCCCGTCCCGCCCTCCAGTCCGCCCTGCCGGTCATCCATCCCCCACGGAGCACCCCCTCACAGTGTCCAGGGCGGTGTCGGTGCCTGCGAGATTCAGGAACGACAGCACGTTAGGACGGCTCAGGAAGCTATAGAGGCCCTGGCGGGAGGACAGCGGTGCGATGGAGTCGGGGATCGCCTACCCAGGGCTTCCGAGCAACCCCAAGCTCCCACCCTGAAGACAGCCACTCACCCCACTGTCCTCTGAGGCCCCCAGCGCCCCAGGATTCCCAGAAAGGTCCAGGTGGGTCAGGGCAGAGTCGAAGGCGGTATTGGTGGCCAGTGCCCGGCCCAGAGCCCTCATTCCTGGTGGTGGGGCGGGGTCACTCAGCAGTTGGACAGACCCCCACCCCCCTCCCCTCACCCCCTCCCTCATCCAGCCTACCTCGCGGTGTCAACCCTGTCTGGGCGAGGCTGAGTCTCCTCAGGGCTCCTGGACAACGCTCGAGGTGTCTGCTGAGTGCAGCCATGCCTTGGGGGGTGGGAACAGCCACGTGGGTCTCACCTCCTCCTGCTGCCCATCCCTGCGGTCCCCAGGCTCAGCCATACCTCGGTCATCCAGCAGGTTCCCTGCCAAGCTGAGCTCCCGCAGCCCAGAGCTTGAGTGTCCCGCCAGCGCCTGGGCCAGTCGTCGGACAAAGTCTCTGGGGACCAGACCCCAGGCATGAGATTCTGCCCCTGGTTTGCCAACCCCTCCCAGGCCACTAGCCCCCAGTCCCAAGCCCCCAGACTTTCCTCTCCAAGCCCTGCCCTGTCCCCCTCACCCTCTCAGGCCGCAGGTCTCCAGCACCAGCTCCTCCAGGTGTGATGACTGACTTATCATGTGCAGAATCTGTTCTGAGACCTCAAGGCTCTGAGAAGCAGAGGGCGGCGGCTCACGGGCTGCACCCTGGCCCACATTCTTGGCCCCTCCCTGCCCTTACCCCGCACCCCCTCACCAGCTTCATGTCCACACAGGAGAGGCACCGGAACCACAGGTTGTAGGACAGGGCAGCCACACTCAAGGCCAGGTCCCTGGTGGGAGGGTGGGAAGAGAGGCAGAGCTCAGGGCCCTTCAGCCAGGTCCTCGGCCCAGCAGCCCCTCCGTGGAGAAGCTGAGGCCCAGGGATATGGGCCCTGGGATCTTCCTCCTCTCCCATCCTGGCAGGCCACACACCGACTGCCGAGGTGGCTGAAGTCTCCCAGGCTGAAATGGCGGCAGCCCTGGTGATGGTAAATGGTGTCCACGTCCTGGGTGAGAAGGAGATGTTTACAATTCGCTTGGGGCCACAAGGGGCAGGGAGGGGCTCAGCACACATGGGGGACCAGATGTCTCCAGAGCCCTCCAAAAGGGCCCTGCCCTCACCCACTGAATCTCCTCTCGGAAAGGGAAGCCATTGTAATCACACAGAGCCTCGTATGTCTCCAAGAAGCCACCTGGGGAGGGGATAGGGGTGCGATGTGGGAAAGGAGAGAGACAAAACGTCAAGCGACGGACGAAGACCAGACCCACAGACTAGATGGTGGCTGGGACCTGAATGGCTCTGTTCAGTTTGGGCCCCCCCCAGCTTGCAGGTCTGGGGAGGCAGAGGTGGGGCAGGCTGGAAGGCCTGTGGCTCTGCCTTCACCCTTACCACAGGGGCTGCAGGGGTCAGTGGACTCCGAGGGGCTGCTTCTCTCCAGCCGAGCCAGCATGGAGGCAGGTGTGGGCCTCCGGAATAGCTTCCTGGTAGGGGGTTAAGGAGACGGGGGCAAGGGACTTCCAGCCTCTGGGATGGGAAGCAGCCCTTCTCATGCACTCCCTCCTCCCCTGCCAGCCCCTCGAATTTGCCAGGCCTCACCCAAGGGTCGAGCGAGGGAAGACCTTCTTGATGGCTGCAGCCACGTGCTGGGCCAGCTGTTCCAGGGCGGCCACACCAGGAAACTCCAGGACCAGCTCACGCAGGGACTCCAGCTCAAAGGTGACCTAGGGAAGGGGGACTACTGGGCCTCAGCTCCACGCATGGACGCAGGTGATGGTGGTAGCATGAAGACCAGGCTGCAGGCCCAGGTGGGGTACCAGGTGTCTCACCTGAGGGGGTGTCTCCTGCAGCGCCATGGCCTGAACCTCCAGGTAGCTGAACGTGCAGTCCACCTAGAAAGGGCCTAGATCAGCTGGGACCAAGCCCCCAGCCCCGCCCTCATGGAAGTCCAGTCCTTTGGGCAGCCTGGGGCAGAGCCAGATCTGCCTGGACTCCACTCCTGTCGGCTGCCCAGAGCCGAGTGCTGGTGCAAAGTCAGGGCCCACAAGGCCAAGAAGGACCACTCTGCAGATGCAGCCCCTTGCCAAGGTAGCTGCTGGAGGGCGGGGGTGTGGCCAGGCCCTGGGACTCACCCTCAGCGGGAGGCAGGTGGTGTGCAGCAGGTAGGCTCTCCATCGTAGCAGTGCCTGCGGAAAGACAGTCTGATACCCTGGGCAGAGCAAGAGGCTCTTTCTGTGGGGCCACAGCCGCCTCCCCGGCTCTGTCCCCTGCCCCATACCAGGACATGGTTTTGCACAGCACCATCCCCGGGTAGCCAGGTTTTCAGCAGCAGCTCCACCTCTTTGGGCCACAGGAACCTGGTGATCTCGCCTGTGGAAGGGCAGCCTGCTGGGTGACTTCAGTCCTTGCACAGAAGCTACTGGTGCCCACAGGCTGGGGCCCTGGGGCTTATCTGCGGCCAGCGAGGAAGGAGGGGAGAGGATCTGGGGCGCCCGCCCTCCTGGGGAGCAGAGAGGACCTCTGACCAGGCCCTCTGGGGCGCTGGGTGGGCCTCTGATTTTGGGGCTGCACTACTTCCTCCCGGCCAAGAAGGCGGGAAGGGCCAGCGCTTACCTCGCAGCTCACAGGAGATGCCGTCGGGGGTCTGGGCCATGGGCCGGGCGGGCCGGGGAGGCCCAATGAGCTCCGGCGGGAAACAGCAGCGGACGAGCGCGCACACAGGAAGCCTGGGGCCCAGACCCGCACGGCAGCCACCTGCTCCCCCGGCGGCGGAAGGTGCGCGCCGCTTCCTGCCAGGCCGCCCCCGGCCAGGCCCCTCCCCGCCCCGGCCTCGCAGCCCGAGAGCTCGCCCGGGAGTGGGGTTGTGGGAGGGGGGCCGAGTCCCACCTGCCCGCCCGCCCCGTCGCCCAGGAGCTTCTCCGCCAGGGTAGACGTCGGGGTGGGTAGTGGCGTGGCCGGGAGGGTCGCGCGTGTGGCGGACCTCCAGCGGGTCCTTGACCCCTGCTCCCACCCCGCCCCGCAGTCCCTGCCGCGAACACCAGGGGACGCTGCCTGCCTGGGGATCCCCGCGGCCCACCCGGGCTGGTCCCCTCCAAAGCCCAGGCTGCGGAGGTGGACGAGGCGCTTGGCAGAAGGGGGACTGTTCAGCAAGGAGCGCCCGAATTCTGCCAACACCGGGGGTCCTGCCCGTTGCTCTGAACCTGGAGTCCGTGACCCTGTTAGGGATCCAGGAGATTTTGAATGGGTGGGAAAAAATGCCAGATGGGGCCAGGCGCGGTGGCTCACGCCTGTAATCCCAGCACTTTGGAAGGCCGAGGAGGGAGGAACGCTTGAGCCAAAGAGTTCGAGACCAAGCTGGGCAACATAGAGAGACCCTGTCTCTGCAAAATAATTTAAAAAATTAGACGGCGTGATGGCATGTGTTTGTAATCCTAGCCTACTTGGGAGACTAAGGTGGGAGGATCACTTGAGCTTGGGAGGCAGAGGTTGCAGTGCAGTGAGCAGAGATCGCACCACTGTACTCCAGCCTGGGTGACAAAGCCAGGTCCTGTCTTAAAAAAAAAAAAAAAAAAAAAAAAACAGCCTGATGGGTCCAGACGCCCTTCCTTGCCGCAGAGGTGGGGTCAGGGCCGAAGGTGAGGGTGTACCCGGAGCCTTCGGGAGGAAGCCTGGGGCTAAGGTGAGCCCTGAACCCCAAGCACTTCATAGAGGGCCTGAGTGACTCGTCCAGGTACATGGGGGTCTTCCTGTGTCTGCCTTCTCCCCAGGCTGGAGAGAGTTTGGGAGGGGACAGCCAGAGAGAGAGAAATAAGCTAGTGTCTCCAGGGCTGAGAGGGGTCAGACAGTCATGGGGTGGGGCCTGGTAAGCCTCTTGCCCTCTCAAAGACCAGGACCTAGATTCTGGAAGGTTCACAGGAAGAGACTGCATTTTTTTCCTTCTATTACAATCTAAACTCCACTTAAGCGGTAAGGAACAGCAGTCTACTCTGCCCATAGCTCAGCAAGGTGGAGGTGAAATGACAGCTAACGGTGTTGAGGAGGAGTCAGCTGGAGAAGATGCAGCACAGAGAGTTCCTGCTGCCTTCCCGATTGAAGAGACATACTTGGTTGGTTGGTTGCTTTGTTTTGAGATAGAGTCTTGCTCTGTGGTCCAGGCTGGAGTGCAGTGGCACAATCTTGGCTCACTGCAGCCTCTGTCTCCCAGTTTCCAGCAATTCTCCTGCCTCAGTCTCCTGAGTAGCTGGGATTACAGGCGCCTACCACCATGCCCGGGCTAATTATTATTGTTATTATTATTATTATATTATTATTATTATTATTTTAGAACTTCGCTCTTGTTGCCCAGGCTGGAGTGCAGTGGGGCGATCTTGGTTCACTGCAACCTCTGCCTCCGGGGTTCAAGCAATTCTTCTGCCTCAGCCTCCCAAGTAGCTGGGATTACAGGCATGTGCCACCACACCCAGCGAATTTTTATGTTTTTGGTATAAATGGGGTTTCATCATGTTTGTCAGGCTGGTCTCCAACTCCTGACCTCAGGCGATCCGCCCACCTTGGCCTCCCAAAGTGCTGGGATTATAGGCGTGAGACACCATGCCTGGCCACGAAGAGACATAATTTGGATTAA